>NW_006439568.1:20996659-21025976 GCF_000325575.1 Pteropus alecto | reverse complement strand
GGGGCCCCACAAACAGAAGAGAAGGTGGCAGCAGCAATAGGGGACTTCATAAGGCTTTGAGAATATCAGAGACTGGGGTATAGGCATCGCTCCAGGAAGCCAGGCCAGGGCAGGAAGGGAAGAAGGGATGTTATGTAGTTCATGTTCATGAACACATGTGAGACACCTCCTGGAAGCAGCTGGGAGTGGACAGAGCGGACTTTCTAGGAGAGTAGGCTAGAGGGTCTTGTGTTAGTTCAGATCCTCCAAGAAGCAGATATCACATCAGTATTAGATGTGCCAGAGACTGATTGAGGGCAATGTCTGTGGAGGAAAAAGAGAGGTAGTCAGAGATGAAAGGAATATCTGACATGTATGAAGGAGGAGTAAGTAGGAAGAGTCTCGGACTTCAGGCCAGTTTCTCAGAAAATTTCGGACAGGATGATGGGAGTCCTTGAGTCAACATCTTCTGGTTGGGGAGTCCCATGTCCTGCCCTGCTCAGGAACTCCGTCATGCTCAGTAACTGGGAGCAGCCCTGGGAAACACAGTCATGATACATACGTGACAGTCGACCCAGAAGAGAAGAAGTTGGAGCCATTGGACAGTCATGCTCCCATGGCAAGAGATGTGAGCAGTTCATCTTTGTGGCTGCCACAGTCTATACTAGCAGATGAGGCCAGCACAAAGAAATATCATTTGATAGGTCTGCAAAGCCACATTTTTAACCCCAGGCTTGTGTTATATATACAGAGAAATTTGGGTTGCGTATGGTTACAAATTTTAAAACTCTTTGAGGCTTAAAGAGTTATACTTAGTTATCTGAGCTCCTTTATCCAGAACTATGTCCTATTCCCTCACAATGACGGTTAACGTTGGTGCATCTATAGTAGATAATTTTAGACGGCATGGAAGAGGTTCTGGAATTACCAACGACTTGTGCAGAGGTGGTCAGAATGAGAATTTCTGGCCTCAGAATATCAAAAGATAATAGGTTATTTGCATTGCTCTAAATGTACATAGGATGGACTAGGGTGCTAAAGGTGAGGATATGTAAAGAAACCAGCTAAAAGAGGGGAAACAAGCAGCGCCCTGACTCCAGCTGCTCAGCTGTATAAGGAATAGAAAAATGGCTTTGCGAGACTTCAGAACATTGGTGAGAGGGTTTTAAGAGACATGTGTACTTGCAATGATGCCGTTTGTCAGGACTATCAGTTCAAGAATGATTTGTTCAACTGGTGCTTCAGCCACATCAGGTTGAGCCTGTTTACCAATACAGAACACCTAGGGATGACCCCTGGAAAGTGCGAGAGGTAAATATAGGACAGGGAAAAGGAAGTGCATAGGTGGTGGCAACTTACTGAACTTGTTATGTCAAGAGGTGATGACAGCCAAGAATATAAATAGCATGGCTATTTTTTAAAAATTGTATAACAATTTATTTGAGCCAAACTGACAACAGTGCTAAGAAGCAAGATCTCAAATACTCCCTAAATGGCATCACTATTTAAAAAGTTTAGATAAGTTGGTGCTTAGCAGCTCACTAGCTATGATTTGGGAGTGACCTTCTTTGGTCTTTTGAGAGTGACATCAGAGAGACTGTCCTGTTTGTCCCACAACAGTACCTACTGGGTACTCTGTGAAAGCCAGATTGCTGGACCAGATGTATAGTGGTTCTAATTTAAATATTCTCAAGTGACAGAATGCAATATGTATATATATATATGTATATATATATGGTGGCATTGTTAACCAATGCCACCATAATCTATCTATCTATCTATCTATCTATCTATCTATCTATCTATCTATCTATCTATCTATCTATCTATCTATCTATCTATGCATTCTCAAATGAACAAATTAATGTGAGGAAATTCTAAGGCAACTGTTAATGTCTCTAGTTGTGCTAGTTCAGATCATCGGACTTTTGCTGGTGTTGCAGTTCTCTTCCTTCCAGAAGCCATTCCATGAGCACCACCCTGACACCCTGACGCCTTCATCTGCCAGCTCTAGAGGATTCTGGTGCCCACCTCTCATGCAAGGTACTGAACCAGAATGTGGATCATCTAGAGGTACAGAAGTTGTTGAAAACTTTTTCAAACACATGATCTCAACTCATATAAATGGAGTAGCATTTGAAGGGATGATGGGGAGAGGATTGAGAGTTGAGGACAGACAGCAGGTGACTTGTGCCCATCCTCCTTTCTGTCCCCACTGAAGTTTCTGAGTCCTCTGTTCAGGCCATGATTTGAGTACCATTGTGGCAAAGAAATCAATGTATTTAGGGTTGGATCTGATGATCAGTGATACTTACCCAGTCCTAAGACTGCCTGTTTGACTACATAATTACAGAATGTCACACCACACATGGTAATCAGAGTTCTCTGGTGAATTTAAATAAACTTTTCTAAAAGGCAGCATGCTCACCTGGATAGATCATGAGCTTTGGAGTCAAAAGATCTGGGTTCTAGTCTTTTTTTTTTTTTGCAAGCAGAAATAACACAAGTCTGCTAACTGCCCACTGCTGCAGTGGGAAGTACTAGGAACAGAGTGGTGGAAAAAGAGGGTGAAAAATTAAGGGGCAGGAAGGGGCAAGAGGAGCATATTTTAATATATTTTTTTTCCTTGAGAGAATAAATAGACTAAAAACACAGAAGCCAAATTATTTAAAGTAAAACCGATTGATTCTTAAAAGAACAGTGTTAAATGTTGTCAAATCAAAAGATAAGGTCTCTTAGCACTGCAACTGTCAGAGCGTATCAGCTGATCTGTAGAATTCCCGGATGGAGAATTGGGAGGGCACTGAGTGAAACCACAATGGGTCAAGCTGCTGTTGTGAAGGTGGGTTCAAAGAGCCAGAATCCAGAGAGCAAAGATGCCCATGTCATCTTGCCCTTCCACATGAACATTTGCCTCTTTGAGACTCCAGGTAGTAAAAGCAGGTAAACTTGCTTAGTCTCCATACAATAAAATGGGTTATGGAAGACAAATCTTGGAATAGGCATGGCATCCAAGAAGACTGTGTGGGTCCATATCAGGTTTTTAAAGCTCAGTTAAATCATTTATAATAGTGAAAAATTAAAATCCATCCAGATAGACATCAGTAGGGAAATGACTACATAAGTTATGGGACCCATCAGTGAGAGACCTCTGGGATGGTGCAGTGGGGTGAGTGGAGCAGATTTGCCTTCCTGTAACACAAGGCTCTGGTTAGATAGCTAGCTGATGGTAAGTGTGGCTTGTGGATGGTGTGGAGCCGAAAGGTGGTTAGTATGACTTGTTATTAGCAGACACATACCTACCCATCCTCTAACCAACACACACACACCCAAAAGCTAAGTTCTTTCTTGGTTTTCTTAGTGATGTCCCAGTTCCCCAAGGCCTGGGTTCTAATTTTGACTCTTACACTTACTAACTTTGTGACTTTGGTGAATAATTTCTCTAAGTCTCAGTTTTCTGGCTTTTATAATGGGGAGAATAACATCTTCCTCAAAGAATGGCAGGGAAAGAAAGTGACATACCCATGCTGTCTTGTCTGGGACGAGACAGTCCTGCTCACACAGACATTCCCCAGCAGCTCTCATCTGATCTTCTGACACCCTTGTGTACCTTGATTCCCAACACTCTTACAGGGCTCCTGTCTTTGACAGCCCACTTTATACAAATCATTGCAGCCCAATGCCAGTGTTTCCTGGGACATAATCCTGATATTCACCCCTTGACTCACCCTACCACGACCGTGGATAACGACGTGTGGGCACTCCTCAGGCTGACCTTACAGGCAAGACTCTGGCTGCTATGGAGCGGGGTGGAGGTGGGCCTGATACCCTAAGACTTGCTTGGTTTCTGACCTTGATCAGAGTCAGCCTTCCTATTGGAGCTTGGGTTCTGGGTCCTACCTAAGCTAAAAGAACATACAATCACTTCACCCTCATATCATAAAACCTTCTGCCAGTCAAATTCAGGTAGCCCAGATCCTCACCCCAAATACGCATCCGTCCTGACCATAAGCTACTGGGAGGAATCTTCAGGTATGCAGAGGATGGCATGCATGGTGAAGACCAGACATTAGCCAGGACTAAGGGTAAGAAGACAGGCTAGGCTCACCCCAAAGAAGTCTCGGCTGCACAGAACATGCAGAAAAGGCACCAAGGAGAATCCACTCCAGCCACGAGCATGGAAGGCAACGGGGGCTACAAGGAGAGTCAGGAGATCTGGGATCCTGTCGTGGCTCAGCTAGAATCCAACTGTCACCATACTGCTTGATGTACTCATTGGTAAAAGAAAAAGGTTGGATGAAGTGATCCCACGGACCCTATAGATGCACAAGAAAGAACCTATGAATACAGGGCTTGAGTCACATGCGTTATTTATTCCCTAGTGACCCACCCATATGAGCAGATGGGAGAGCGGAAGGAAAGCCAAAGCTTCCAATCCGGTTTATTTGCGAGAAGAGACCCTCATTTGTTTAGAAATTGACCGGAAGCAACACCTTGGTCTTATCACTATTTATGCTCGATGATACACCACTGATATCTCTTAACACATGTTCTTGTAATTCCTGATCTCAGGAGATAGGTTGCCTTCTGTTCATTGTGGAGAAGGTAGCAGAAGTGAAAGGGTATGGGTAGGGAGTAATAGGGAAAGCAGGTTTGTCAAGCCCCATCACTGAGGACGTTAGGTAATTTAATCTGGGGTATATCAGATAAGCAAACAAATCTGTTAATGGTAGGAAATGGAGTCTAGCTCCGCCGGCTAAGAAGAGAGATTGGGCCAGATAGTAAACAGCCCTTTTCTCTGCAGAGATCATCGTTTTTCTTTTCTTGTTGATAAAGAAGATGAGACAGGCATATGAATTTTACCTGGAACATAAGGTGGTTTTGTAGCCGTGTGTTCCAAACGTCAAGAGGCCTGACGGGAAACAAGAACAACAGAATCTGGCAGAGAGAAAGTGGGAAAACAAAAAGCAAGGATCTCAGGGATTCTGAAGGAGAGAATCAAAGAGGCCAGAACACATGTTACTGCCCGGGCTCAGTGTGGAAGACTTTGGGGCTGGAGGAGTTTCCATAGGGATCACCCTCTGCCATCGTCCTTGACTTTGCACCTTGTCTCTCTAACTTATGAGATGAATTTCATGACAACTCCAACTTATTTTACCACCATTTGATCAAATCACTTAATGTGAAAATTTCCTATACTGAATATGCCAAGTATGCATCTTATACCAGGCTTCTTGTGTTTCAATTTGTCTTCAGAATATTTTTGGCAATCAGGGAACCAAGGAATAATAATAATAATAATAATAATAATAATAATAATAATAGCAGCTAAGTGCTAGAAACTCTCCCAAGCACTTTAGAATATTTTTTTACTAAATTCTTACAATAGCCCAGTGAGGTAAGTACTATTATTATCACTATTTTACAGTTAAGAAAACTGAAACTCAACGCAATTTACTCATGGTTGCAAGGCTACTCGATGGTGAAGCTGGAACTCCTATCTAGAATTATTTGCACCCAAATTCATTTCTTAGTTAATATGCTACACAATGCAGCCAACAGCCAGGAGCATTTAACGAGCACTCACTAATTCTCAGACCTCCCAAGATCTTCTCTTCAATTATCTCATTTAAATACTCACAGCAGCCCACACACAGGTACTATTACTGAAATCCTTTTTTAAGTTACTGTTATTATTACAGAAAAAGACAGTGAGACTTGAGAGGTTCAGTAACCCTCCCAAGGAATCCAAGTGGAAGATTTGGGATGCAACCCCAGGCAGCCTTACAAGCAAGCTCACGCCATTAACCACTAACTTAAACCTAGAGTTAAACCCTCTGACTCACTGACCCAGTGGTACACATATTGCGTGTTGTCAATAATGTGAATTTCCAGGGTAAATTCTACCTGTTTGTCAAGTTCAATCTTCTATTTTAACTGCTCGGGGCCGTTCCCACGGGAGTACTGTTTGGCGCCTGGTTGGTCGCCAACAGTTTGGATCTTCGGGTAGTTTCAGCTCTCTCCCATTCATGCTTAGGCTTGAAATATTTATTGCACAGCACCACTAATTTTCCAGACAAAGGCAGTTCTTCCTGTGTAAATAGAAGAATGATGAGCTTTATTCCCTCCCCCACCCCCACCCCGCCCCACCGTCCTGAAGAACTTTGTCTAAACCCTCCTAAAATGGATATGCGGCCAACCTCACACTTACCTTGCTTCTGTTTCCCATCCTGCCAGGACATGAGCCCTATCACTAGGAAGGGCCGAGCTCTCAGAGCAATGCCGGCTACCCTGAGTCGAGCCTCTGTGCCGTGAAGAGCTTTAGAATTTTCTAACTCGAGACCTGCACTCGACTGAGTTCTAATCTGCTGCGGGGCTCCCTTCCCTGGCGCAGCGTCGCCTTGCCCCTTCCAGGTCTCCTCCACTTTTGAAAAGGCCCACCAAAGCGTTTCTAATGTCCGCCTCCATTTCCTGCAGCAAGTTGGGATGTAGGTTTCCTGGAGCTTTATCAACACGAAGAATCTCAAGCCATTCTGTGGTAATCTGCCCGCTTCCCAAATCCTCCTCATCAATCCACCATAATGTGATTCCTGATTGAGAAAATATCATTTCCGTACAAATGAATGCAGGGAGCTCCAAGGCTGTCATAATTTCTTTGTCCTTATCTCCTGTATAACACATTATCCTTTGCCATTTGAGGAAGAAATTCCTTTTACGGCCTTAATTTTTTGTTTGTTGTTGTTTATGTCCCTTTGAATACTTGAAAATGGCCACTTTCATCTTTCATTCTATAACTCTGTTTTGTCTTTTTGAACCAGGACTTGGCCAAAGCTTTAATTTGCTCATCTGTCTAGTAGTTGGACTAGATCAGGGCCAGTAACCTCATTCCGTGGGCCAGATAGTAAGTATTTTAGGTTTGTGAGCCATACGGTCTCCATGGCAACTACTCAAATTTTTTGAATTGTAATTCAAAAGCAGCATAGTACAATAAAACTTTATTTATGGGCACTAAAATTTAAATTTCACATAATTTTCACCTTTCATGAAATATTATTTTTTTACAAACTACATAAAAATGTAAAAGCCATTTTTAGCTTGCGGCATGCACAGAATCAGGCAGTGGGCCAGATTCGGCCCCTGGACTAAACGATTCTAAATTTCCTCCTTATTCTAAGTATCATGGCATTTCAGAACTAGGGGGACCCTTAGAAGCCATCAAATCCAGGTGTCGTATGTGCCACTGAAGGAAAAAGTGGCCCACAGAGTCAATGTCACAGACCCCTGCTCACACAGTTGGTGTATTGGCGGCACTGCAAGACCATAGTTCAAGTCTGTTGGAGCTCACTCTGGGCCACCCCACCACTTTGTCCTGCCTGCAGCTTGTAAACATACATGCTGTGTTCCCCTTATTAACAGAATGAGATCATTTTCCAGAGTCATAAATTTGGGGACCACTTTTTACTCTGCCTGGAAATAGCGTTTTATATACTTGTATTTAAGTAAAAACATGACTGTGAATACTTGATTTGAATGAACATATAAACTATTCACTTCTATAAAACACTAAAGAATTTGTGTAGTATATATGCTTTTTGTTGTTGTTATAATTAAGGCCAAATTATTCAACTACTTAAATAAACTCAGGGTAATGTAGAGAGATACCCAATATTTATGATACTTGAACTAAAATAATAAAGTAAATTTATCTGGAAAATTTAGGATAAATTGAAGTATTAAATAGCAGATAAATTGAAGTATTAAATAGCAGAATAACCACATATATACACACAAGCACAAAAGGAAAAATTTTGATTTGTGCCTCTAAAGACTGGTGAAATTAAAATAAATAAATTTTAATGAGCCAGGTATAGGACATGTTCCTTCTACTCTCCAAGGAGCCCTACAAAATACTAATGACGAAAGACTTGTTTTGGTAGCAAGACTGAGTCGATCGCAGTGCAGCCAACTTAAAATATAAGGCACTGTTTTAAAATGTATCGCTCACCATTCAAAGAGATTGGCCAGGCAATAAGATGGATCATAGAAAAAGCCTACATTTTTCCCTTATTATCTGCTAAAAATAGATAAAGTTTTTTTTGGAGGGACGCGTGCGCGCGCGTGCGTGTGTGTGTGTGTGTGTGTGTGTGTGTTGGACTGGGGACTGAGCAGTTGCTTTAAAAAATCAATCCATGCTTTTACTTCCTTTGACCAGGAAAGTGAGAAGCAGGAGTTGGGATAAGAAGGAATTTCATTTAAAAAACAGTCCATTAAGATAAGTTTCTAGGAGGATAAGGAAGGGAAGAGGAGGTGGCCCAGAAAGAGAAGACTGCTCCAGCAATTCCCATCTGGAACTTTGTTTATACTTCCTGAATCTTCACACTATGTCTGCAGTTTCTTAACTTTCAAGAGAGACTCTGCCTTAGCAGCCAGTTCTGGCAAGTGTTATCTAGTGATCCAGGGAAAAACACAATTGCAAAGATATGAGAGAAACCTCTAGTAGCTTTTCAGATGGCCCACATCTTTCCATAGTCACCTTGAGAATTGCAGGCCCACTCACCTTTCAGAACACTTCCTTGAGCCTATCTGTACTCACATCTGGGAAGAGGAATCGAAAGTTTTAGCAGACGCAGCCCCAAATGATGCGTACTCAGCTGTTCACCTACCAGACATAAAGCCTGACATCCTAACTAGCCAGGCCTTGGTAATTCAAAGGCTTAGTGAGATGCATTAAAGCTCCCAGCCAAGAGGTCCACCCTTCTATGTGGAAGCTGATCTTGCAGGTGCTAAATCGTTTCTTCCTGTTCCTCATACCTTTCGGGAGCTCAAGGCTTCATCTTCATAATAAAGGGATCCCAGTTTATATTTTGCAGAGTAGAAAATAAATGGCTTACCCTTTCGTCTAAGGTAAAGAGGCCCTTGGCTTTGGTTTATCATTTAAAATGTGGTAGCTCACCTTCCTCGTTACCTTAACCACACATACTACCCAGTCCACACCTGGAAAGGAGAATCTGGGCATCTCATGCTCGCTCAGTCAGAAATCCTGGGCTGTCTCGCTTTCTGCTCAACTGGCTCTTTTTGACTCTTAACCTCTCAGTGCTGTCTTCCTTTTCCTACCCATTTCTAGAGTTTTATTTGTTTGATTATTCATTTATTATTCATTCCTACCACCAATGCTGCATGCCACCATGTGCAGGCACTGTGCTAATACTGATGGAGAACACTATAAGGGAGGTTCTTATGCACTTGGTTCTTATGCAATGAACAAGACAGCTGAGAGTCAATTACCTAGGTACTTACATCCTTCGATGTGGTGCATGCTCTAATGGATGTTAGCTCACTACATGTTTATAGAGAACCTACTTCTGCCAGGCTGAATTCAAAATGGCAATCATAAAGGGACCCCTCTCACCTCTATTTTCATGGAGACAGACCATTAATCAAACAATCATACTCATGAATGCTACAATTACAATCTGAGTATGCAACAGGGGAATCTAAGAGTCTTGGGAGTCAGGGGTGGCTTCTGGGAGGAAACAGCAATGAGGCAGTGACCTGAAAGGTGACCGACTAACTTTGGCTTCTCTGCATATACCCAGTAGTGTGTGTGACCCTGGGAACCCCTCCATGAGGCAATTTCTGCACCCGCCTTCTGCTGGTATCTGGACTTGCCAGGAACTACTCAAACCAATCCAAACCCTCCCTTAATGCATCGAGCATCAGTCCATGTGGCCAGCATCCTGGGTCCCTAACAGTGGTTACCCAAAACATGGAACATCCAATTGCTTCAGATATGTGTACCACTTAACACAGAGCCTACATGTAATAACTACTCATTAATATAATATTTAATATAAAGTAAGTTCTTTACCAATTAGCTCTGGTCCACTGTGGCTGGGGGTCTCTTCTCACATTATTCACTAATTCCTTTGCTCTCCAGGGAGAATTTATTGCTAATCTGCTTCTATATGCCTTAGCTAATTACTATTCAGACACAAGGTCAACAGTAAATATATATATCTTAGTTTCTGGAGTGGAGGGTCTCATTTCTTTGGTAAACGTAAACCCGTAGCAGCCATGCTTCCTTGGCCTCTGATTGCCCAGGCTGGAAGATTAAGCTGGAGGAACACATGTAGTTCGTTGGATTTGTAACCCTAGAAAGCTCGGGAGTGAGCAGGTGTGGGAAGTGTGGCTGCTCACTGAGGCCGGAGCTTGGGTCACAGTCCACCTTCTCTTGTCACCACTTTTTCTTTTTTCCCTCTCCTAAAGCACCGGCTGGACTCGGTGAGCTAACGTTCCGAGCCTAGGAACATGAAGTTCTTGTTCTAGATCTTCTCCCAGGGGGTCTCTGAGCAAGCCAGTGAGCGACCTCACCTGGAAAGAAGAGTCACAGGACAGCCCTGAGACAACATCCTGAGAGGCAGAAGAGAATCCTCATTAAGATGATTTGGAGGCAATTAGCAAAGACGAAGTTCAGGGTCAGTGTGCCATGTGGTTCCTAATAAAACCTTTGGAGCTTTTATGGGGAGAGTTGTTGAAGAAGGGTGAGGTGCTGGAGAGAAGGGCTGGGGAGGAGGCGAGGGAGGGCGGTGACCTGTGTTCACTGAGAGGACATGGCTCACCCAGCCTTTTCATCCATTTCACAGCTATTTCGTGGCAATTCTTGAGTTGACTGACTCTTTCCTTCCTTTTAGGCGTAACATCTGTGATGACTCCAGTGGCTCCCCAAACTACCCAAACTGCTCAGTTTTGAGCTTTGGGAAGAATTGTTTTAAATTGTCTACACAATATAGCTACATTTTAGAAATAAAATAGAAAAAATTAGGGAGAAAACACATGACCCCATTAACCTGACATTATTACTGTTATCATTTTGGTGTATTTTTCGTCTTTTTCAAATGCGTTTTTTTATACTATATAATAATGTGCATTAAAATTAGTGTCTCATTTTGCTTTATGTTTCTATCTAGTCTTCATAATCAATTTGAATGGCTAGATACTATTCATTGAAAGAACAGATGATATTTACCTTAATTGTTCCTATGGCTTTATATTTCCTTGCATCCAGTTTTTCCAGTAGTGAAATGAAACCGGAAGGAACATTTTTGTACAAAATCCATAGTACAGTCCTAGAAAAGTGCCTGATGACTCACACGGCAGAGTAGCTTTCTGCTAATGGCTAGGTGAAATAAACGATATCCTCTGGGGAATCTATACTGAGGCTAACTGCACATCTATCAGGCAGTGATGCTATCGTAGATAAGACTGTCTTGGATCCTGGATTTGCAAAGTCACCTGACTCATTGTCATCTTTACAATCATCTGCTTCCTGCTCACCTCTTCCCTGAACTCATGGTAGAAGGAAGGTGGCCACTGCTTAGCTCCTGGATTCAAATCACCATTCGAAAGACATTCCAGACTGACCTCTGCCTCTAAATCCCGACTCTAAATTCCAGAGAGAGGGAATCTGATGACCTCATTTAGGCTTGGTATGTCTCTTGTCTCTTCTGTCAAATATAGGCAGAGAAGTAAAGTCACCTAGGACCCACTGGAGGCCTATTCTATTGCTATTATGGGTGATTTATCCCTGTCCCTATCCAAGGTCACCCCCTCCTATTATGCCCCGTATCCTACTCCTAGCTTCTCAAGGACACGACTCCTGCATCTATGCTCTCCCTCTGATTTCCGCTCACTACTCTTGTCATTTTGTTTTTCAGCAAACAAACATGTTTTAGTTTAGCTTCAGCTTAAAACAATAACAAACCTCCTTTGGGCCCCAGTTTTTCTCTATTTAATTCTCAATCTCTCTGCTCCTATTGACGGATAACATTATCAAAGGAATTATCTATACCGCTGTCTTCATTTCCTCATCTCCATGTTCTTCCCAGTCCCTTCAGTTAGATTTGCCTCTTTCCAGTTTCACTCAAATTGCTTTGGTTAAGGTCACCAAGATCTCCATCTTGGTGCATCTGTCTTCATTTAAGGCAAACTTTCAAAAATATTTCAAACAGTCGACCACTTCTTTCTTGAAACATCCTCTTCTCTTGAATTTGAGAATACCATATATACTAGATGCTCTGGTGTGCTACTCAGATCCCCCTGGCAGGGCAAGGAACTCATTCCTCCAGTTGGCAGGTACTTTGGTGGCTGATAGCTCAGGGCTCAGGCCATTTCCAGGAATTGCCCTCGGATAGACAAACTGCCTTTCCCAAACAAACTTAAGCCCCTTGCCAGGGACAGTCCCTATGTAAGTACTGGTTGACATGAGGGTGCAAAGTCCATACCCCTTGCTGCAATTTGGGACAACTTGAAAGGACTATCCCAGCTCCACAGCTCCCGGTTGGAAAGGACAGGCTGAGGCTTCTGCTGCAACAGCATCACTTTGAATTCCTCCCACCACCCAGTCTCATTTCCTTCATTTCCTTAAAGGTGTTGTTCCTGAGATCTCCCACATCTCCGTCTCAGAATTTGTTTTCAGGGGACCTGACCGAGGATAACAAAGTGTCCTGGTTTTCCTTCTATTTCGTTTTCTGCCACCTAAATTTCTTACAAGTTCATTCCTGTAAATCTTCATTCTTGATTTCTTTTCTCAATAACTTTAAAACTTTCTTCTTTTCTTTGTATTATCTGGTTGGTACGCTAGTGCCAAATAGAGAATTGATAAGATAGGTCCCAAACTAATAGTTCTCCTTAGAAAAAGCCACACTACCCAATGGCTGTATTCAATTTTTCTGATATCTAGGGAACAGATAAAGTGCAAGATAGATTTTACTCACTGGCCCAACTGAAATGAATGTAGCATTATTTATTGTTTCATAATTAGTTAAGTAGATAGTACTTACCCATGGATGCAAACCTGCTGGCCTGATACACAAATCAAACCAGTGATGGTGAAATTATGTGCATAGCTGTTATTTGTAAGTACATTTTATTCCTTCTCTTAATTCGGCTCTAAAATAAAGAAGAAAAGGACCAAAAGTTTGGATTTTCAACAGTTGTAAACTTCCTAGTGGAGAAATAGAACACTTATTCATAAAGAGCTTCACAAGCTGAGGCATCAAGAGGAAATTGTGGTCCTAGACCATTATATACAAATGAGATCATCTAGAAAATCAGAAAATATCTGCTACATGATGTAATGTTCACGTCATATAGCACATTAAAAGCACATGTACAACCAATGTTGATCTTTTGGTTTTGACAAATGCACCATGGTTATGTAAGATGTTAACATAGGAGAAGCTGAGTAAAGGGTAGGAGAGAACTCTGCACTAGCTTTGCAACTTTTCTCTAAATCTAAAATTAAAACTCTAAATACTATACAGTTTAATATGTAAGCCCAATCTGATTGGTTGAGAGGAAGTACCTAGGAGATGCTGAAATTGGATGTTTGGTGACTCCAGCCATTCAGAGTATAGCTATGAATACTGAAATTAGAGAAAAGGTCTTTGAGCAGCTGCAAGTTTTTATGAACTCCTAGGAAAGGCAGTTATCCTCAGGCCTGCTCACAGCAGCTGTGCCAAAGATACTGAAAAGACTGGAAGCTGCCAAGACATGTAGACTGCAGCAAGCAGTGCTACAGGAAAAACTGCCGAAAATGCACAGCCGGTTAGGGACATTTGACATGGGGACAACCAAAATCACATACTCCCTGGAGCGTGACTGAATGATAATGCATTTCAATGGAGGGCATTTGCAATGAGGTTCTTGGATGACAAAGAAAGGTTAAAGTTATGTCAAGCTTAGGCAGGAATACTTCTTAGAATTTTCTGCTCATCTTTGCTCACACATCCCCCAACTCCTCCCAGGTGGAGATGTGGTAGAGAAGGAAGAGCCTGGGATTTGGGGCTGATATCTCATGTTATCTGACCTTGGGCAAATCTCTTCATCTTTTTGTCTTAATTTCTCCATCTATAAAGTGAAAATAATGATAAATATCTTGCAAAGGTTGCGGTGAAGATTCTCTTTTAGAATCTTTATAAAACATTTAGGAAATGCCTGGCACTCAGTGGGTACACAGACTTCAGGGAGGTAATGAATGCACATCTAACTGTGTAAGATTTAGAGTCTTGCCGTTCAGACCACCTTTCCAGCTGTGGCACTTGAGAGCTCCCTCTCCATTCCATCCCTGAGCACAAGATGGACTGATATTGGTCAGGTCAACAACTTTCTTAAGTCCCAGTGATTAGGGTGAAACTCGAGGTGAAGAGCAAAGAGGTTAGAAGCTCAGGAATCTTCATGGTCTTGGCTTGACCTTGTGTACTCTCCTCTCTGCATTTTCTTCCTTCCCCTTGAGGTTCCCATGAGGTTGGCAGCATAGGTGGCTCTGGCTCTGCCATTGCCCTTTAGCTCCAATGTGGTTGTGGGTTTCTCAGGCCAGCTCTGCTCTGAGCCTTAAGAAGCACTCTCTCTGTAGATAAGCTTTTTTTTGGATTAATTATTTCCGAACTAATCGTTTTAATGTAATAACAGTAAGATCTGAAGGGCCAAGATCAGGGACCAAGGAAACTATCAGCCTGGCTTTAACCAAGGCCATTGGGCCTGGTCATTTAAAAGAGTCTTCCCTGCTCCATGAGGTCCATCCTCAACCATCAGGGCCAAAGGCTCCAAGTGGTCTTTCGAAATTGATGCCTGGAACAGGATCTCATCTGCAGTGCTCCTTCAGAATCCTCAGAGTAGGCACAGTGGAGGGCTCTCTTGTGATTAATGTGGCCCCTCAAAGCCCTCCAATGCACAGGCATTACTCAGCTCCCAAGAGGGGTGATATTTTCTTTGCTCTGGTTTTGAAGACCAGTCCATATTCCTGGTCCAGGTGAAGCCCTGGTTTATCAGGATTCCCATATCATCCCCTATGCTTTGCCACAAAGGACCTGATCCCAGCCTCTTGCTTTATGTCTATGGTCCAGTGCCCTAGCAAGAAATGTATATCCTATGCCTCGGAAAGATATTTGTTCAAAGTGACTCAATAGACAAGGGTTGATGATCGAAGAAGAAAGTGTCAGATATTATGAAAATTCATGTATGCAGATATCTTATGGATCCAGACATAAATGAGCATACAGTAGCCACGCATATTTTTCCTCACTGTCCTTAAATAAGTTGACATTTTAGGAAAAAGCTGCTTTAGTTCAGCCTGTTTCTCTTCAAATCACCATTTCTTCCCCCGTCTCACTTTGCTATTGTTGATTTTTTAATTCCCTGCTTTTACATCCCTACCTTACCCACCTCCCTCACTCACCTCCTTCCAGGACTTAAAACTGAGGAGATCAGTTATGTCCCAGTATACATAAAACCAGTTCTCAGCTGCTAGGCTTTCATTTCTGATCACAAATGTACAGCGTCTTTTCAGGTCTAGACATCCAATGATAATAAGTCATAAAATTTTGTTGACAGCCAGTGCCCTGGTTTGAAACACTTATTAAAAAGAGGGCAACATTTAAACAAACTGAGCCATGAAATTGTGTCTTATCTCCTCTGGATGTGCCAATATTTGGCTCATTCTTTTTTTTGAGGCGTAGGGCACAGGTTCCCATTCATTTACCTCCCCTGGATCTGTCCTTGTCAGTTTCCACAGGTGTCTCCTCATTAGGTTAGTGGCTTCCTTGCGCCCAGCCCCTCAGGCTCACCTCCATGGTGTGACCCTCACCTCCCCTTTGAGCACAGTGGCTGAGACCTTCGGCCCCTAAGGATCCTCCTGCCATCACCCATCTTCACTTGATCAGCGGGTGCCATGATAACTAGTCTGGAAGAGGTGAGCGAAAGGACTTGTTTTTCACTCTCTCTTAGAGGCAAATGTGGATAGTGATGCAGGGAGATGGGAATTCCACCTCCGCCGAGCAGTGGCCAATCGTCAGTGCACATTGGAAAGGTGAAGCCAGCGAAAGGCTTTAGAACATCGAGCCCCACATGTGTAGTACGAACCTATGGGAAATTCTTAAAGGAAACACAGAGAAAGTGTTTGCTGTTGTTAAGATGATAAAAACAGGGCAAATTAAGAGAACACATTTGTCATTAGCATTCCTTTCTCCACAGTCCTGCATCCCTTCCTCACCAGGTTCAGAGCTCTAGCTCAGCTTCATTCCGCCCACCTTGAATGCTGGCCCTATAAGCTCCTTTTTACTATTGGGACAGAGAACCCCAAACACCTGGTAGTCCTCCAAACACAGGAACATATTAATAATGAGAATTTAAAAGATCCTAAGTGTTTATTAATTTGAATTAAATATAGACCAGAGAGGTGGGGATCAAGCCTTCGCAGCTATATAATTACTACATGCTGACTGTTACTGGGTTCTTGCATTCATGGCCCAGAGAGGGAACAGCTTAGACACATGCGGAGACATTCTGGGGTACTAAATTATCAGGGTGGGACTTACTGAATCTTTACTTATTTTCATCTTATTTCCCTAATTTTCAGATGCACGGACAGCTGAACAAAAGCAAGGTTCCAGGTGCTGAGAAGCTAAGTACAGCTAAAACACATCTCTGGCCCCGCAAGAAGTAGACATATGTGAACAGTTTTAGCAAGAAGAACTCAAGGCAGGACAACTGCAGGAAGAGTGGGAAGGGGAATAACCAGAAGGAATGGGTATAAAGGAGGGATCTCTGCTCCAGACCATCCTGAGCCTGGCTTATAGAGTCTTAGGTTCTACCCGCTAAGTCTCCAGGGGTCCACGGGGGCAGGAGGGTGGGCTTGGGGAGAGACTGGACCCTAAGGCCTGCTGTGACTCCACGGGGGGCCAGCTGACCCACTCCTAGAAAGACACTAGGGTATTTTTCAAGAATGTTCTATATGAAAGCTAAGCATCTCAGCAAAACGGCAACTCCGTCCTTCCAGTTGCTCAGGCTAAAACCTTGCACTCATCTTTGACTCCTCTCCTTCTTCCACATCCCACTTTCAATCCATCGGCAAATTACTTTGGTTCTGCCTCCATGATTATACTGAATCTGACCGCTTCTTTCCATAGATTTATTGCTACCATGTTGTCCAAGCCAACATCATCTCTCACTTGGATTTTTGCAGAAACCTCCTAAGCTGTCTCCTGGTTTCCATCCTTGCCCCTCTACAGTCTATTCTCAACGCAGCTGCCAGAGGGATCATGTCCCTCCTTTGCTACAAATGCTCCCACGCCTTCCCATCTCACTCAGAGGAGAAGTCAAAGTGTCACACTGACTCACTGACTGATCTCTACCACCCCTCCTTCATGGCCTCATCAGCCCCCTTCTCATATCTTGAAGACATCAAGCACACTTCTGCCTGAAAACCTTTGCCCTCAGGATAAGACACTCTTCTCTCAGAAAGCGACCCAGCTCCTCCCTCACTTCCTTCATGCCTCTACTCCAGTGCTGCCTAATCAGATACTTTCCTTATCACCCCCCTTTCCAGCCCTGAACCTGCTTTGTTGTTCTCCTTGGCACTTATCATTACGTGACATATGTATTTATTGGTTTGGTTTGGTGGTCTCGGCCACAGAATGCCAGTTTCATGAAGACTTTGTGTACTTGACTTGCCACTGTACCTCCAGGGCTGAGGACAGGGGCCACTCAGGAAATATGTTTGAATGGCCAAATGCATAGAAGTTAATTAAGGCACCATAAGGTACAGTGACACATGGATGCAATTTAGATCTAGAATTCTGGTTCTCAAGCCCTCCTTATCCATGGAATCCTTTCTTTAAGTAAAACAAAGGGGTTGAAGGAGGAAGGAGAGTTGAGGGATTAGAGGCCCATTTATGGGTCTCTCCTCCCACTCCCCAAGGAAGTCCCCAATATACCCTGGCCAAACCTGCAAAAGTCTGAGGCGTAAAGTTTGAAGACTAGTGATCTAGGAGATAACTTTAATATTGTCACTGTTTTCAGTGGTTTAGAATTTGTTTTGCCCTTTGGCTACAGTTTGGGGCACATCTATTGATTCTTTTAAGATATTCTCTAATTAAATACCTTTACCTCAAGGAAGGTCACCCTCTTTCTGAGAAAACAGAATTTTCTTTGTAGTGACTAACTTTATGATGCAGTTTTCTGGAACACTATGTGGTAAAAAGCAGGGACTTCTTGTGATGGTATTTTGGGAAGGCATTGTTGGACCAGAATCTAGGAGAAATGTTTATACTTGACTTTTTGGTGATAGGTGAAGAATAAGAAACCAAGGTATTCATTTTCAAAAAAAACTTTTATGAAGTGGTTATCTTGTGCCAGGCACCTCTAGGTGCTAGAGATTCAGTCACGAACTAGACAAAGTCCCTGCCCCATGGAGCTTCCATTTGAGAGGACCAGGCAGGTAGAAAACACACACATGGGTAAATGAACTGCTCATTTCAGACAGTGTTACAAGCTATAAAGAAAATAAATCAAGCCTATGTCATAGAGAATGACTGAGAGTTCTCAAATAACCTAGACTTACTCACTATTTAATTGTCCAGAGAATTAATCAAGCTGATTTCTCCATCTCAAGGCTGAACAGTAAAATTTCATGTTTAGAATGAGCTGAAAGATTAAGTTATATTCTTTATAGTCATTTTTATGTAAGAAAAGATAAAAAATAGTGTTGGGGTGATGGGAGGAATAAGGAAAAGGAATAAGGAAAAGATAAAACTATGTTCTAAAAAAATTTCTTGCAGTGAAGAAGATCCAATTAATCAGCGCATACCACTCCCAAAGAATTCCAACTCATCGAGGATTCATAGGACCATTAAAGTTGTGTCTTAATAGTTTGCCTCTCTTTAACAGAGAAAATTCTGGCATGTTTTTCATAAATATTGTTTTGATTTCAAGTATATCTCATTCCATAATCTAGTTCCTTTTGGATTTACAAATAGCATCCTAATCATTCACGGTCTTTATACAACTGAAAAGAAATTTGTCTGCGAAAGTGACACATTTGCAAAAGTTACAATATTTTTTAGATCAAAGTGACCCAATTTAATTCTAATTGATTCACCTTATTACTGACATCGAAAAGAATTCAAGACACATACTTGGCCATACCAATTGCTTTCGTTTTTCTTGATTAACTAATAAAAAAAAGTCATTTGTCTAGGTGTGAGTCCAATTAAATTGAGTGTGACAGAGGCAGGGCCTGCATGATTTAAATGTGATTCCCCTCCCATTTATATACACAGCTCTTAAAGTCAATGATAAAGAATGTGATCTGAGCTTAGGGTAGAACAAGATTTCCCAGAGCAAGTTTCTGCCATATTGGGGTCTATGGAGAAAACCAAGTGCTTTGGCCAGAGTAGAGGCACTCTGAAAGGTTCCTGGATGTGCTGGAACCAATCTAGGTAGATCACAAAGTCAGAACAGTGTCACCAATAAGATCTGGAGTTTTACAATGTGGTTCCAGTGGAGATGTCCGAGACAGGGCTGGGCGTTGGTTCATCCTCTTCTCCACCACCAGACACCCACATCATAATCACTAACTTTTGAGTGCACGCTAGGGTTCATTTGTTATATTCATTCACTCATGCAATTATCCTGCCAGGTATGTACCATTATCATGCCCATTTTGCAGACATGGAAATTGAGGGAGTTGGATAATTTGGGCAATCTCACATAATAGGAACTGAAGAGTTAGGATTCCAACTAGGGCAAGTAGCTCTAGAAGCTGCATTCACAAACACGACATCATAAAGAACTCCACTTTGACCTTATTGTATGTCTACATTTCTTGTAAAATTTTGTTAACAGGGGAAAAAATTAGGTTGTTAAAATAAACCACCCCCTCCCCAAACAAGGTTTAAAGACCATCCACTTAGAGTAAACACGACATCTCTACCTAGTACCTCTGTACCTTGCAAAGAGGGATAAACAGTAATCTCCACAGAGAGTTTATACCTTTGTGCTGGGGAAAAGGCTTAGGGCCCTCTCACTGAGCCCAGACACCTTAGATAATAATAATGAGGAGCATACAACGGCAATAATTAATAACACTAGCCATCATTTATTGAGTGCTTGCTTTGTACTAGGCATTAAGGCATTATGCTAGATACATTACAGGGATTATTTCAATTGAACATTCCTCAAGCCTTTTGAGGTCAATACTATTGTTGTTCTGAATTTTAAGAAGAAACTCAGAGGTGAGCCATGTGCCCTGCCCAAGACCATGCAGGAGTTCTAAGTGACAGATATTCAAATCTTCATCTATCTGATTGCAGAACCTGAGTCCTAAACCACTAAACTCTATACAGCCCAAGGTCAAACCAATCTGAAAGTCATGAGGAGTTGGGGGTCACTTAACTGCCTGAGGCAGAAACAGAAAGATATGAGCCTGCTAAGAAGAAAGTGGAGTAAGGGGACAGCTGTTTAGAAAGTATTCATCAATCCATTACTTCATTCTATTATTCAACAAATATTTCTTGCATTCTCACTATTTGTTAAGCTAAGCTAGTTCCACTCATGAGCTCTTTAATTCGTTCAGCAAACATTTACTGAGTGCTTCATATTAGGCAGATAAAGGAAAATAAGTCCTTGTCTCCAGGAGCTCCTCCGGCCTAGCAGAGAAATTGTGTTAGCAAATCTCTAAGAAAGGAATCACTAACCCAAACAAACGAACCAACCAAACCCCAGCAACCTTGGACCTTCCTTTCTGGATGGCTCCATTGCCCATGCAGAGCCTGGCGGGGAAGGCAGTGGGGGAAAAACAGGTGAATAAATAAGCATGGGGGATGGGGATGAGAAAGGACTCCTCGGTTGGAGCACTGGACATTTGGCAGGCACTGTGCTGGGCACTTGAAAGAGACTCATGTCATCTGTGCAGCTGCCTGCTGGGCAGTACCATTAGCCCTTACACACAAGGGAACTGAGGAGCAGACAGGCTTCAAAATTGTCTTCAGTCACACGGTCAGTAAAGTGGCACAGATTTAGAGCCAAATCTGTCTGGCTCTAAGCCCTTGGAAAGGTTCAGCATGTATTCTGATTTCCCATCTGCCTTTTGCCCCAGGATCTGTTTGGCAAGTGTCAGATCTGGAGAGAACTGTACTTGGAGCTATTAGGCCCTGATTCGAGAGGTCGCCTGGAAGGAATCCTCTCCCCAGATCCTCCACCATCAGATCATTCTATTGAACTTGAGGAAAGAGGAAAGGAAGAGAAAAAAAAAAAATCAACAGAACACAACACGTTTACTCCCTGATAGCTCTGAGGAAAGAAGGCAGCGCTCAGTCCATCAGGACACCTTGATTGTCATCAGGACAGAAGACAGGACACAGGTGACCTGTCCAGGCAGGCAACTTGCTAACAGAAGTCACTCTAGAAACTGGGAGGGACTCCAGACAACGATGGGGACGCTCTGCTACCACTCAGCCTTGCAATCCAGCTGTCTTTACTCTTAGCAAAAGAGTGTGTGTGTAGGGGGAGGGGGGCGGGGGTGGAGGGGGCGGTTGGAGGTGCTAAAATGAGGCACATGGACAGCATTTAGAGAAATATTAAAAAAACTGGGGTCCAATACAATAGAACCTATTGCTGTGGGGCTATTCATTCATTTCTTTAACAGATATTTTTTGAGTGCCTATTTGGTGGCAGGCACTGGGACCACTAGTGGTGAACAAAATAGAAAGAGCCTTTTACCTTTGTAAAGTGTGTCATCTGGGAGAGGGTGCATGGATAATAAACAATCCAAATTATAAAACTATGAATCATAATCATTGCTCTGTGGGGACAGCGGAGTTAGACTTCTGGGAGTTGTCCATTGAAAGCACAATCTTTGGGAGGCTGTGGCATGAGGAGTGAGGTACCTTTCAAGGCTTGCTCGATAACAGCTTGCTCAGAACCAGCTCGCACTACCCAAGCAAAAACACATGACAGTCTGTGCTAAGAGATACTGCCTGGGAGGAAGTGGAACATGGCCTGAGAAGACAGTGTTTAGACCTCAAGGGAGGCAGCTTATAGGTAGAGTTGGTAAAAAGTAACTTTTATCCTCCTCTCATACTGCTCTGGGGCAGGTATAGGGCAGGTATGGGGCAGGTATGGGATAGGTATGGGGCAGGTATGGAGCAGGTACAGGGCAGGTACGAGGCAGGTGTGGGGCATGTACGAGGCAGGTATGGGGCAGGTATGGGGCAGGAGAAATGTCATGAATAGTAGAGTGGCAGATGGCTGGTTGTTCAAGAGTATTCACTCCTTCCCTTCTGCCTCCATGGTAAGAAAGTATTTCCTTGGTCCTTGACTTAGGGCTCAGCTGTGTGACTTGCTTTGTCAGTGGGTTGTTACAGATGCAATGTAAGCCCAGATAGTTGGAACTGCCCACCTGCTCCTTCTCCTCAGCCATGAAAGTGCTTCCCCTGAATAGCTGCAGCTCCTTCAGCCTGGGCCCCTGAGGGAACACACAGGCCGAACCCAAGCCACCAGAGAAGCCCAAGCCAGTCAGAGCTGGGGCCCAAGGCATCCATCGCTGATCTGCAGCAGACGTGCAGACCCACAGGCGTGAGAGTAAACGCTTGCTGCTGTAAGCCATGAGTGTTGCGGTGGTTTATTACACAACATTATGTGGCAATTGCTCAATAACTGTGCCAAGAGGTGGTTAGGAGAATTAGCCACCCCTCGAACAAAAACTCTAAGTGAAAACAATGAGTATATTATGCAAATGTGATATAAAAAAAAAATCTCTTAGCGATTACCTTCCTACCATGTTCCAGCTCTCAGCTTCTCTAGGAATTCTGGAGCCACCACTGTTGAGAAGAGCTTCTGCCTCTGAAAGTGGACACTGCTGCATGGCATGGCCATCTGCAGTGGCACAGGTGTCTCTCTTTATGCCAGTTCTTGGCCTCACAATGGATCTGAACGTCAGGGTTCAAGGCAGAAGGTTTCATTTCCACTGTGCCTTGACATATATGAATCCTTGTGCAGTGTAAGCCAAGGCAAGTCAAGTCCTTATCTGGTCTCGCCTGAAGTCTGTCAGCTCACAGCTCTGTGAGAAGAGCAGGGCAGAGCACAGGGGTTACGGACACACAGCAGCCCCAGGATGGCATCCGGCATGGAGGGAGAGGAAAGGAGAGTCCTGCGGAGGTTTTCAGTCCAAAGGGGCTGTCACCTCCTGCCGGAGTGGACATGCTGCTAACTTCTATCTCTAAAACACTGTCCTGGAGCAGGACTGGGAATCTGTTGTCAGGAACATTGGATAATGTTTCTCTCTCTGGTTCTCTGTGAGTGTCTATTACATCCTCCTCTCCCAGCATATCTGCCTTCTCTGGTATGCACTGGATGTAGGTAAGAAAAATTGCCACGTAAATCTCTGTTCTTTTATCTAATTTCTCTATCTGGCTCCTCTACTCCTCCTCCTCTTCTTCCTGTCTCTGTCTTGGTCTCTCTCCTTTCCTTCTCCCCACATTTACTGTGAATAGGCTCTGATTGGTTTTATGTGGGTCAAATGGACACTTGTGGTCTAATCAGCTGGGCCCAGGGGACCAGATTGGTTGAATAAGCATGACTGGAGGGAACCAGCTTCCTGAGAATGAGTATAGAGTGGGGCGTTAAGGGGGCATGGCGAGTTGGGCAAAAATCCCTAGAGCAGTCTATTCTAGGCAGGGCCATCTCTGCTATCTTTTCGTATCTGCATACGAATGTTTCATGCAATGCTGAGCACATATATGTGATTCACAGAGCAGTCTATTCTAGGCAGGGCCATCTCTGCTATCCTTTCGTATCTGCATAACGTTTCATGCAATGCTGAGCACATACATGTGATTCACGAAAGCTGCAGACTGTGACTGATTGATTGATTACAGTAGCATTTTTACACCCAGAAAGAAAACCTACCACGGCAGTGATAATAAAGCCAGTTACAGGGCAGCATTAGGAGACTAAGATTTCTCAGCATCCTCAAGAAACACTGAACAAACAACAGTTAACAGATAGGTTATTGATGAACAGTCTCAACATCATAGCCCCTGTGTTTTCTCTTCTCTCTTCCTTACTCCTCCTGTTCTCCTCCCCTTTTGCTTCCCGCATTTCAGAGTCCAAACTTCCATTCTTCATGAGCGCTTCTGCTCGTCTCTTCCAATCTCTACAAATCGACTTGGAAAGGGAAAAAACAAAAGCAAAACAATGGGCAGAGCGCTGAAACCTTAATCCCGTTTTGGCTTTAGCACAATCTAGTTGTGTGACCTCCGCTGTCCAGATTACTTAGTTTCTCAGGGCTTTTTTTCCCCCGCGACTATAATAAGGAGAAGAGGTGGCAGTTTGCAGATTATCACCCTGAAGCCTTCAGGATCTTCAGAAGTGCGTCAGGAGCAGTCACAGGCTAGAAGGCTCATGGGAGACCAACCCCAAGTCTAACCAACAGAACATCTACAGTTTAATAACAGGGGTAAGATTTAAAGTGCTGCTAAACAGGACTAGTTGACCTCTAAGATTCTTTTCCACATCACTTCAGAATTTGGTTAGTTGGCAAGCAAAACGTTTACGGGGACTTTAAAAAAAGAGCGAATGGTCTTTTTTTTCCTTCATGTAAAAAAGTCCGGAGTTCAGGGTCAGGTTGGTTGCTCCCCAGTATCAGCGATGACCCTAGCTTCCCTTCTTTCTGCTCTACTTATAGCACTAGCTATTGGCTCCCACCCCAACAGTTGCTAAATATTTACTGAGGAACTATCTATATGTGCTTGAATATCCACATACATAAAAATCTAGAGACCTCCAGGATTTCTCCTGGTGCCTTGTCTATAAAGTGTTCCACACTTTACAGGCCAGCTTAGTAATTCCCACCTCTGTTGCCCATTCTACTATCTGTCAAATGTTGTGTTTACCACATTGTATTATGTACCATCTTTCTATATGTCACAAAATCTGTGGCTCTTGACATTGAGCACCACGTCTTAACTCCTCTTTTGGTTCCTGGTGCCTAATCCAGTACTACTTAGCATCCAGTAAGAGCATGGTACTTGTAGCATACATGGGTAGATGGATGAGTCATTACATCATTTTGTCCTCACTACCCATAGCCCATCTGTAATAAATGAAAATTAGATTGCTTGGTCATGCTTGTTTCTCCAGGGGAAAGGGAGAGGAGGGACAGGACACAGCTGATTATCTACAAACCTAGTAGAGCTCCAGGAGAGGGCTGAGCCAGAGGTAAATCTGAGAATCATCGACATATATGTGGGAGTTAAATTTATGAGGTAGATGGAGATCACAGAGTAGACCAATGGAGTAAAGGAAGATGAAGGGGACTTTGGGGAACACTCACATTTAAGAATTGGGTAGAAAAAAGGGGATGCAGCCAAGGAGACTGAGGAGTGAAGAGATGGGAAGAGAACTAAAGCAGGAGACGGCTTCAGAAGGAAGCCACGCACAGCAGTGTAGAAAGCTCAGTGGGATCGATAGGTGTACAGGCTCGGCCTGGCCCTGCTGACCAGTCTCTAGAGTTACAGGGCACCAGCTGAATTCAAACCCTAATCCTCACTCTCGATACCCTCCGGATAAAGCACATTTCTAAGAAAGTCAGAGGCATCTATTCCCCATACCCAGCCGCCCTAACTATCACAACTATACCTCCTCCACTATAAGATAATTTTATCCATAGCAAAAACCACTTATAACTGAAAGACGTGTGTAAGGAAAAGAGGCAGTTCTTGCTAAGAAAGTTTTATGGCTGCATGGTCACAGCTTTGGTTAACTTGGAGGGCGATAAGGCCAAAATCAAACTAAGAAGGGCAACGGGAATTTGAGTCACATCTCTGGCCTTGGGGTTGCAAGTATAGCAGTATTACCCAAAGTGTGTGCCAAGAAGTACTGGTTATACAGAGAGGATAAGAAGAAGAAGAACAAAAGACTCTGTTGTTAAATAAGGACCAGAAGATCAGAATCAGCTGCTGAGTCAGAGACTGGGTGATAGAAGCTCAGCATTGAGCAAGAGAAGAAGCTATAGGATTTGGCTTCGAAGGGTGAAGCAGAATGATAGCCCAGCAGTGTGAAGACTATAATAGACATAGAGACAAAGTGAGGAGAGGGCACTGGGGACAGAAAGCTGACTCATACCAGGGGGACCTAGGACAATCTCCCAGATTGGGACATGTACCTAGCACCCAGTAGCCATTCCTGTTGATTTAGATTTAGATAAGATTTAGATAGGATTTGAGCTGCTCTTAGAAGAATGGCAGATAGGGAGGTGGGGAGGTAGGTCATGTGGGGCAGAGGAAAATATTTGAACAATAGCCTAGAGTGTTGGGTTAGTTCTGCCAGCAGGTGGTGAAAGGTGGGGGTTGTGAGGCTTTAGCTTTGTGCATTCTCAGCATCTCCCCAGGGAGAGTGACTTTCAGCCTCATGCTGTTTCAGGGCACAGCTCTGGAATGAAACAGGACCCACTGCCCTCCTCAATGCCAGCTTTTGACTGAGAATGGGCCGAGACTGGGCCAGGCAGCCCAGCTTCCCGCCTGGACAAAGCAGAACCCAAACTCTCCTGGCCTGGGCACTGCGTGGGGCCTGCTCAGCCAAGCAGAGTCTCCATTACTCCGAGCTGCAGGCTCCCGGGCAGGGCCCCAGCTGCTTTGTTCACGGCTGCTCCTTTGAGCGAGGATAGTGGTGCTGGTATATCCTCCCAGCTGAGACACTCACTTTGTTCTGCAGGATAGCCCCACCATTGTGCACTCTGTCATCTGCCCAAGGCCTTCCTCTCAGTCTACATCCCACGTCAAGGGAGCGGGAGATGCCATGTCTTTCGTTTAAAAGGCTTGAGAGCTCTTGGATGGGAAGGGAAGTGCACAGAAAGAGGTAGACTGAGAACGTCTGTGGAGAGTGCCAACGCCCAGCACCTTCTGAAAAGACTTAAAATGAGTCTTCACATTCCAAATATAATGTAAAACAAAAGGAGTAAGTCAGGGAGACTTTCTGGGCTGCAGTCTTGGCTCTACCATCTGTCTGCTGATCAGACTAGGCCGTGTGCCTAGCATGGGTCAAAGTACTTAACTCAGTCTCCTGTTAAGTGGAGATAATCACATCTACTTTAAGAGTAGTTGTGAACATTATTGAGATTGTGAGCAGAAAGCATTTAGCATAATGACTGGCACCTGGTAAGTGCTTAATAAACGTTAGCCCCTTGTGAAAACCACTGCCCTACTTGTCAAGTTTGTCCCTTTTATACCAAACTTGTGAGTACACACATTCACAACCTTTGATTAAGTAATTCTCCTCCCAGGAATGGACCTTAAGAAATTGCACAACCAAGAGAAACAAGAGATGTAAACATAAAAATGTTCTTTGCTACAGTAATAACAATAATAAAAAAACAAGACTGGAAGAGTAAATGCTGGAGTATGTTTATCATAAAACATCCATTTTTAAAGACTATTGCAAAGAATAGCCAAAAGAATTTTGAAAAAGAACAAATTTAGAGGATTTATACAACCCGATTTCAAGACTTACGAGAAGGCTGAGGGAATCAAAACAGTATGGAACTGGCATAAATAGACATGACTGAATCAAAATTGAGAGCCCAAAACTAAACTGTTACTTTGTGGTCATTTGATTTTTGACAAAGCTGTCAAGACTATTTAATGGGGAAAGACAGTCTTTTCAACAAATGGTGGTGGAACAATTAGACATCCACATGCAAAAAAAATAAAATAAAATAAGTAAAAAATCAGCTTAAACCTTATATTACACCGAACACAAAAATTAACTCAAAATGGATCACAGGTCTATACATAAGAACAAAAACTATAAAACTTTAGGTTAAAACAGAGGAGAAAATCTTTTTGACCTTGGACTAAGCAAGATTTCTTAGATATGATACCAAAAGCATGATCTATAAAAGAAAAACATTGTCAAATTAGACTTCATCAAAAGGAAAAACTTTAATTCTTCAAAAAGATACCACTAAGAAAATGAAAAAGAAAAAAGAGCCACAGACTGAGAGAACATAAGTCCAGAATACATTAAAAAAAAAAAAAAAGAAAGAAACCTTACAGGAGCGAGAAAAAAATGGCATAGATGATGGAGGTTTTGTTCATCCCTCTGGCGACCAAATCAAGGTTGTGACGAAAACAAGGAGCAGCAGCAAGGAAAAATTGCCTGGGATCTAGATGAAGAAGCCATACAACTAGGGAGAAATCTAAGAAAGCACCCTGCAACGGCAGAAGGTAGGACAGGGCCAGGACGCAGTGCTGCCCAGACCCAAGCAGCTGAGTGAGATGGAGGCTGCGGCAGTGGCAGACGCCTCTTTAAGGGGCTGTGTCTGCGAGCGGAGTTTCACGGTGACCTGCTCACTCTGAGCACCAGTGCCAATTCGGCTGCACAGGGGTCACCAGGAACTTACAGAGAGA
This sequence comes from Pteropus alecto, assembly GCF_000325575.1. Classification (NCBI taxonomy): domain Eukaryota; kingdom Metazoa; phylum Chordata; class Mammalia; order Chiroptera; family Pteropodidae; genus Pteropus; species Pteropus alecto. The sequence goes on along the minus strand of NW_006439568.1, from coordinate 20,997,756 downwards.
TATTGTCGGAGCAAGGGCCGAGGTGAGACTTGCTCTGTGAAGAAGTACTTGTGGTATCCATTGCTCCCTGTTGAGCCCTCCCCACTTCCAGCGTGCGGACACAGGGCCGCCATTGCCGTGAGGTCATCAGACTGGATAACAGAGGTCGCTCCACCCAGAGGATTCCCTGAAACCTCAGCTACCTCAACTTGGGCCCCACCTAAGCCATATCCAGGTGTATCCTCAGCGAGAGTCAGGTGCTCCTTGCTGAGCAGCGCCTAGACTCACACTGGAGGCAGCTGGCCTCGGTTTCTGGTGCGGCCTTTTGAGGCAACTATAAGTACAGCATCTATGGATTGCTAACTGAATCTTAACAGATGGCCTCGGAAGGGGTAGAGGCTTGGGCTAAATTTGGCCTGCAGCTGAACCCCTCTCAGGACTGTGCCACTGGATATCACCTTCACAAATCCACACAAATGAGACTGGGAGATTTAGGAGCTTTGCTTAGTATATAGAAACAGACACGGAAAGGCAGCCAAAATGGGAAGACAAAGAATCAGAAAACATATGGCAGAACAGAACAGAGATTCAGATAAAATGGACTCAAGTAATCTAACAGATGCAGAGTTCAAAACACTAGTTATAAAGATGCTCAATGAACTTTTGAGAAGTGTAGAGAACTCCAACAAAGAGATAATAATGGAAATGGAAATTATAAAAGAGAACCAGTCTGAATGGAGAACACATTATCTGAGATGAGTAGTATATTAAATCGAATAAACGAAGGAATAAACAAAGTGAATAAAGAATAGGATCAAATGTCTTATCTAGAGGACAAGAAAGCCAATCAGGACACTCAATCAGAATGGCAAGAAAAAAGATGCCAAGACTACAAAAATGATTTAAGGAGTATATGGGACACTATTAAGGATCCAAATATTTGTCTGATCAGCGTAACTGAAGAAAATCAACATGTTGAACAGCTGTTTGAAGAAATAATGATGGAAAACTTCCCTAACCTGGTGAAAGAAATGGACATAAAACCCCAGGAAGCTCAGAGAATTCCAAAAATCAGAGATCCAAAGAGGCCCACACCAAGACACATCATAATTAAAATG
>NW_006439568.1:20961851-20996563 GCF_000325575.1 Pteropus alecto | reverse complement strand
AAAAAGAAAAACATGTATCAAAAACAGGAATAAAGAATGGTAACAACTACATTCCTATCAATAAGTACCTTAAATGGAAAAGAATTAAGTGCTCCAACCAAAAGATAGAGTGGCTGAAAAGAAAAGAAAACAAGACCCCTACATATGAAAAGAAAAGGGATAGAAAAATATATTGTTTTGATGGACCTAGAAGATACTTAAGTCAGACAGAGAAAGATAAACGCTATATGATTTCACTTATATGTGGAATTTAAGGAATAAAAAGAACAAACTAATCAAAAACAGACTCACAAATATAGTGGACAATTTGGTGACGGACAGAGGGGAGGGGAGTTTGGGAGGCTGGAAGAATGGGGTGAAGATTTAAAAAATACATGTTTGTAGCTGATGGATGGTCATGGGGATGGGGAGCACGGCATAGGAAATGCAATTAGCATTAATACATTGTCTAGGTGGAGGGTCAGGGGAGAGAGGGAGCAATTGGGGAGATCATTTTACTAACTATATAGATTTCTAACCAATGTACTATATACTTGAAACTAATTAAAATTTAAAAAATTAAAAATTAAAAAAAAATCCTTACGATTCAGTAACAAGAAGATAAGCAACCTAATTTAAAAACAGACAAAAGATTTGAATAGTCATTTCACACACGAAAGAAAGGTATATAAAAGGCTAATAATATACCTAAAAAGATGTTCCACATCATTAGTTATTAGGGAAATTACATCGAAACTAATAAAATACCACCTCCCAACTACTTTAAACACTATGATCGAAAAGAAAGATAATAAGTGTTGGCAAATATGTGGAGATACTGGAACCTTCATATATTGCTGTGTATACTAAGTCGAATGTAAAATGGCTTAGCCACTTTGAAACAGTTTAGTAGTTACTTTAGAAGTTAAATACAGAGTTGCCCTATGACTCAGCAATTCCACTCTTTTTGTTATCTGGCCAAGAAAAGTGAAAACACATGTTCACACAAAGACATATGTTCATAGCAGCGGTATTCATAGCCGCCCCAAACTGGAAGCAATCAAAGCGTCCATCACCTGGTGAGTGGATAAACAAAAGGTGGTATATCCATACAATAGGGTATGGTTCGGCAATAAAAAGAAGCAAGCTACTGACTGATACGTACTACAGTGCAGATGGATCCCAAAAACTTTTTGCTAAGTGAAATAAGCCCAACTCAAATTTACATGAAATTTTTAGGAAATACAAATCTAAAACAGAAAGCAGATCAGTGGTTTCCTGGGGAGATGAAACCAAGAACTTCGAATGCAGACAGAGGATTTTGTGATGGAGATATCCTAACACTGGATTTTAGCCATAGCTGCATAACTCTATAAATTTTCTGAAAGGCCTAGAACTATACACGAAAATAGGTGAATTTTATGGCATATATAAACTGTACATCAACATAATACTTTAAAAATTATTATCAAGATTGCGTAGCAACATGAACAAATTGCATGACATGTTAAGCAAAAACAAAAAAGCTAACACAAAATATATAAATATTTAAAATACAAAGTACACGCATGATTACAACTGTGGATGAATCGGAATAAAGAAGAAGGAACTATGGAGCAATAAAAGTTACCATATTCGTAAAATGGGAAATTCTTTTTTGTCTTTTAACAAAACATTCTTTATTAAAAAAAAACAAAAACAAAAAAAACTAAGACAGACTGGTTTGTATTTGGTCTTTTAGCTTTGGGAGGGTGGGGGGAGGAGGGCGGAGATAACCACCCCTCCTAATTTTCTAGTTCTTTTTTTCTGCATTGCTAGAGAACTTCAGAGATATGAGCTCATTGATCTTTACCAAGCCATGAAGCAGGCAGAGAATAAGACTACCTCCCCCACCTTCCTTATTCAAGTTCATTTAAAAGCATAATTTTTTTAAAATTTATGATAAGGGTTTATGTGAGGCCCATGATAATCATATTTTTATATATTTCGAATTCCTACGTACCAACACACCAGAATAAATGGATTACATTTTAACCACCTCCTCTGAATTAAGCTATTTCTCCCCCATTCTCATTGTCCTCTTATCCATTCTGAGCTAAAGCCGAGGTATCATGTTACCTTAACTTCCAAATAAAAAAAACACGAGGCCTGCTAAATGCTTCTGGTGGGCCAACATTTCTCTTTTTGTGCTATCCTTAAGTGATCTGGACAGCAGACACGAGTGTCCAGGCGCCAGCCTACCCCGCTGGTGTGTAGCTCTCGTTTTGTTTGGTTAGGACTGACTTTCTCCCATTACAGACAGGTGAAGTCCCATGTTACAGAACAACTGATTCCGAAATAACAAATCCTGAAGGACGTCCTTCTTACACACGACTCGCACTGTATGTGCTGTCCCTTTGCTTAAAATGCCCTGTCCCACTTATCTACCAAGTGACCTTCCTTGATCCTTTCAGGAATAAGATCCCTTATAACCTTTTGCCTTTTTCTTCTTTACTTCTTCTTAAGTACCTCCCTGCTCCATACTGTAAAGCATCCCTCTCCTGTGCTCTAATGGGTACAGACCTCGAATTTTATCCTTGTCAGCCTGTATCATCAAGTATATTTGCCTATGTGATTGTTTCCCTCTATTAGGCTGTGAATTTTTTAAAGAAAAGAGATAATGGCATAACCATCTTTGAATCCCAGCACATGGTAACAGTGAGGATGATAAAGATGCTGATGAATTATATTAGTTTGTGAGGGCTGCTGTACCAAATACTACAGACCGCATGGCTTAAACAACAGAAATTTATTTTCTCACAGTTCTGGAGGCTAGAAATCCAAGATCAAGGTGTCAGCGGGGTTCATTTCATTTTGAGGCCTCTCTGCTTGGTTTGTAGATGGCCGTCCTCTCCCTGTGTCTTCCCAGGGTCTTCCCTCTGTGTGTGTCTGTCTTCACCTCCTCTTCTGGTAAGGACACTAGTTGTATTGGATCAGGGTTCACCCATATGACCTCATTTTACCTTAATTGCCTCTTTAAAGGCTCTATTTTCAAATACAGTCACATTCTGAAGTACTGGGGGTTTGGACTTCAACATATGAATTTGAAAGGAAAGCACAATTCAGCTCATAACACTGGTGATGAAGAGGATGTTAACAGCTAGCATTTATTGAGTGCTTACTATATTCGGAGCACTTGACTTTCTATCAGCTATCTCTTTTAATCTTCAATATCCCTATAATTATGATCAATATTTTGTTATTCCCGGTTTATAGACAAAGGAACCAAGGATTGGAGCTAATATACAGTGGAAGTAAGATTCGATCCAAGTTATTTTGCCTGCAGAATTATACTCTTAATCACCATACTCCACTACCTGATACATAATATGTGTGCAGTGCATATTTGAAGAGTGACCAAGTAAGTGAACGAAATAACAAATAAGATGGACGTGAAACATTTAGATTTAGTCATCCCTCAGACTATACCATAGTTCCAAAAACTAATAAAAATTGCACATATGAAACTTTGATAGATAATTATCCTAAAAAGTAATTATTCTTGTCTCTAATGCTGGATTTTTAAAAGTTCTATGAAATTTTAAATCTAGCACTTTTTTGTTTAAAAAAAACAAAAAGTTGAAGTCCTACAATGAAAGAATTTCAGAGCTGGGAGAAGCTTCCCAAATCATCCAGTTCAAATTCCCCCTTTCACAAATAGGAAATAAAGGCTCAGCGAGGTTAGCTGACTGGCCATTACTTTATTAGGCTGATAACACATTATTAATTATGTATTATTGTTCCTACTATTTATATCACTGTGCTCTTAGGTGTGGAGTGATAAAATTAGGTTTTCTTTATCTTCAAGATCATTTCAGAGTAGCTGGGGTGTTAGACGTGTGAGGAGGGAATAGAAAAGGTTGGATCGGCAATCCTTCAAGGCCACCTTCCAATTTGCTTTTCCCCACTTGCCTTTTTTCCACTGCAACTCATTCAAACTAGAGAAAGCGGGCTTTTTCTTCCATGCATTGATTGAGAGGAGTGTTCCCTAACCATTGCTGATGAAAGGAAAAGCAAAGTTCCGCATAATTCTCGGGAAAATTAAGCACGCATATGGCTTGGCGCCAGGGGACCGACAGGCACACTGCTCTTGACTGCATCTCCCTCCAGGGTGCTGGGCCCTTCAGCAGGGTCTTGGAAAACTCTAGATCCTTAGGGACAGGAAGGAGCTCAGAGCCTATTTAGTCTAACTTCCTCAGATGAGGAAATGAAGTCATAAGGAGCAAAGTGACTAACCCAGATTTGATCGGCTAATTAATGAGTGTTAGAACCAATCATTCACATTTTTTTCTTTTGATAGTTACATATTTATTTAAATTAATATTAGAAAGAAAAGTAATTAGTCCATAAATTCATAGGTTAAACTGATTTGGAAGAAACTTAAATTTTATTCTGAAATATTTTATTTAGGTAAAAAAAAAAAGTGATTTGATTACATGAAAAAAATCAGTAAATAATAATATAGACCTTATGATAATACAGCAAAAATCCCGATTTAGGGTGGGACACGCTGAACTAGGATAATACTCTCCTTTTTATAGATGTGTTATCTAGTGTGTGGGGAAGAGATGAAATCTGCTCATGAATAGGACACAGATATTTTTTCCTATAGTTCAGGGATCTGGCCTTGCCCTGTTCTTATAACCAAGTACTAGGATAAGTTATACAATTTCATTTATGTCCAACAGTTCATGGATTTCAATGATTTGAGGGCTGCCATCACACAGAGAGTTTTTTCCTTTAGATGAATATTGTAAATACATCGTGAGAACAGCAGTCGTCTTGAACCTTTATTGATACACTTGCATGTTTAGCACGGAAATGATGAACCAGAAAAGATCCCGCTGCAAAAGTTCCCATGGTAATCTGTCACTTATCAGATCCCGGTCTTTTATCTGAAAATTGGCAGATTGGACGGCAACCGGTCTACACTTGTCCTATACAACTGCTGTTCTGACATGTTTACTGCGAACAAATACACTTTGTTTTTATAGGGTGAATAATATCCTGAAAGGGTAACCTGGGTTTCTCGCTGCCCAATTTAAGCCAGTCCCAGATATTCTTAGCCTTTAAGTAACTCCTTTCTTCATTTAAAATGCCTCATTAAATCCTCCAAATTTGTAAGTTGAGTAATGAGTTGGGGTAAGGCTTTTTGGAGTTTTCCTGTGGTTGTTTTTGTTGTTTGCAAAGTTCCCACCTTAAAGATTTGGATCTGGAACATTTGTAATCAACCGGCAGAGGCTTAACCTCCCCCCACCCCCACCACACACCCCTCCTTAGAGGAGGATCAAGCATTAATCCTCAGATTTGAAGACTGTGGGCCCAAAACTCTGGGCCCAGAGTCCTCTTCTTAGCCCGGTCCCTGGAGGCCCACGGGTACGCCATTAACCTCCCACTGCCACAGAGAGACTGCGGTGACGTTTTCTCGGAGACGCTTTGTCAAAGGAGCACCCCAAGCAAACTAGCAAGAGACATTATGGATCCAACCCTGGGCCTGGATCTCACAGGCACGTGAACGCTACACAAGCCTACAGCAAATTACAGGGCAAACCCTGGGTTGGCTTTTAAATTTTCCCAGGGAACATATGTCCAAGGACCCTTCTAGAAAGTTCCACTCTCTTTTGTGTTAAATACTGTTCAAGATATTTTTGTGGTGTTAGCAGTATATATTCTCCTTCTTACTTCCTTAACCTCCTTTTAGTCAGAGTCCATGAGACCACTGTAGATAAGACTTTACAAGTGTTTAAACTGAATATATATAGGTTGATAATTAAAGTCTCACGAGGTAAATACAGCTCCAAGCCTGGGAGAGATCTTACACGCCGAGTTCGTAGCTGTCTCTCAACACAATCACTGCGACTGAACCCTCACTCGGCTTGGCCCTCATTCTATTCTTTTCCTAGTTTCAATGTAGAAATTCTGGGCTCCAAAGTAGAAGCGGTGGTTCTTGTCTGGTTTCTTGTCTGGGCTGCTTCCTTCACTCTGCAGCTCCCATCCGTTGCCTCGTTCCTACCCAGATCTCTTATTATTCAACTCCCTTCACTTCTTACCGTCATTTTCTTCCCATTCTCAGGCCCAGAAGTTGGACCTGACACATTACAACTCGTATTCAACTGGAAACCAGAGGCTGTCAGTTGGAACACTTTAGTGCTATTTCAAGATTTCTACACAACTTATTTGAAGACCCACTTGCTTCAAGTCAATATTCTTTATCCACCATAGAAGAGAAATGTACATGTTCTTATAGAAGATAGTTTTTAAGGGAAAACCATGTCCTGAGAAATTTGGGTTGGAGAGACAATCCTTGGAGGTTCTCTTTAAAGACTAAAAGAAAATGGTGGGAAAATATACCTTGAAAGAGATGTTTAATGTATCAGAATGTATCTTATATTTTCTACTATCACAGTTAAGATGCTTTCTGCCAGATATCGCTAATGTTTTCTGACCAGTCCACATTTCTAGCTGAGTGGGCAACAGATGAGGTGAACTTATCTCATTGCACCTGGTGAGGACACGAGTCTCAGGATGGTTCACCCATACAGCACCTGTGACATAACCTGGCTCAATAGCTAAGCCAGTCAAAGACCTCTCTAGGGTTTTAGGTAAACATGCCCAGAGAGAAATTAGTTTTGGTGGCTAGACCTGGAAGGTCATACAGATTTGGGAACTGAATGGCCATTTCGAGCCATGTGTAGATAAGTAAGCATAAATATCCAGCTGACAAACAAGAGAATAAAAGAGGCTGCATATAGAGACAGACTCTGCTGTGAGGAGAAGAGCTGGAAATGCGAAACGAGCATAGCACAGAGCTGCCTCGATTCCCGCCTTTCTGGAGGCTGGGTTCCTTGGCTCTTCCAGAGCTCTCACGCAAATGTGTACCTTCAGTAAACCCCATTATTTCTGAAAGAACTTGAGTGAGTCACTGTTCCTGATTAAGATAGAACCATGATGGAAGCTCTAGAGGAGCTGGACTTTGTGGACCCTAATCTGGGTGACTATCAGCGCTCTCTCTCTATGTCAGGTTTGTTGGTGACCCCTCCTTAGTGTTAGCTTGGACATCAGTCCAGGGGATGCACCCAACCATATTTAGTCCTCATCTCAAGACTCTGGCTTCTGCCATTTTGCTTTAAAGTAATTATACATCCTTACAGACAATGCTAAATCTAATACAGACTCAGGGGCTCTCAGTGTAGGAAAGGCATGAGACCACTCTGTCCAACCACCCATCCCATGGTTGAATGACGCCTATAAATCCCTGGCCAATGACTTTTTCAATCCTGACTTGAAGACTTCCAGTGACAGAAAATTATAATAAAATGATCTCTGTAGCTACCACTTATTAAGCACCTACTATGTACTGGGCACTATGCTAGCTACCTCACATACACTATCTCTCTTAATTATTTTTGAAAACAGAAAATTTATGCTTTAGAGGAAAAAGAGAAGAGAACCGGCATTTATTGAGCACCTACTATGTGTCTTTCTCTGTATAGATACTATCTTATAGTATACTCTAAAATTACTGGGATTATTTTCAAATGAAGAAACTAGGGCTCAAAGAGGTCAAATTGTTTCCCATGATCAGTCATACATCTGATTAACGGCTGTGAAAGTTAGAATTTTTTGCTCACATTAGAAAAACATTCCTATTAATTTTAGCAAAAACAATATATTAGGAAGACATAAGTAGCTCATGGAATTGAGAGAATTTTGAAGACTAAGACAAAGACTAGTAATAATTCTATTCCTCAAGGTCAAACCACATTGTAAGGAACTTAGGTTGGAGATACTCCTTAATGATTCTCTTTAAAGACTGGAAGAAAATGGTTGGAAAACATGGCTTTAAGGACATGTTTAATATAGAAGAACACATCTTGTATTTTGGCATCCTCACAAGTAAGAAGTTTCTTACCACATATCACGAACGTTTTCTGACTAGTGCACAGCTCCTATTGTGGCAAGTTCAAGGCCCAGGATAAGAGCAATACCCAGGTAGGTCAGGGCACTGCTCAGGGACAAATCAGCTCCAGCCATTTATCCACTCTCATGTTACTCAGCTCCAGATAGAGTGTCCTGGGAAAAAGAATCTGACTGGGCCAACTTGGGTCACATACTCAGCTCTTGGCCAGGGGTGATTAGTACAACTTGATTGGTTGTCCCACCAAGACTGCTCTCAAAGGAAAATTTTATTTACCCCAAAGGAAATTGGGCATTGCTTTCAGAATAAAAGGGAATAGACTCTGGAAAGCAAAAACAACAAACGCTCATCACAGTGACGACACTGGCATTCACACCGGCATTTCTTCCACCGCTTCCAGTCAGAGATAATGAACCTGTCCTCATACAAGATCGAAATCTGTTGCCCTCCAACTTTCTCTTATTGGTCCTGGTTTTCCAACTTGGAGCCACACAACACCAGCCTATTTTTCTTGAGTAGGAATATAAATATTTCTCGCTCCTTAAACTCTTCCTCACGTGGTTTGAGTATCTTCTCCACTCTGGTTGTTCTCCTCAAAGCCTGCTTTGGATTGTTTATTTTCCCACTTACAGCATAGCGACCAAAGGAACTCTAGGTAACAGAACTCAAGGTATCTATACAGAGAGAGACACACAGTAGGTGCTCAATAAATACGTTCTGTTCAAAGCAGAGAAGAGTAGAACATCTCAGAATCACAAAACCTTAAAGACCAAATGGTCATTTGTTTCCACAGCTTGCCTAATGCGGGCTCTAGTGCCTCACGGGGCTAGTTCTGCACCTCAGCATTGCCGTTCGTTAGCTATGTGACCTCAGGTAAGTTATTTATTCTCTGTGAGTAGGCTTCCTTCCCTGCTACCTGTAGTCATAATATACATCTAAGGCCACCATGATTATTAAAAGAGACAGTGCATGTAGAGTGTTTGGCACAGTGCCTAGTCCATACCTAGCAGGTATACTCATTGCTATTATCATTTATTATTATTACTCCACCCCAAGTAAGTGGCCATTCAGCCTTTCCATGGCTGCTAAATGTGGGTCATTGCCACACAAGCCATATCTGTCCTTCAGAGTTTGCTCAAAGGCACACAAGGGACGAACTGGTCAAAGAGCACAAAGTTCAGGATTTATATACACTAACAGAAGGAAGTATTATCAGCTGGGAACTACAAACGACCTTGTGGGGATATGTGCAATGCTACAAGGTAAGGAATCACTCTAAGGTGCTTCCCTTGAGTAGTAAAGTGAGAGCTAATTTTGCTTGTTTTTTTTTTTCAGGATTGACCAGAAGTAGTCATTATGTCAGGATCTGTGAAGATCAAGTTCTAATTATGAAAGGGAGAAAACTTATCAATACAAATATTTGTCATTGATAAGATACCTGGTAATCAAGTGGCTTCTCACACCCACAGTAGGCTTTGCTCACAGGACTTACAAACTTGAATTTACTACTCCCACACTAGTTAGGCACATAAAACAAAGCAGGCCCGGAGTAGAAATGTTGTGTATGTCCTAGAAAATGGCCATTATCCTTTGCTGTACTAAGACACTGCTACTGAGGGTGTCGGAGCACGGCTAGGAAATGGCAGAGGTGAATGTCGTAGTCTCTGAATCGGTAGTGTCAGAAACAATGGCAAACTTTAAAGTGTATGCACCACTAAGAAGCTATCTAGAGCAGGGGTCCCCAAACCCCAGGCCAAGGACCTATACTGTTCGGTGACCTTTCAGAAACCAGGCTGCACAGTAGGAGGTGAGCAGCAGGCAAGTGAGCGAAGCTTCATCTATATTTGCAGCCGCTCCCCAGCACTAGCCTCACCGCCTCAGCTCCACCTCAGATTGTCAGGCATTAGATTCTCATAGGAGCACTGGTCCCTGGTGCCAAAAATGTTGGCGACCACTGATCTAGGGGATAGTTAAGAGAACAGGTATAAGAGTCAGAGACAACAATTAAACTCTGTGAAGTCTTATATGTCCATGAAAGACCAATTCTAAGATTTCATTGTGGTCTTGTGAATCACTGGCACTGTGCCTGGCTCAGAACAAGAGTTCAAAACTGTGAATGAATGAATGAACTGCCTGGGTTCAGAGCCTAGCTCTGCCACTCACCAACAGTATGATCTTAGGCAAGTTCTAGAACTTCTCTGTGCCTTGATTGCCTTGTCTGTAAAGTGGAGATCATGATAAAACTGTCTCAGGATTGTTGTAGAGATTAAACGAGAAATGTAGACTGTTGAGCACAGCACATAATGTTCTGACTTTTCATTATTATTATTATTACTGACTTTCGATCAATTCTGATAAATGGTCTGTAGACAATAATCTTCACATTACACAAATGCCTCAAGAGTTAAATTGCCACATTAGCAGCTGTTTTAACCACCAGCAATAGTCAACAATGAGACAGCTAAGTTTTTGTTTGCTTGTTTGTTTCTGCCAATTGAATTTTAAGATCTTCTGCTTCACTATAATTACCTTTGAACAGACAAGGTGCTTTCAGTGTAATCACCGGCTGTCAGTTCTCCCTTGCCTCCCCCGCGTCTCTGCCAGGACCTCAGGGACTCGCATCCTGGGACGATATCTTGGGACTTCAGAGCTTCCAGAGCGCGGAGAAGAATGGGAAGCACCTATCATTTATTTGGAAGTGACTTTAATAGTTTCTGCAATGAAAAGAGACAGTGTAAAAGAAGGGGATATATAAATGTATATATTTAGAAAACTAACTTGGTAAATTTTAAATAATTAATTACTTGAAAATTTTCAAAGTTTTGTTTTAGCACTGCTCCCTATTTCCAGGTCCAAATCTCCCTTGGCTTGATTTTTTCCCCCTTCTCATTAATGAGGAATACGATACAGGAAAATTAAAGTGCTACTACCAAACACCCATTTGAATCAAAAGCAAGTCATGTTATGTGTGTGTCCGTGTGTATGTGTACTCTCCATTATACTGTATGTCACATATAATATTATCCTAATGTTCTATTATTTTAAACAGCACATTACTTGCTTTAATTATGCTTTATCCAAACAGCATGTTTAATTTTTAAAATATACAGATTATATATAATTTATTGAGGAAAAAAATCCCGATCTTTGCTTTTCTGGGCGTCACTGCAGCTACGCTAAGAAAAATAGCAAACGTTTCTAGACTGTCTCAAGCCAGACACCATCCTTCAAGAAGCCTATCTTAAGCTCTCAATAATATTATGATCTCCTTAAACAGAAAAAAGAAAAAAATTGGGGGAGGGGGAAGTGACTTTCCAATCTTTGGCATTTTGTACCAGTCTGGGGTTTCTCAAGTCTTGAGACCTGAAGCACATGTTCCTTTCAGACATTAAAAAAACAAAAAAACAAAAAAAAAACCAAAAAAACTTCTGAATACCTTCACAGTTTCTTCCTTGAGCTACCTAGAGGGAACTATTTATTTTGCTTCTTTACCTTGCAAATAGCTAACGGCTTCCAGTCAGGGCTCAACCCAGCCCTTTTGTGCCCTGCAGTCATCGCTGTGTCTTTAAAAGAAAACCGATTCTCTGGAATGCTGTGCGTGCACATGCCTGTCGGACTCAGTAGGCCCCACCTGCGAGCAGGTAAACCAGATCCTCTGCTCTGGCCTCTGCAGCCACATTCCAGCCAGGCGAGCTCCTACTCTCTAATTGTTACCTGTCAAACAGGTCAACCAAGCACTTGGGTCTGGCCCAAACACGCGCATATTCCCACGAAACCCTAGACCTGCAAACCTTTGACCTTTCATGTTGCCCCAGTCCCCGTGATTATTGTAACCAAGGCTGATTTAAATCCAGATGACGATTTTTTAACAGGCGCACTGGTTCTCCTTCTCCCTCACCGCGGATGGTAGAGCTGACCGCACACTGTCTGGGGTTTCTGGACCAGCACTCTGTGGTAGTTCAGCATGACCAGAAGGCATAGCCGGGCTAGCAGAGCTCCTGAAGTGAAATCCACTGGCACTAAGTCACTCGTGAAAATCGCAGGCTTTCCACCCTGACCAACTGGAGAGTAAATTCCCCAGGGGGGATAAAAACAGAGGTGATTCACAGGTAAAAACTCCCTCCTCTCCTCGCAGGTACTAGGCTGGCAGCAGAGACTGTGGCCTATGGACTAAGCCCCAAACCTGGGACAGGTAAGACCTTGAACAAGTCACGTATATGGTCTGGGCCTCAGCTTCCCCTCTTGAGTAGTGAGAAGAAAGGGGGCCACGCGGGTCGTAAGGATCTCTTCCAGCACTCACTCTGTGTTCTCTCCTTCCCCCGATGCCACCCAAAGTAGAGGGATCATGTCACAGGATTGCAGCTGCCCCTTCGCTCTTGTTATCTGAAGTTGGTCGTGGGGCATGGGTGCGGCTGCGGGGACCCTTGATCAGCTGAGGGACTGTTTTGATTAGGTTACCAAATCTGGGGACTTTGCTCAAGTGTGGGAGGCCCTGGGCTTCCCCTGTTGGGACATCTGGGTAGAATACAGGACGTCCATCTTGACCTCCGTTTCCTCTCCGCATCAGGCTCATTTAGGGAGCTTAGTCTTTTTAACTGGGAGAGGTGATTATTTTGATTGTTTTGGTAGCACTGGCCATCCTTTTTATTCTACTGATAATGAATTCAGAATAAAAACGATGGGCTCACTGAATCCAAATATTTCATTTTACAGATAAAGAACCTGAGGCTTAGAGAAGGAGTATGAGTTGCTGGACGACCCTCAACTAGTTGGGTTCCTCAGTTAAGGGACAGTGGGCGTTGGTGAACACTGTGGGCTAGCAAAATCATTGCCAGAGAAGTGACACCAGAAGATGCTTCCAAGACTGCTCCAGCGACGGAATTTCAAAAATCCAGGCAGAGAACAGGAGCTCTCCGACAGGTTTCTGAGATGGGCGGTGCTGTCAGGCCAGTTTGCTTGGGGCAGGGGAAGGTCTCTCCTTAAGCGAGGCAGGTTATTCTACCAGGAGCCCAGGATCACCGCATGCAGAGCAGGAACTGGCACTTCCTGCTTGTTCATCCAGCTCAGGCTTGTCCCCCAGTGCCAAACAGGCGGGGCTGGCTCCCGGGAGAAACTTCCTCCAGGCTCTGGTATGATGGAGATGGTGGAGTCCAGCTGTCCGCAGGCCTGTGAAGCATCCTTCTCACCGGCGGCTCACTTTAAGGCAAACAAAGTATAGACTTGGAGTGTAGAGTGCGTGGGCTCAGGGAGGGGACTCCCACCTGAAGCCCGCCTGGCTTGTCCTCTGGGCTGCCATTAACTTACGAGGGCTGCTCTGTGCTATGGGCACCACAATTCCCCCACGAAGGGACTGCATGTACGGAAGGGGCCTTCAGCAGTCACACTGGAAGTCACACTTCATCTCACTGTGAGCACCACTGGGAACATGTAGACCCTGTGTGGTTGCTTAAAATAAATATTAAACAGTATTTACACAACATACCCGATTAGCATTATTCTCTCATTATCAAACACAAAACTTTCCACAAATTGTAAATTGTTAGCCATCAGCTTCTATCAAACCCCAGATGTATTGGCTGTGGACCACTGAGCGAGCTATATCAGCTTCTGAGCCCCAGCTTCCTTATCTGCACAAGGGGAACAATTGTCCTATTTCCTTAATAGCCTCCTCGTGTGGAATAAAAGATAAAGGTCCCTGTCTGGTATGGGCTTTGCACGTAACATACATTTAATGTCAGCTATTTTTGTTGCTGTTGTTGATATAAAACTAATTAAAGTAGTGATCCACGTGGCCCGGTTTCAGAGAAGTATGTCTGAGGATCGAAAAGTAACTTCAGAACAACCCAAGCTCTCTGCTGCCGGTCCCCAACGCCGGGAAGGGGGCTCCAGTTTCCTCACACACCAGAGCCATTCCCCACGTGGTACCCCCTTGAATTCTAGGCTGTTCCCCTGCCGTCCCTCACACTTCTCACAGCCTCTACTTGCCATTTGTTGGTAAGGGGTCTGGAGTTTTAAATAGATTCTAGTATCAAAAAATCCAAAGCATGATTAGAAAAGACGCTCTGAAGGAGAGGGTGTTTGGGGGGTTATGGCGCAAGGTCTTCCCTACAGGGGTCTCAGCTCATTCAAATGCCCGCATGCCAATATCTATGCTGGGTGATGGTTCCTTGCCCACCCTTTCCTTAGGCCATCACGCTGGTTACGAAACAGACTTTCAGAGAAAGGAGAAGAGTCTAAAGACTGAGAAAATTCACTCACCAAGTAATCACCTCCCGAATCCTTAGGTGCTGACAGTTCTCTTTAAAATCCCGGCTTTTCTAAAACAAGACTGGCCCAAGGTTACGCCAAGCTCATTCTGGCCTGCCCCAGGCTAAAGCACCTTGGCCTCGGGGATGGATGAGGATGAATAGAGTGAGATCTGCTGAATCTGCTGGCTAGGGGTTGATAAGGAAGTAAATCAGTCCGTGAAAATTTGTTTTTGAATCCATGACGACTAAACCCACTACATTCAATGAATCATCAAATCTCATCAATTCTACTCAGATCTGTTGACTGCTCATTGCTTTGTCCACATTTAGAACACCAAAGTTTTGCATGTGAATACAACAGCCTCCTAACCAGTCTTCTAAGAATGGTTCCTGTGGCCTTTGACGGACTCGCTGGCATTTCTCCACAGCCTCACTCCTAGACTCGGCCCCTCTCTGTTCCAGGGCACACTGCAGATGCTGTTCTCTCTGCCTGAAGCACCCTCCCTGCCTAATCCCTACTCAGCCTTCAAGTCTCTGCCGAGACAATGCTTTCTACAGGAATCTCTACACTCTACCCAAAATGGTCTGAAAGCCCCTCCTAGGCTCCAAGCAGCTCGGTGGCAGGCACAGCTTTTGTCCTGGGCACCAAGCAGACTGTGCCTTGTGCAGTGCTTGACCTATCGGAGCTGTTCAATGTGTATTCTCTCATTTAATTCGTATCACCGCCTTAGAACACAGGTGTGACCGTGCCCACGTGACACATGAAACTGAACTTTAGAGACAGGAAAGAACTCGCCTGAGGTCACCCAGCTAGGAGAGGGGCAGAGTCTTTATTTTAATCCAGGCCTAGGGGATTGAGGCCTGTGCTTTTAACCTCTACAAGATGCTGCCCCATGAATACTCAGTTCACTCTATAATTAAACAAGTCAGGGGTCAAACAGTTAACGAGGGTTTGAGTCAGTCATGAAGGCGATCAAAAGACCCTGGCTCTCTCAGATGCAAATTCAAGCAAACTGTCACCTTTCAGATGGAGTATGCAGGCCCCTTAAGAGCAGTTTCTGTTTGAGCCACATTAGATTAGCCATTTCTACTCCCATAAGTATAAAAGACACTTTTAAGGCTGCATTCTGAAAAATTTAAGTGATTAAAAAAGAAGTTTGGATGTACATTGTGCTTTTAGTTTTGATGCTAGCGGTCAGAAGTTTTATGAGAGAATGAGGTCCGAGGGGATGATTCTCAAATGCAGAAGGGTATGCCATGTCGGAAGGGGAAATCATGCCAGAAGGGGAAACATTAGGTACAGAAAGAACAATGACGAACCGCAGAAGTCAATTTGTGCTTTAAGAGTGAGCGCCACGTAAGACTGTGCGGGCCATATCACCAAGTGGAAAGTATTTCTCCTGTTTATGGAAGCAATACGTTTAAACTTGAATGTCAGGAAAACTACGTGAATCCATTAGTGGTTGAGTGAAGCAATTGAAAAGCATCCAACTTCCTACCTATAAAAGGTAATAATGTTTCATAATAATGTATGATGATAACCTGCCAAGGTATGTGAACACTGGGAGGATGAAAAATTAATATGAGAGGAAGTGTTTTTTTAAACACACACATGTGCACACATATTCACATGCATACAAACAGGTTTGTGCTGCTCACTTACTTCAACAGGAGCTCCTCCATGGAAAAAGCCATAGAAGCGAAGACCCATCTGTGTCCAAAGCAAATCAACACTGACCCTGATGGCATCTTTGGAAAGAATGCAATGATTGGCCAAAATGGTCTACAGAAAAATACTAGCCTAACTCTGGGGAAGAGAGAAGGAAAAGTTACACTGTTTCGGTTTTATTAATACATTTACCGAATATATTAAGGAAGTACAATTCTTATGCTACAAAACTTTGAAGGGACTTTAAAAATTCATACAAAAAGAAACATTCTTCCAGTCTATGGTGTGTCCTTGAATGTGTCAAGGGCTTTCTAAGCTGCAAAGGAAAGAGAAGACACTTGTCTCCAATTTTTATGTAGTTGGGTAGACAAAGCAAAAGCGCATTAAAGTACAGGCAGTGGGTAAGCAGTGTGTAAGTAAAAGAAGTTCGTGTGATTTAGTTGCCGGGGGACACAGGGAGTCAGAAAGCAGAAGAGCATGTGCTATGGGACTAGCCAGAGGATGGTCTCATAAAGTACACGAATCTAAAAAAATTACTTGGACTCGAAATGCCTCAGTTCTGATCAGGATGCCGAAATAAGTCATCACAAAGATACCTACTGAGTATGAGTATCTACAGGGTTTACTACACTGGAGGCCTTACTGTATGCAGAGTACCTTATGTGTGCTATGCACTTAATTTTCACACCACCACTTAAAGACAGGCCCTAACACCATCCTTCTTTTTCATATGAGGAAGTCGAGGCACTGAGAGTGTAATCGCCTTGCTCTGAGTAACGGAACTAGTAAGTGGTCTGCAATATTAACCACTTCTCTCTACTAGCTAGAGAGTCAATGCTCAATAACTGTGAAGGCTTCTGGTCAAGCAGAAAAGCCATCACAAGTCTCAGCATTAACATAAATGTTTCTGCTAAAGTAACGACTGCTTGAAAACATAGAAATTTGGTTTGGAAATCTCGTAGGTATCAGTGCAGGTGACATAGATATTGTACAAAGGATTTTCAATGAACTACTCACTCAGGATTTTTGCCAATTAAATGTTGAAGTCTTCTCTAAACATTCCATTCAGCTGATAATGCTGATTAGAATAAGCAGAGTTTTGGCAAAATGTCATTCTTTTCCAAACTAGAACGTCTGATTCTGCCTAGTCTTGTCAGCAGAGGTTAGATTTAATGCGTACAACCTAACATCTCAAACCAGATTTAGTCTTCCCTTTCGAACCAGTAAGAGGTCAGCTAAGATCCATGAGATTTTACGACATGCCAAAAAATGGTTAAATTTCACTGAGATTTTGTTTGAGGCGATCTGGTGGTCTCTGCGGGAGACCACCTCCTATGTAAAATCCAGCCTTAAGTATCAGGATTAAATGACACCAAGACCCCAAGATTCCCGGCTCTTTCTGGGGCGTTAAGGGTGTGTCAGATCATTTTCCTACAGCCACTCACAGATGTTGTTTGGGCCCCATTGTTATAGTCACTATATTATATGAATCGCTTGGAGCTTTCTTTTTGGTATGTATTGGTGTAAAAATATCTATTCTACAGAAACACGTAAGTAATGAGGCCTAAAATATACACCTACCAGGTCAGAGAGGGGACACAGGCAAGGATGACTCTTGCAGTGCTGCGGTGTTGGGGAACCGGAAGCAGTGTGGGGGACTGTTGCCGGGGTGTGGATGGGGAAAATGTGACTGGAATACTCTACAGCAGTTAGGAACAACAGGCTGGATGTGCCCAAAGCAATGTGGATGGAGTGAAAAAGTTATAATCAGAACAGGTCTAGAGCATAATACTTTTACATAAATTACAAGTGTAGGCATAAAAACCAGTAAACCACTTTTTACAGGAATGCATATAACACAAGCATATGTTGTACATACGTCAAGTATATTAGGGTGGTAGCTGCGGTGGAGGAAGAAACTTGGGAGTGAGAATAGAATAAAAGAGAATAAATAAATAAAATAAGCGAGGGCCTTGCATGGGCCAGTGAAGACAATACACTGTGAACTGATGAATATGACAACCTGAACTCTGCATCTGAGGTCCAAAACCAAAGAAAGACATTTAACCAAGAGTTTTAATCTTGTGTGCTCAGCCCCATGGCTCCCGAATGAGGTATTTAGCAGTGAGGTTAATGATTGCTGGGTGGGTTTCTTAAGCTCCTTGGATGTGCTTGGATGCTCTTTAGGCCAGAGGCTCTCAACCTTGGCTGCACATTAGAGACACTGGGGAGACGTAAAACGTCGCAGTGTTGGGCTCCACTCCCCAGAGATTCTGTTCAAGCAGCCTGTGGTAAGGCCCAGGCATTGGTATTTTTCCAGAGCTCCCCAGGTGTCTCTAACGTGCATCCAGGGTTAAGAACCATTGCTTTAGGTGTTTGCACTTTTTTTTTCTAGTTGCAAATGTTGTATTTTTTGGCATTTCAAAAGAGACTACTGAAATCAGAATATTTTCCTTTTGCCAAACATTAATTTCATTATTAACAGAGAGCAGCAACAATACATAGCATAATTCATTTATCCAGTTGATTACACAGTCAGAACTTCTGGTTGGGCCACGGCGTGTTTAGTGCAGGCACCGCATAATTCTAGGGGATGTATCCACGGTGCAGTCTATGCAAACAGGGCCCCTTGGAATTGATCAGTGCCCACCCTGCCTTGCTGTACACAGCAGTTTGTTCGAGTGTCCACTGTGTGCCAACCGCTGGGCTGAGTTCCTTGGCTGCGTTGGTGAACAAGACGACATGGTCACTGCCCTGGTGGAACTTCCGGCCTCCAGGGAAAGCCATTGCACTTATGATTTCCATGCGATGCGGCTGTGCTGTGGCGGCAGGGACACTGCGGGAGCTCAGGTCAGGGCCCCGCGCCCCGGCGGGGGTCAAGGAGAGGCTTGCTGGAGGAACTGGAATTTGAACCCAAACCAAAGGGTAGGTAGTTCTCCTATGGGAAGACACTGCTGTCCACCCAGAGGGAACACCCTGGAAGGGCAGGGAGAGTTTACTGTGCTCGTAAAGGAGCCAGAAAAAACATAGAGCGAGTGAGTATCATGGGCAGGGGTGAGGTATGGGGACTTCGGAGAAGGCAACGTCTGGTTACAAAGGGTCTGTGGGCCAAGTTAAGAAGTCTGGACTTTGTCACATGAGTAACAGGGAAGGAAATAATCTAATATGAGACTTAGGCAGATCATTCTGGCAACAAGTGAAGTTGGGGCTGCAGGGAGCCAGGAGAAGTCACAGAGGACTGGTTATGGGGCTATTGAGCAGATCAGGGTGATAAATGGTAGCAGCTTGGATGAGGGTAGAGACCTGGAGAAGAAGAGAAGTGGACACGTGTGAGAGATGTGTGGGAGAGACAGGATGCGGAGAGTGTCTGAGGGATAGGGTTGACGCTAGACAGAAGTGGTGCCGCTCAATGAGATAAGGCATGGAGAAGAGGAAATGGGGTGCGATGAGAGAGGGGGTGCGTGATGATCTTCTTTGAACATGTTGGTTTTGGGGAGCTAGTTTTACGGGTTGAATTCCTGGGAAGTAGGCTCTGAGACAGTTTAGTGAAAAGAATATTTCTTAAGGTGTGCTCTTGAGGGTGACACCCGCAGAAAAGAGGGGGAAGAGATGGATGTGGGCAGAGGGAGATATTGAGCTGTGGAGCGGGACTAATGATGGCCTTGGGTGTTTCAGATAATATTTTGCAGAGATGGCCATGCCAACTTGTGTCTCATCCTACATGCTCTTACAGTGTGATTGTTGATGCTCTTCCATGGAGAGATAGGTTCTATACTCCATATTCTTGAACTTGGGTGGACTTGGTAGCTGCTTGACCACAGTGATGCTGCATGACTTCTTCTTGGTTTCCTCTCTTGGGATATGCATTTAAGAGCCCTGAGTCAACAAGTAAGAAGTCTGGCTTTTCCGACGATGCCATGCTGGAGAGAGCGTGTGGAGAGACCACACAGACACATAGAGTGCTGCCCAAGCAGCCAGCAGTCCCAGCCCCCGGCAGTTTGAACTTGCCCAATGCAGTATGTTAGACACATGAATGAGTGAACAAGCTTTTAAATGTATCCAGCTCCAACTCCCAAGAAACTCCACTAGACACTGAGTGGAGCAGAGAGGAACTATCTCTTTGCCCCTTCTCCCACCCGGAGCCTGGCCCAGACTGCAGATTCACAAGCAAAATCAATGCTGTCATTGTCTTAAGCCATTACATTTGGGGGTGGTTTGTTAGGCAGCATTAGATAACCAGCACATCAGCTTACCTGTGGGAGCTCTAGAGCTTTTCCAAGCTGGACTGAGATGGCTGAGCCTTTATATTCCCACTCTGATCAGTGATTGGGCATGGGCTGTCCTGAGAAGTGACATGACCTTCGAGGAGAAGGTTCCCTCCAGCCAGGCAATCCTGGAAAGGGCTGACAGCTGAAGTCTGGAGGCAGACAGCACTCCCTGCAGCTGGGGCACAAAGCCCTTGCCTGAAGAGTGACCTGGTGGCACATTGCTGTGACTGCTACAGCCAGAGAGACATCAAGCCAATTACACAGTCCGAAGCTTGGAAGAGCATGGGAAATACTGATTAGCCTATCATGCAGAGTGTTTCATCTTGTGGTCTGAGACACGAAAACAACCTGCACTGAATCATCTGAATGCAGCCCCCTCCCCTGACCTGACAAATCAGCACTCAAGATTATTACTAGACTCCCTCAGATCATCCTTCTGTCCACTAACATTGAGACTCTCTGGATAAGTGATACGAAAGCCAGTGGAGAGTAGATGAGGTACCTCAGAGAGACCACATAGGATGCCTGAGAACCCTGGAACACCGCCATTTGGGAAGAAGAGGCTGCAAAGGAAGTGGGGTAGGAGTGGGGAACACAAGTACTTTCTGGTGGAAGCTGTCACTAGTAGTGGATGCAGATCAAGATCAAGTAGTGTGAGGATCCCAGAGTGCTCCTCGGACTTGACAACACGGAGGTTAGTGTTGGCTTTGGCCAGGGCAGTCAGCGTGGCTGTTAACTACATGGCACAGCCCCGATGATCTTTCTCTTGGCTTCTTGGCTGGGATTCCTGGGGAAGAGGAAGGGACTAGAGCTAATATGGAAGACTGGGTGGGTGTTGTCTTGGGATGGGCCCTCTGCTCAGAGGAAAA
Organism: Pteropus alecto; assembly: GCF_000325575.1. Taxonomy (NCBI): domain Eukaryota; kingdom Metazoa; phylum Chordata; class Mammalia; order Chiroptera; family Pteropodidae; genus Pteropus; species Pteropus alecto. Next base: position 20,975,573 of record NW_006439568.1, on the reverse strand, counting down.
AGAAAGGGATTGACTAAGCAAAGACAACACAAAGTAAGCTGGGAGAAAGTAAATGAGTGAGAAGCTAAAAGGAAAGGAAAGTACCCACCAGGGAGACTGAGAACTAGCTGAAGGACTGAAACCCAGAAAACTACTTATTAAGCAAGTACTTTCAGGGTTTACACAGCCCAAGAAGGCAGCCCAGTGGAGGCCCTCGCTCAAGTAGTCACTTAAGTAGCTAAAAGAGCAAATGTGCTTGGATGCGGCTTTGGTTTCCAGCACCATGAAGCTGCATCTCTTGGGAAAGCCATTTAACTTGTCCAAGCATCCATTCCCTCATCTGAGAAAGGGGGTGATCCTGCCTGGCTTGCTGCTTTGCTGCGAGGACTAGCGCTCGTTCGTTCATTCAGTGAGCATTTACTAAGCATTGCCGCCTGCCAGGCTCTATGCTTGACGCAGGTGATACAACAGCCGATGGCACAGACCTGGCCCATGGTGAGGGTTTGTCCTTCAGTGAGAGAGCTATGCATTAAATAGAGTATAACAATAATGACATCACCACTATTGCGATAAGTGCTACAAGGGAGGAGAAAAACAAACTATGTTAGATGCCAAATGGTGCCTAGGACATAGTAAGTGGCCAGTGAATGGTATTTACAACCAACTCATTGGGCAGATATTTAATGGGACCATGTTCAGCAAAATTGTAAAAAGAGATGTTTTATATTCAGCATCCACGGAATCCTTCTCTCTGCTGTTTTCCCCTCCTGGGGAACTGTGGTATTTCTTCTTTTGCTTATCAAAAGTAGTACTTAATCGGCACCTTTAAATACTTCCAGGAAGAAGCGAGCTGGCTCGCCGGGAGAGAGGGCATTGCTCCTGGGCCTTCACAATCACACGTGGGGACGGCTGCCTCTGTCACTCGCAACGTAAACACACTCTTGAACTTCTCACAAGTAAAAACAAAAGTTTAAAACTTTTTTTCTTCTTATACATTCATTTATTAGAAATAGCACAAACGCGTTTTCTTGTGGTAGTAACCTGTGTAGTATATTAGCCTATTTTTTTCTTTTCTTTTCTTTTTTTTTTTTTTGAGCAATATTGGCACAAAGCTGACTCATTTGGCAGGAAAGCTCACCAGTATGAGTCTAGAGTCAGCAGGAGAGGCATTTTACAACTTATCAGTCAGAACAATCACTGATGATAACCTCCATTGGGATGGCATGTTCACATCAAGTGTGGGATTTGATATTCTCCACGACTCCATGACATGGTAACTTTATTTAACAGCAGAGGAAATGAGGACTCAGAGAAGTTTGGGCAGCTTCGCAAGGTCCCATAACCGTGACTTGACCCAGGCTTTGTTTCTCGAAGCCCTGAGAGAGGGTGAGATGCGGGGTGTCACCTGGGAGGGAGTCAGCTACAGGCTCTTGCCTTCCACGCCAGCTACCACTCACCCCTGCCTTCAGCAGCCTCTAGTCTCTCTCACACACACAGGCTTTGGAGTTGGGGCAGTGTGGCCAGGCTTTGAGGAAAAGGTCAAGACAGCAGGCAGCAAAGATGAACGTGAGCCTGGGAAAATGCTGATTGAGGCTGGGCCCAGAGAGAAACTGGGCAGGTTAGTACAGCTACAGCAGTTTTGCCAAAAATATATTGTACTTGTGTGTGTATGAGAGAGAGAGAGACTATGAGAGAGCATGTGTGTACGTGTGTGGGAGACTATGAGAGAGCATGTGTGTGTGTGTGTGTAGGAATGCGTGTGCATGTGAGAGAAAGTATGTGTGCATGTGAACTTGTTGAGTGCTATATGAGCGGTGTGTGGATTTGTTGGAGAGCAAGTGTGTATAAGACAGCATGTGTTTATGTGTGCGTCTGAGAGCATGTGTGTGTGACTGTGGGTGTAAAATGTGGGTCACGTGTCTTACGTCTGAGAGTGTGTGTGACCTCATGTTTGTGTGTATGTGAGAGAGGCTGTGTGGGTGAAGAATCCACCTGGCGATGTGCAGAGATAAATGTGCCCCGGGTTACTCTGAGGCCTACCTATTCCTGATTGACGGGATATTACCATCACTTTTAATTTTCTTTAAGGGGGAATCTGAAAGAACACAGTCCCAGAGTTACCTGATCCACTTATCCCCAGAAATGAAATTCCTACACACAAGCAGGTATTATTTAGAGCCTTTCTCAATTAGCAATCATAACATCTGAAGCTTTGAACAGTTGTTATATGTTTATCTTTCTCTTCAAGTTCACTCTGTTGGCTCTCTAACTAGCCAAGTTCAAATAACCTTCTGTCTGGCAGCCGTGAAGACACCACCCCCAGCTCCCACCCGAAAGGCAGTTACAACCAGACAGAAGAAGGGGGCGATTTCCATCATCTCTGTGTGTGTCCTGTTGCCTTTCTATTTAATTGTGCTTTATGATGTGGCTACAATATTAAAAACACACACCCAACAGAAATGCTTCAGAAACATAAAAACTCAGATCAAAACTCTAACTGTAGGAAGAGAAAGATGTTGCAGTGTGTGTGTTCCATTGCTTAATTTTCGCTTGTGGTAAAACAGAGCCATCAGAAGTGCAATACTGGGTAATGGTTAAGAATGTGTCTTTAGGAATTACCCTTTCTGGATGTAACTTATTGTGCTATTTGCTTAAATACTCCACTTGCTTTCTCTATCACTAGAAATGGGTACCTGCCTTGTAGGATCGAGAACGAAGTAAGATAATGTATACAAAATGCTTAATAGTGCTTGGCACACAGTATGTGATCAATTTCATTGTGATGTTGTTGTTTTAACTGCCACTGTAAGGATTTCAATTACATTCACATTGCATCTATTTTTGATTGTGCGCACATATCTAGGTAGGATTTTCCCCTCTCCAGACTAATGTAAAGAGAGGTGAAGTGAACATGTTACTGGAGTCCCATCATCCAAGAGCCCAAGAGCAGACGCTGTAGCTGGCTCTTATGCATGGCAGCAAAACTATCCAGGCTGCACAAGAGACTGCATGAATCGGGATTGCTTTAATTTTCTTTTTCAGTTTTGGTTTTGTTTGCAAGCTCTGTTGGACATTTGCATGATCTGGTTTGGTTTGTGGGTTCTGTGATCACTAGGTGTGGAGCTGAGCTGAACTGAGGCGATGCTACACGCTCGAGTGAGACCCACAGGCCTCCTTCCAAGGCCAACTTAAGTTCTATCGATCTCTGAGAAACAACTGTTCTTTGGAGCAACCAGTCTCAGATAACCCTGGTAGCCTATTTGATATATACACAGCCTACAGCATAAACACCTCCATGTGGGTTCCTTATTCAACCCGGAATACCTAGACACACAGTCACCATATCCATTCTCTGCTTATGTCTTCAAGGGGCAAATGAGAAAAGATCTACGATCTCCTAAAATATAATCGAATGCTCCGGAGATGCTCACTGAGCCCTCTGACCTGCCAGCTTCCCCTTGGAATCGCCTCAGTTTCCCAGGTTCCCGAGGCAAGTACCATCTGGACAGGGTATAAGTGGAAGCTACTCCAAGAGCTAGCAATCTAATCCTGCCCAGCATCTGTTTTCCATAATCCTGTCTCCCCTTCTCGACCTCCACCCAGCAAGATGGGTTCCAGCGCTGCAGTGGCTCAGTAGTCATCTCTGCATCCCCATCCCCATCTCTCACTTCCGGTCTGCTTGGTACCTGGCACTCAGTAGTGCTCTATAAATATTTGTCCAATCAAAGAGCGTGCATATGAAAGCAAATAAGCAAAGAAATGAGGTATTCCACAGAGAAAATGTTAAGGCAGAAATAAACCCAAGCGGTTGTTAGACTGAGCACCCACACATGATAGCCAAGGAGACAGAGGCTGTGGCTGCCCTACGAGGTGACGAGACTCAGTGGCAGGACTGGAGTCCAGGCGTCCCACTCTTGCTGTGGTCCTGTGCTGCTTCATATTCCCTCCCTGTCTTCATCTATCATTCTTCTTGGAGAGATTCCAGGAGTCTGCCTGAGGATCTGTCAGCCCCACTGCTCTCTGACATCACTAGTTCATTAACCAGGGTGCAACCTAGCCTGGCCTTATAACAAAAGCAAATCAATTAATATTGATCGAGTGCCTACTATGTCGATAGCCAGGTGAGAACGAGCAAAGGCAGCAAGCACAGGAGAGAGAAGCTCTGTGCAGCTTATCTGCCTTAGTAACGGTCGGTCTGACACCCCAGTTCACGTTCACGACAGTCCTGACAAGGCGGTAGGCATGCCAGCTAGGAAAGATAAGGAAGGGGGTTCTCCGCTGGCTCCAGAGAAAGCCCATTTCTCCCTTAGGTGAGAAAGAACAGAGAATGTTGAGTAAATAATGAGTCCAAAACTACACCCTGTTCCTTCAGAGAATTCCATGAATGATTAAACCTGACTGTGGCTCCAGGATACACAGAAATTTAACGTTGCAATTGCCCAGTGCACTCTCTCTCTGTCTCTGTGTCGCTGTCTGTCTCTGTCTCTGTCTCTCTCTTTTTCTCTCTCTCATACACACACACATACACACACACACACACACACACACGCATAAATGTGCACATCTGCTACCTTGTAACTGGTCTGTAAGGAAGGCAGTGTAGTCTGATGGATAGGTAACACTGGGTGCAGTCGAAAGACTTGACTACTATCCGTGCTCAGCCACTCATTCACTGTGGGCCTGGGTACATCAGTTAACTGCTCCAGGGCTCTACTTGTCCATTTTAAAAAAGGATAATACTAATACTGTTATTTATCTACTTCACAGGGATGTTATCATTACAATTGTGCTTCATAGATACAAACAATCCTTACAAGTTAAGCTACTGCAGGCATCACATAGTCAAAATAGTCTTCAAAAGTTGGCTATAGACTTCAATCCCCCACAGAGATCTGTGAAGACACAGAGGAAATAGAAGACCCAAACGACACTATAAACTAACTAGACCTAACATATAACTACAGATCACTTCATCTAACAATAAGAGAAATACATTATCTCAGGTGCACACAGAACGTTCTCCAGGATAAACTATATGCTACACTACTGCAATGGACTGAATTGTGCACCTGCTCTCCCCAACCCCAATTTATATGTCAAAGCTCCTAACCCCCAGTGTGACTGTATTTAGAGTAAGAAAGTAATTAAAGTTAAATGAGATCGTAAGTGTGGGACCCTGGTCTGATAGGCTTAGTGTCATTATAAGAGGAAGCACCAGAGAGCTCGCTCTCTCTCTCCGCCATGTGAAGACACAGTGAGAAGGAGAGTCTGCAGGACAGGAAGAAGGTTCTCACCAAAACTGAGTGGACCAGCACCTTTATCTTGTTCTTCTCAACCTCCAGAACTGTGAGAAAAAAAATTCCTGTTGATTCAGCCACCTAGTCTGTGATGTTTTGTTATGACAGTCACTGAAAAACTAATACAGACACAAAACAAACCACTAAATTCAAAAGAATAAAAATAATAAAAAGTCTGTTCTCTGACCACAGTGGAATGAAATTAGAAATCAATAGCAGAAAAAACTTTGAGAAAACTCAGAAATATGTAAACTAAACAACACACTTCTAATAACCAATAGGTCAAAGAAGGAATCAAAAGGGAATAAAAAATTACTTTGAAATGAATGAAAATGAACACATAATATATTGAAACATGTGGAATTAAGCTAAAGCAGCTCTTATGGGGGAATTTATAGCTGTGAATGCTTATATTAATAAGGAAAAAGATCTCAAATTACTAACCTGAACTTCCACCCTAAGACACTGGAAAAAGAACAAACTAAACCTAAAGCAAGCAGAAAGAAGGAATAGATAAAGATGAGACTAGACTTTAATGACATAGATACTAGAAGAACCATAGAGAATATCAATGAAACACAAAGCTGGTTCTTTGAAAAGATCAACAAAATAGACAAACGTTTAGCTAGATTGACTAAAAGTCACTATAAACAGACTTCACTGTGCACAGGGCCTCGGCACTAGTCATCCTTTGCAATGGCCAAAGAGGCTGAGACTTTAAGAGCTTGGTGTGGCCAAGGCAGAGGCAAGACTAGAAACAAAGTGTCCTCACCCCATCCAGGGCTTCAGACACTGCAGGCCCTCACCTGTCTTCTAACCCCAAATCAAATGCTTGTATGTCAACTTGTATTTTGAAAGGCAATAGGAAAACCAATGAAGAGAGTTTTGCCGTCATGTAAACTGAGAAATCCTTGAGTGAGTCAAATCACTGCCTCCCACTCGGTCTTCTGCATGAAGCAAATCTCATTTGAAGTAGAGATTACTCCCTCAAGCACTGGACCTATTTTCTCTTGTTGCTGAAGAACAACCCAAAGCTATAGGAGATGTGGCAGGAGAGAATTTAAATCATGCTTCTATAACTACCTGTTCTTTTTCAGGGTCATGGTGACTCTTTCAAGATTATAATCCTGGACAAGAAAAAGTTAGGCAGGAGATGAGCCAGGATGTGCACTGTATTTATTAGATAATATGGCTTAGTTTGGGGAATCAGAATCCCCAGAACATTCCTTGAGTCTCTCATAATATCACAGAAGCACGGTGTGTGGCCAAGCTGGGCTGACCCTATTTCGTATAATTTCAAAGAGAATGCTTGAGTCTCTTCTGAGGAAAGACAAGCCTGATCTTACCTCTAAGAACAAAATCAAAATCTCAGAACAGAGCACTGATGGGAGACCTCAAGTTGTCCTCCCTCCTCAGCAAGCAGTTTATGGTGACCTCTCTTATCCCACGTGGGGCATGACCATTTTCAAACATCTAGATTCTGCCCCCTTTGAGTAATATTTTATCACAGTGTTGCAACAACAGATATATGCCTTTGCAATACCAGGTGAGCTTGTCTTCTCTTTGATATCAATTTTATTCAGCTAATGAGACAGTAGAACCTGAAGGCAGGAAGGAGTTTTCAGTTGTAGTTCAATGAGCTTGGATCAAAGGAAGGAGTCTTGGCGTCACAATAATAATAACAGATAGTATGTACTCAGCACTTGCTATAGCCAAGTAGTGTTCAAAGACTTTACATTGAATAACTCATTTAATGCGCTCACTAATTCTATGATGCAGGTGCTATCATTGACTCCATTTCACAGATGGAGGCTGAGCTTCAATAAGTCTGCGTTCTTAATTACGCCACTTCACCAGCCCTTGAGAAAGTCAGCTTTAAGATTTGGCTCTATCAGCTACTGCTATCTATCTATCTATCTATCTATCTATCTATCTATCTATCTATCTATCTATCTATCTATTTACCTACCTACCTACCTACCTATCTACCTCCCTCCCTCCCTACCTACCTACGAAAGCTTTTTTCAAATTCCTACTTACTCCTATCACCTATAATCCTCTTCAGGAATCGGCAGAATAAACAAATTAAGAATCATAATAGGCTGGAAAGTCAGAACTGGGAGGAATCTTTGAAATCATGTAAACCAAGTCTCTCTCTCTCTATTTTATAGTTGAGGAGACTGAGGTTTAGAACGTTCACACAGTGTTGATGACAGAAGAATTCATTACACAAGGCACAATCACATAGCTATAGTTTCAGTAGTTAGAGATCACAACGTAACAAATCTATTTTATAGATCCTTCTAAAATAATTCTGGATCTTTTTGGGAAAGAAGACAGCCTTGCCCAAGAGTTTTAGTTCAAATCACCTGAAGAACTTTTTAAAAATACTTAGGTCTATTGAATCAAGATCTCTGGGGCATAACTTGGACAACTGCGTGTTTTCTTTCTCTTTCTTTCTTTTTTTTTTTTAACAACACGTAGGTGGATCTCATGCACAGTGAAGGTTGAAAATCATGTGCTGAGCCAATATTTGATAGATTCTTGCTGGTTGGCCAAACCAGCACTTTATTTAATCAAGGACTCACTGGTGATGCCGGAATAGTTTTTCATTCCATAGGTCATCCTTCCCAAGCGGGTCCGGGCATCTTTGAAAATCAAAGTTACTACGGCTGTTCATGTCTTGAATTCTTTCTGTGAATTGAGAACCGCCTTCATAGCATGCAACTACTTCCAGATATTCCATAAGCATGGCATTAAGTTTAAGAAGACGCGTGGGTTGGAGAAAACACAAGTTTTGGGAAGTAAATTGGCATGTGCTGGTCTAACCCAGAGAGGCAGCAGCAGACCTACCTGATATGATACAGATCTCAGCCTTGGCCTTTCTCTCCCTTGGGCATGCAACGGCCTGTGGATCTCATACCAACCAGCTGGCCTCAGAGCTAAAATCGGGCTAAAATCTAAAAGATATTTAGTCATTAAAAAAAGTAAAGTGTTCGCCAAATGAATGTAGTCAGTCTCCCAGCAGAAGTAATCAGCTCGCTTGCCCAGGGGGCAAGGGCTAATGCACAGGAACAAAGGAATGAAGGGGTGTGTGTGTGTGTGTGTGAGTGAAAATAGCATGCCATCTCCCAGGCCCACCCCACCCCACTCCACCCCAGCCACCTCTTCCCACCCCCGCCCTGCACCCTCGGGCACCAGATAAACAGCCATTTGAATCACTTGGCTCCTCTTTTTTTACTCTGCATAATGATAAAGACCATCCCTATAGTGTTTTCAGGGCTCGAGTTGTACGAAACTACTTTTTGTCAGTTTGAATAAGTCAATTTTAATGAGTCAAAAAAATTTTATTAAAGCCTGAGATTAAACAGAGGTGAATAAAAGTGGGGTGGGGGTGGGGTTAAATGGTCCGTTAGAGACGTTTGCCTCGGGGAACGGGAGCGGGAAAGCGCCACGCACGCCGCCACCGCGGGGCTCCCCGGCTGCACCTGGCAGGAAGGGGCCGCACGGGCTTTAACTCCGATTCCTGCGGCCCCAAGGAAGCATGTCGGAATCCAACCCTCTTCTAAGGCAGAATTAACCGAAAGACATGAGTTAATGAAAGCTCTTTGATGAGCAGGGACGAACAGTGACCAAAGCATCAGGGTCCAAAGAAAACAATTCCAAAAGGGGGGCGGGGAAAAGCTGAAATTGTTTCTTATACATGTAAATAAAAAGTATGTGCGTGTTAAGAATGTCAGATGTCTCAGCGAGCTGTTCCTGTGATCAGCTTGATACCGGTGAGGGAGGATGTCAATGAAATGATCGCAGCAACAACACCATTGATCTTGCCTTGGACTCTGAAGGGAGCGCCTTTGGTTCTGAAACCTGTGAATTTTTATGAATTGTCCTCTTTTTGCACATTTCATAGCATGCAGAAGACTGAGCTGCAGCATCGCCATTCCTCGCGCCCCTCCTCTCTTGTCTTTCCTTTTAAGTTTGGGCCCAAGTGCTAATGACAAAGGAAGCACCGGGAGGGAGGGCTCTCCGCTCCCAGAGCCTTTGGTGCCCAGCATGGGCCGGAGTCAGAGAAGGAGGGTGCACCCCGCCATTGGAGACAGAGCGTCTCGAGCAGGAGCCTCTGCTTTTTTCTAAGGCGAAAAGTCCTGGTGATGAGGCAGATCCTAAGGAGAGATAGGGAAACTGCTAGCCATGTTTCCTTAGCCTTTCTTTATTTTTGGTTTGCATATTCGCCAACAAAGATCCTCATTGTTAACAAGAGGTCTGAAGCCTTTTTATATGCATTTAAGTAAAATGAATTTGCTCTAATTCATAGGAGGAGAGAGGATAATCAATATTTGTTAAATTCTTAATGTGTGCCAGGTCCCTTACAAACACCCTCATTTTAAATTCTGTAGCTACCTAATGTGGTCAACATTGCCGGTTCTCTTTTATACAAAGGAGGAAACTTTGTATAAAAGGGAGCGGAGGTGACTTTTCCAAGGTCACACAGTGAACCAGTGGTGGAGCCAGGTTTCGTGTGTAAACGTGCTGGGATCCAGGATCCTCACTCTTGTTCTCTATACTAGGCAGGCTCCTTCTCTGCCATTTTTCTCATGGCCCGTCGTTATCTTCCTCCAATTCTCTTGCGTCCAGTCCTGAAGGGTGGTTTTACCAAGGACAGCATATTCCTCCCCTGCGACACACACTCTCCTTATCTTAGTGACAGGGCACTTGCCCCTGACTGAGGTTCCCAGATGGTTTTTACTAAGAGTATGGGACTTTGTGGACAATTTCAATCTGATGACATTTTAAGGCCAGAAGGATAAATGATAACCTATCTTTTGATATTTAAATTTTGCATTTCTCTAGCTGTTCTTATGCTCCTTGATAATATGATGGCATTTCTGTTTATCTTAGGTTATAAAGGTTGAAAGCAATGGCTCTGGAATGAGAAAAAGCCAAGTTGAAATGCACTGTATGACCTTGTGTACGTGACTTCAGTTTGTAAAGTGCGGATAATCGAGGATTGTTATGAGCAGTGCAAGGAATAATGCAAACAAAGAGCTTAGTGGGGTGACTGGCACCTAGAAGGTGTCCCAGTAAATGTTTCTTTTTGACATCGTTATTGTCCTTCTCCTCTTTATTATTATTTCCCCTGGAAGTGGAGTCAGAGCACGGGCATAGAACTGTGTATCTGCCAAGACGGCACAGTCTGGCCTGCCATTTCTCGGCCGTCAGCCATTTCTCAGGGGCTGGCGGGAAGCTGAGCAGGAAACAGTGGTGATACTTCTGAGGCAAGTCTTCTTGTCTTTGCCTTTTTCTCTGGCTCAAGAGAACTTACTGGTCACATGATTAAGAATTGGGAGTGGAGGTGGAGGATTGGGGGGAGCAAAGCATAGGGGACTGCCAAGATTAGAACATGTGTAAAATACAACTGTATGAGCACAAAGAAAATAATGTGGGCTTTGAATTTAACCAGATATGCTCAAGTTTGCCTTCACTGCTGATAAACTGTTTATCTTTGGGCACATTATTTTACTTCTTTGAGTCTCAATCTCACCAACCTAATGTTTACTGAGGTGCTACTCTATGCCATGTACCTGTTGGTCACTTTTCCTATCTATTTCATAGATATGAGAGAGCATACCTTCACAAGTACTCTGCAAGCTATTTATGCCCCTGCTTCACATCTACTGGTTTAGTGAATAACTACTGAGCGGTCTACTCTGCTGGGAATAAGGAGATGATTGCCTGCAAGGCAAGCAAGCTCCTTGTCCTCATATGGCTTGTATTCTGAGGAAGAAGTCGAGGCGGGAGTGGGTTATCATACTTAGCACATAGTGTGTCTTCAGTAAATATCATTTTCCTTCACCTTTGCCTGATTTCACTCATCGTACTCCACACAGTTCAACTATTCCGTTCAGTCTCATAAAACTGATATCTTTATCATCAAAAATGGTCATAGAGCACCAATTGCATATAGTCCAATGTAAGGGAAAAGGGAGAAGGCTTGCCTTGATTTAAAGCAGTACTAGTAGCAACAAACTCCCAGTGGGAGTTTGAGTCAGATCATTTTTCTTGACTTCCTAGGAAGGCAATTCCATCCCTTGCTCTGTTAAACCTGGCTCTAAAAGCAAGGCATCGAAACAGACTGTTGAATGCTCACCGAGGTAGAAAACCAGGGCCAAACAGCAGTGTCCCACTTCGGGAGCCAGTAGGTGAAACGAGGGAGGATCAGAGTGAGACCGCAAACAGAGGAAGGCTGGCTGCACGCTGCATGCCTTGGACAGACTGACCGCAGCCACCAGCGTCAGCAAGAACGGGGGGCACGCTGTCAAGCACCCAAGAGAAAATAGTACCACTGTGAACCCAGGCAAAGCACTGTCAAGGGGGACACCAAGAAATGGGGGCTCGAATAGACTGCTTCTTCCTCAAGAATTAGGCAGCCCAAAGAATTAGACTCTATAACTTTTAAATGCCTCACCAATAACTGCTTTCAGGGACAACTGTCTATCATGATTGAGATATTGTCTTGCCCTTTTAGTTAGGATGATGATGGATCTGGTGTAAATAAAACCTTTTTTATTAATTTCGATTGTGTACGATCAAAAGGCTTTTCTATTTTTCCTTTTCCTCACTCCTCATCCCTTTCCCCTAGGGTTTTTTGGACTGAATTTACTCTGGTTTCTGAAGTTTGAAATAAGTAAACAGGGTTTTATTTGGATTCTACCTTTCAGTTTCTCTGCACTAAAAGTGCCCGTGAAGTTAGCCCAATGAAGATAATTGTCTTGGAGTATGATAATAGTTTCAGAAAATGTTATAGAACAACAATAACCAAAAAATCCAGAGGCTTTTTTAATTAAAGAGATGGGGCTGGGGTGGGGTGAGATGTTTGGCCAATTGCTTTGTATTTCCACAAAAAGGTAAATAATTTTAAAATTTATGTTAAATTTTAGCTAATGGGTATTCAGTCCATTAAAAACAGGATGCCTAATGGTAGATTAAATCAAATTCTGACACAAAACTTAATCATTATAAAATTTCTGGAAGACAGATGAGATGCAACAAATATCAGGAACTTAAAAACACACATGCACAAAGAAATAAAAATCATCTAAAGAAGTGACCTTGGTCTTTCCTTGAGGTCGTTAGTAATCTGCAGAGAGGACTCTAGTTAGTGAGTGGTGACACATCGGTAAGGCTTCCAGTCAACTGGTTATTAGCAGTTAAGTTTTGAGGGAGTCGAAAGTTATATGTGGATTTTTCACTCCATGGGGTTCAGTGCCCCTACCCCCCTAGTAGTTCTGGTGTCAACTGTATTCACAAATGTAGGTGCCTGGTTTTACATGTAAGCTCATTACAGAATTAGGTATTCCAATATTGGCATGTTACGCTTCGGTTGCCACATAGCAGAACCTATTACCATCATAGATTAAGATTTGAAGCAAGTGTGACATTACACTGTTGTTCACAAGGACACCATCAGCATCACACTTAATGCATTTTACAGTGTAGGCTTACACCGCACAGGACACAAAACCACATCTTTTCCTGTCACAGTTCCCATGTCTAAGAATTCTTTGGTCTCATCTAAATTCTCATTAACGTCATTCATAAACATTCATTAATAGAGACAACTGAAGGGGGTTGTTCATACTCATGCTCTTGTCACTAGAACACACTATTAATGATTTTAGAATGACTCATCTGGTTTGAAAATTTGGCAAGACAAACTGGACATGTTGTTTGGCTTCTTGTGTCTTTCATCCTCTCAGACGAAACCTGCCTGCAGGAAGCATGAGTTTCCCTTCGCTCTTCCATAACATCACTTTGCAGGCCTGGGACGGGGCGGGCGCCAAACTCCAGGGTTCAGGCTGCAGGTCCAGTCTGGTTCCCCAATTACGTCGCAACCTCAAGTGTGCCTCTCTCAGTTGGGAAGACTACCTGTGGCTTCCATCTTTAATCTTTCCTTTGCGTCTCATCTTGTTCAGGACCTAGGTGGGGAAAACAGAGCGCAGTTTATCCCAGGCCTCTTCGGAAATCTCAACAAATTGTCCCTCTGATTTCTCCAAACCTACCTCGCACATGTTGGGTTCGTGTTTTTCCATTGCTGGTGAGAGATGTATTTTGTGTTGTTCAATAGATACTTTTATAAACGTGCCATCTGAAAGGGTTAAACTGCCTTGGCATCAAATTCATAACTGCATTTTGTAGTAATTTTATCGACTTTATTCACACGCAAACAAACTCTTGAAGAGAAAATGTCTATTTTTTTTTCAATTTGGTAATATTTTCATCCTAGTTCTTATTATAGTTTTTTTATGACAATTATTAAATTGTGTTTTTATATACAGTCATTCTTTATATAATAAACATAACAATAGTCTTTATTTCTATAGAGAAGTAGACTGTCTTACAAGTTTCTTAAAATAGGTGGTTTTTTCAGTCTGGGTGTTTTTTTTTT
>NW_006439568.1:20945099-20961815 GCF_000325575.1 Pteropus alecto | reverse complement strand
ATTTTTTTAAAAAAGGTGTGTTTTTCTTTCGTGGTGGTTTTTTTTTTTTTTTTTTTTTTTTTTTTTTTGCATTTATGGTAAAGGCATAAGAGCAGAAAAATGTTAGAAAAATAGTAGAAGAGTGATTAAAATGGCAGCTAACACCCAGCCGGAGAGTTGCAGGGTGTGGCAGAAGCTAAGCACACAGGAGACATCTATCTTCACTTAGGGCCACTTCTGCCACGTGAGCCCAGGTTGCCAGATCACCTGATTTTTTTTAAAAAAGATGAAATCAGATTTTTATGTGAAATTTTACTTTAAAAATATTTAATTAAAAAATACTGCTTCAATTAAAAAATAATCACTGAGCATATCAACAAAATATGTTCTTTGGCAGAATCCTTCCCAAGGAATGCCAGTTCCTCTGTTATCAGACAACAAGGAGCTTCCGGGGTGGCTTGGGCATAGATGACTAGCTATAGCATGAAGTCTGTTGTTGGGGGGGGGGGCAGGGGGGCGGTTAGGGCCCCTCTTAGGAACAAGCTGTCTTCCTTTCAAAGGGCTGAGCCGCCTGAACAGACAGGGTGGGGACAGTGGGCTGATTCTGGTTAAGGATCCATTTTGCATTTTGCCTGGGGCAACCAAGCCAGCTTGTGACTCACTAGAGCTTTCTCCCAGATTCTGAGCTGGCAAATTCCAAGCTGGCAAATTCCACTCTTGGATTTTTTCTTTCTTTCCCTTCGACTTTTCTTTCCCTCCTAATCTGCCCATTCTTGCTACTTCTATTTTTTAAACCAGAGTTCAACTTCAGTTCAGGTTCCTTAGGATTGGTGGGTACTTGGTAAATTCCCACCAATTGAGGGACACAAATGAACAGCTGAAACAAGAACACAACGAATTAAACTCGAAAGGCAAAATGTCTGTTATAAAATATAGCAGCCAGGAAAAACAAAAAAAAGGATTTCATTGACTGAGGAGAACATATAATCATTAAAGAACCCCAAATGAAAACTGCTTTTTATAAGAGACTTGTAGAACACTTTAAACTCTCCTGTAAAACTGATTTGACATTCCAAGAGAAAGCACATAAACCTACATGTTACACCATATCCTCACACATCTGTGTTATTTTTATAAGACTTTTGTCTTAAGATGCATTAAAAACATGTTTTTGTTTGCTTTTGAGTACATTTTTATCTTCACTGATTATTCGAATATCCAGTTTTTAGAAATGCTTGTTCAAGTTTATTGACCCATTTTCCTTTGGACTGTCTTTTTTTTAATAAATTTGTAGAATCTCCCCCTCTCATTTTTTCTCTCTCTCTCTCCTCCTTCCTTCCCTTACTCTCTCTTTTTTTCTCTTTCTTTCCTTCCTCATTTCTTCTTCTTTTAAAAATATACCCTAGATATAATTCCTTTACCATTTATATGTGTTGAAAAATGTTTTCTCTGGTGTGTGGATTTCTTTTTACTCTTTTAATGATGTAGAAATTTTAAATTTTAATGTAGTTCAATTTATGGATAGTGCTTTTTTGTTCTGTTTAAGAAAGTTTTGCCTACTCCAAGATCATAGAGGTATTTTTCTACATTATCTTATAGGAGGTTTATTGTTTTGCTTTTAACATTTAATATTACAATCCACTTGGAATTAACTTGTTTTGTGTGCGGTAGGGAGTCAAGAAAGTTCTTCCTTTATTGTTTTGCTTTTAACATTTAATATTACAATCCACCTGGAATTAACTTGTTTTGTGTGAGGTAGGGAGTCAAGAAAGTTCTTCCTTTTTTTCTTCCTTCCTTTCTTTTCCCTCCCCCTTTCCTGCCAAGAGACACTAAATATATTACATTATTTCTCCTTCCTTCCTTCCTTCCTTCCTTCCTTCCTTCCTTTCCTTCCTTCCTTTCTTCCTTTCCTTTCCTTTCCTTTCCTTCCTTCCTTCCTCCCTTCCTTCCTTAATTTGGATATCCTATTGGCCTAGAGTCATTTATTAAAAATACTGTTGTGCCCCCACTACACTATGTATAGCTTTGTCATAAATGAAGATGTGTGGGTCTATTTTGTCTATTATTTTTTCATGTTTGTTTATTTGTCTGTTTGTTTGTTTTAAGCTTTGAAAACTACCCATAAATGGTAGGTAGCCTCCATGATGGCTCCAATGATCTCATCTGATATTCACACCGTGGTGCAGTTCCCTCTCATATTACATCAAGATTGGTTTGTGTGACCAGTAGAATACTGAAGAAGGCATGGAATCTCACTTTCAAAATTAGGTTATAAAATGCACAGGCTTCTGCTTTTCATGTGCTCTCTCTCTCTCTCTGTCACTTATTCTAGGGGATGTCAGCTGTCATTTCTTTAGGATATTCGGACATTTCTGTGGAGAGATTCACATGGCAAGTAATCGTGCCCTCCGTTCAGCAGTCCGTGGAACAATCACGTGAGCGAATTTGGAAAGAGATCCTCTAGCCTTCAGATGACTGTGACCCAGCCGATGGCTTGACCACAACCTCACGAGAGACCCAGAGTCAGAACCACCCAGCAGAGGTGCTTCCAGGTTCCCGACTCTCAGAAACTGTGTGAGATAACAAATGTTTGTTGTTTTAAGCTACTAAATTTTGGGGTCATCTGTCACGCACAAGAGATAACTAAAAACACCATTGTTTCATTTTAAAATGCTTACACATTCAAAAATGCAAACAGAACTCCTAAATGTCTTACTTTTTATGAGTCGCTTCTGTTGAAGTGTTAAAGCAGAGGATTACCTAATAATTAATACTTCACATGTCATAAAATTCCCGGCAACTCCGACTTTGAGCATACCGTTGTTATAGAAAATATGTGACAGCAACTGACAAAAATGAGAAAAACGCGAGATTAAATCTGGGATTCCAGAATTACTTCTGTGGGACCTTCCTTCTAGATAATTTAAGACTCTAGTAGAAGTCTAGTTCTGGTCTAAGAAGTCTAGTTCTTTAAAATCTTTAGAATAAAGAGCGATGATCTTTATTCCTTCTTCCTTTCTTTTCATTCCTACATCAGCCTGAAGGTATTTAAGTTAAACTGCTTTAAATAGCAGCCGGGAAATGCAGTGAGTACCTAAGATACAACGTGCAAGGCAGTTTGCCTGGTGCACAGAATCGATGAAGAGGAGTGTTAGGAGGTAAGATCAAGACAAGTAAGTTGATGCCCTTGCACTCTTGGCCCACAGAGCTGGGATGAGCAACACATGATTTTCCACGAGCTGGCCTCGTTATTCCCAATTCTTGCATGTTCATTTTCTTCATCTCTGTCTCCAAGGCCTGACCACCAGCCTGCCACAAATAGTTCCTGAGGCTCCTTTATTTCTGGGGACCTGCCTGGCATTAGAGCACCTGTTCTCCCATCTAGTTACTGTTCTCTGTGCTTTCTTGGTATGGTCACCGCCTGACATGCCAGGAAAGGAATTCCTCCTTGCAAACCTGGTCCTTAGGAACTTTATCCTGAACTTAGTCCTCACTAGCTCCTGGGGAATAATTACATCATTTTGCTTATCCCACACCACACACACACACACACACACACACAAAATCTCACTTCCATGGGCCGATAAAGGATGGAGACTTCACATTCCACATTCTGGTTCTTAAAACCTTGTTTAAAGCCCCTAATACCACCTCCACCTGTCCACTCCCTTCCCTGTAGTCAAATTATATTTGGTTGTTTGTCTTTTAAATCTATTTTAATATAGATTTCTTCTCTCCCAATAGCATTTTTTTTTTTTTTAATGTCATTGCCTTGCTGCAATAACGAAGCCTGTTACCTATAGGATTCCCAATATTCTAGGTTTGTCTACTTGGCTTCTTGGAGTGTCCTTAACTTGTTTACCTATCTCCCTTATTTCCAGAGGCTTGATTAGATTCAGCTTCATTTTTAGGCAATAACATCTCGAAGATGATGCTGTAACCTTTGTCATGCAATACCTTAAACAGCTGCAGTAGCTGACTGTTCTACTTTTAATGATGCTAAGATTGATCAATGGGTTTAGTGGTGACTACCTGACAGTCATTCGAAAGTTTCCCATTAACTGTTCATTATATTGGTTTCATCCATTGATAATCTCAAGTGAGTTTTTAAGAGGAATCCCTGCTACAACAAGAGACCTGGTCTTCTGGTCACAATTTACCTTGAGCAATCCATTATACTTTGTTTGCCCTTAACCTCCCAGGATATATAGCTTCCACTCATGGCTGTATCTCCAAGCCCTAGACACATGCTTCTCAAACCTTAATGTGCATATAAATCTTGTTAATATGTAGATTCACTTCAGGAGGCCTGAGATTACGTATTTCTAACAAGCTCCCTGGCTATTCCAATGTTGCTGCTCTGTGGCTACACTTTGTGTAGCAAGGCCCTAGTGCATCTCTAACATCTAACATCCCAGAGTAGCCAGAAGGAGCTACAGACCATTCAGAAATTTATTTGCAAGATACTTTCTGATGCCTTATGCCATCTGGCCCTAAGAATCAAGGGGACATTTGAATTGGGCAGCACTATAGGGCTCTCTTCCCTGCAAATCTGCCTTCTTCCAACCCGGAAAAACTACAACTTAGGGACCAGGCATGGCCTCAGAAACCCTCTTTCATATGGTTCTGCCTCCACTGCCTGAGCCCATGACAATCCTCTTCCTGCTGGGCTGGGCCACCTAGACTACAACTTAGGGACCAGGCATGGCCTCAGAAACCCTCCTTCATATGGCTTCTGCCTCCACTGCCTGAGCCCATGACAATCCCCTTCCTGCTGGGCTGGGCCACCTAGACGTAGCCACGTCTTCTTCCTCCCCTCATGCACATCTCTGCCTGAAAGCTCTGCAACTGGAGATGGGAAAAGTACAGTGAAAAATGCACTATGCTCTCGTTGTGTCCAAAACCTAGAATACTGAGAATGACATGGACCACTATGTACCACAGACCTCGCCTGCTGTCTCCAGAGTACCTTGGAAAATGTTAGGGCTTTCTTCTAGGACCACCCAGGAAGAACTGAGGTAGTGTGATGCAGGGGAGGAAGGGGGCTGTACCAAGACTAAGATAGGTAAGACAAGAAACTCATCCCCATCAGTGGATGACATAGACAATTTCTCTAAATCTCAGTGCTCCCAACTGTTTTACACTCAGTCACATATCTTGGCTTGATATCCTAGATCCATGGCGCAGTTTTAATATCTGCTCTTGGCCTACTTAAGCTTTAAATTCCTTCCAAATATCCTTTCTGACATTTTTGATTCACTTCCCAATTTTCATTCATGGTTTATGGCTCTGTTTATACTTAAGCTTTGGCGATGGTGGTGGTGGTGGGGGGTGGGTCTCAACTCTTGGACAAGGAAAGTTCACTGCAGTCTGCAGCCCTGCAGATCCCACATCAAGCCACAGCCAATTCAGTTCTCTTTATGGAGAAGACCAGTGGGGACAGATTCGGGCAACAGGAGTTAGAGTGAAGAACATCTTAGTTGGTAGATTAGGTTACCTATGTGTACTGATGAATTGCTGAAGGTTTTCAAACAGGGAAGGAGCAGTTACATGATACTAGATTCTTTGAATATGTTTTTTCAGGTTGAGACATTTTCAAAACTATATTGAGGCATCAACAATGAGCATGGCTCATTAAAAATCTCAGAGAGAACATTCTGTTCTGCTGTACCCCAGCCATGGTCTCCGGGTTCTCATTCTGGCATTTTCCCTTGGGTAAATGTCATCTCTGCTCAGTCTATTTACAGTTCATTTAGATCATCAAAGCAACAATAAATCTCAAAAATAGAGAAAGATGCTCTGATGATCAATGGATACTTGAAAAACATTTTTATATGAGAATAAAAAAGAAAAGTGTGGTATTAATATAATGTCCCACAACCACCCTCATTATCCCTATCAACTCGTGTTTTTTACTTCAAGGCCTTGCCTAAAGTATTTTTCTTCTGTGATGCCATCCCTGACTAAATCTACCATGTCTTGATAGATGAACTTCTTCACATTCAAGGCTCAGAAGGTGGCATTATACAGGTTGTGGAATATGACAGATCAAGATTTGAATCTCAGATCAGCTATTTACATTATCCAAAACGAAGGTCAAATTTATCCTATATATTATGAAACATTCACTACATTGGTATAACTGTTTATTTTTTTAAACCAAACTGTAGTCTCCCACTACTTTCAAGGTTAAAATAACCTTGATTTGTTTAAATATTGAGTGGAGATTCCAGAATCTCATGTAAGGTAGATCCAGTTCCTGATCCATAGTGGTCACGTGACCCAGTGCTGGCCGATAAGGGGAAGTCCGATGAGGGCTTTTGGGAAAGATTTTTCACTCTTGAGGTGAGTGCCCCATTTATCTTCTCCAGCCTTTAAATTTGGTCGTGTAAGAATATGATGCTTTTTACTGTGAGAGGACGACAAGTGCAAAAACGATGACCCAGAGCTCTGAGTTATGAAGCTGCCAACCTAATGCCAGCAATTGCCTCCCCGTTCTAGTTCGCAGACATCTTATTTTGCAAAAGAAATTAACCAGTCTTAGATGAAGTCTGCACTAGCTGGCTCATCTTATTTTGCAAAAGAAATTAACCAGTCTTAGACGAAGCCTGCACTAGCTGGCTGCTCTTCAGCTTGCTGCTGAGAGCATTCATAATTACCTATCTCATAGAGTACTAACTTAAATGAGGATCCCAGTTGGGTACCTTGAATATAGAAGGTAGTCCATTAATGCTTATGGAATTCATTTATTTACTCAGCATTGTTGATGAAGGTGCTCAATTTGACGTTTCTCTCAATCACAGTTCCTCAAGTTGTAGAATGGGAAGGATGCTCATGATTCAGAATACTTGTCATTTATTCATTCACCAAATATTTACCAAATGCTAGGTATACTGATAAGGACTAGAGAGACAATGATAAGCCAAACACCACACACAAAAATGTGAAATTACAACTGTTGTAGTGTTTTCAAGGAGTATATTGCTATATAAACAAATAATGGAGAAATGTATCGTCCCAGTATACCTATCCCTAATCTGGGAGAGCCCAAGAGGCTTCCCCGAAGATGAGACGATTGAGCAGGTTGATAAGCTAGTTATGAGGGAGATGAGGGAGGAAAAAAAAGAGCCAGAGTTTTAGGGAGACAGAAGAGTAAATGCAAAGACCCTGGGCAAGAGGGAACGTGGTATGTTTACAATTTATACTTTTATAAATTAATTTTAGTTTCATCAACATTATATATGTGTGTGTATAAACTATGCATGTCTATGAAACTATATACATAGTTTTTAAAGTCACATAATTACACCGAGTAATAATATCGAAAGTAATATTAACATTATTGAAAAACAGTAATCCATGCTTCATCCCTCCCTACCTTCCAATCCCACCCCTAAGAGGCAACCAATTTTCATTATTATAACTTTCTTTTAAAAGTTCTAGCATTTACTTACAAATTTCTAAATAATATGCTGATTGGTTAACCCAGAACACATGTCCAATTTTTCTTTCTTGCCTGCCTCCACCTCAGGGTTTGAAGACATTAGATATCTGCTTTTCCAGTCCCCCTTGCAGATAGGGGTGACTGTGTGACTCAATTCTGGCCAATGAGATGAAGGCACATAGGAGGCTTCTAATGTCAGTGCTGGCGTTGCTTTCCTGACCAATGGCATAGCTGAGACAGCACCACCCCTTTCCCCTTCTTCCTGTCTTAAATATACATATGAAGGCTAAAGTTGGAGGGATCATCTTGTGTCCACAAGCAAAAGGCCAAGAGAATCTTAGAGGTGCCACAGCTGTGTGTCGGGACCAAAGCAAGAGGCTGCTAACTTTTCAGACAATTTTTTTTTAAAGTGAGAAAAACTAAATCTTATTTTTCTAAACTGCCGTTAATCAGTCCTGATGTTACTAGCAGCCTAAAGCATTCCTAGCTAATATTTCTGTTGTTAATTCTTGATTTATGAGTTTTAGGCAGCAACTATTGACTTTCTGTTACAGATGATGATTTAATTCTTTTACAATCTTTTACTTCCTCTTCACCCCAGAACACCACTATCTTCCTCCTTCCATCTTCCCAGTTGAGTTTTTTCACCAATTTTAATAAGCTATCATTAAGTAATTCCATTATTATGATCATATGACTATTATTCACTGTTGAGCCAAGTATATACTAAGATTAATATGATTGTACTTCCATTCTTGTATAATTCCCCACCTCTCCCCTCCACCAGAGCTACAGAATGCTAAATAATTTGCTTAGTTTTCTCTGTACCTGTTGCTAATACTTTCTGCATCCTCAAAAAAAATTCTAAATATAATTTTTCACAATGTTAAATTTAATAGTTGGATTCTATCTCCCAGAGACCTCTGTTGACAGAGTTTAGTTTCCCTCTAAGCCTGCTACAAAGCTGGCGTTCTGAGTTCCCTCAAACTTTCTTTTCTGTCGACTCCTCTGTTTTCTTAGTCTTAAGACCATCTCTTTTTGATTCTTTCTTGTTCTTCCCTGTTTGAATGGAGCACATCTTCCAATACCTTTCAGAGAAAGGGTACATGAAAGCAATTTTTGAGACCCTGCTTTTCCGAAATCGAATTTTATTCTACTTTTATGCTTCACTGATAAACTGTCTAGGCACAGAATTCAACATTTAAAGACATTGCTTTCTAACGTCTTCAAGCTGACAGTGTTGTTGAGAAAGCTAATACAATCTGATTCTTGACCCTTTGTGTCTGGACTGTTTCTTTTTGTTCATTTCATTTTTACTCTCAGAAATGTAATGATAATTGCTTTAATTTATGTTATTTAGAATTCACTGTGCTAGGCACTATGTGGGTCTGTCAACCAGAAGACTCGTAACATTTTAGTTCTTAAAAATCATATTTTATCTTTTCTCTAATAATTCTCTCTCTACCATTTTCTTTTTTCATTTTCTCTTTCTGAAATACCTGCTAGTCACATATTAGACTTTCTTGACTGATCTTGCAATTTTGTTATCTTTTCTCCTTGATTGTCTATTTTGCTGTCCTTTTGTTCTACATTCTGAGAGGTTTCCTTGATTCTATCTTCAAATACACCATGCAAGGCTCTATTTCAGTTTTTATATTTTACTGTCTACAAGCGCTTTTTGATTCTCTCATGGTTGTTTTATTGCTTTTAAATAGTATGCTGTTCTTGTTTCATCGTGGATGCAATATCTTCTCATATGTTCATTATATAGTCTTTATCCCATCTCTGTACTATCTCTTTTCCTCAGAATCACTCTTAGTTACATTTTTGTTCTGGTCTTTGTACTTAATATTAGAGATTTTCTCAAATGCTTGGTTATTCTTGTCTTCGTGTTTATATTTGAGTGGGGCATAAAAAGCTTATCAGAAACTCTGTGTGTGAGGGTAGAACTTGTCCACTGATGGACTTTATTGAAAGGAGATCTGGTAGAGAGCAAGTCGTCCCTCCCTTCCTCCCTCCCTTCCTCCCTCCCTTCCTTTCCTTCCTTCATTTTTTTTTCTGCTCTCCCTCCTTCCCCACCCTCTCTGATTGGGGAATACCCACAGGTCGATATCTGTAGATATTTACTCTAGGACTTTATAATTTATTCAAAGAAGATTCTCTGATCTCTTACTTTGGGGAAAAAGAATGGGTGGTGGTGGTAAAGCTTGGCTCCTGGCTCACTAAGCTGGGTGGAGTAAGGTAGGAGATGGTATCTCACAGATTAGCATACGGCCTTTCAGTTACTCTCCTTGCTGTAGATCCAATGCTACACTCTTGATGATTGATTCCCATGATGTATCTCAGCCTGAATTCTTCCTGATTCTATTAGATTATAACACACTGTTTCTTGCCAGCATGGAGGAGGGATGGTATTATGGGCTGAATTGTGTCTCCCTTAAATTCATATGTTGAAGTCCTAAGACCTAGTACCTCTGAATGTGACTATATTTGGAGACAGGACTTTTAAAGAGGTGATTAATGTGAAATGAGGTTATATAGGTGGGCCCAAACCCAACAGACTAGTTCCCTTATAAGAAGAGGGTACTGGGACACAGATACACACAGACACGCATGCTTACAATGAAAAGACCTACAGGACACAGCGAGAAGACAGCGACCTGCAAGCCAAGGAGAGAGGCTCCAGAAAGAAACCAGCTCTGACAAAATCTGAATGTTGGACTTCTACTCTCCAGAACTGAGAGGGTAGAGAAAATAAATTTCTGTTGTTTGAACGACTAAGTCTGTGGCACTTTGTTATGGTGGCCCTAGTAAACTCATACAGATAAGAGCTTATTTATGCTGGGTGGAGGTGGGGACCTAGGAGTCTAATAGTTTTGAATCAAGATTTTGGATCAATCCCTCTGGTTTCAGTCCTACTACTCACTCCCACCTTCAATTACATACAGAAGCTTGATTTTCTGTCTTTATGAGGTTTTACAGGCTAAATGGGCTCACATTCACTTTTTTCAGTTCAGCTAAATCAGCTCCTACTCCTTTAGTCACTTTCCATCTTTCAAATTTTGTCATCTTTAACTTTCTCATCTCTCTTATTCATCAGTGGGACTTTATAAAGAAAACAGAGATAAAGATATATATATTCAATGCACCTTTTTTTTACAGGACCATGCTTTCTATTGGAGAGTTCCCAATGGCTAGCCCAAGCAACAGAACCGTGTGTTATCCTGAAGGAAATATGCAAAATTCAACTGGCTGCTGGCCAGTTGAAGAGTCTTCATTAAATCTGTAAGTGTCCATGGAAATAGACATATCTGTGCAACCACAAAACATAGAAATGGCCCCAAACTGCAAGAAAACTGCTATTTAATGTTTAGTTGGTTGTTATAAATCTTTATTTTGATTTCGAATTCAGGCATCGAGGTACATTTCATTCTTCTCAAAGTTTCTTCTTCTGGGTAACAGCCAGCTGAACAACTGAGTGTTTTTATAGTGCAAAACAACCTAGGAGAGACCACCTGTCACTGGCTTCACAGTGAATTCTATGACACACCTATTGCAATGGCCCTGTGTGTGATATCACACAGTGGGCGAACAAGCAGCAGGCAGACTTGTTTAACTAGATCTGTATGCCTTTAAAACTTGATATTTCTGCCTGGATGACACAGTCTTCTTCCCAAGTCTCACTATAAGAGACTTGTTATAATAAAATGACAATTTAGCATCAAATACTAAACTTTTTACTTTAGGAAAATGGGATTAGCCATTATAATAAGTGCTAAAGACTATTACTAAAATGAATTAAACAATACTATTTTTCTTCCCTGAGAATTTAACTGAAACTTTAATCTCATAAATGAAATAATTTAGTCCAAAAAATAGTACTCTCTTATCACTAGCCTTTTATATGAAGATTTATTTTGTCGCTGCTACCTAAAATGACCATCAAACTAAACTGCAGAAACTCATAAGCCTATGGTGAGTATTATGGCAGATTCCAGGCTCATTTTTTGAAGTGCTAACAGTTCCAATTAAGGGCAATGGTCAACCGTTATATAAACAATCTCTAGGTTGGGCATGAAATAATCCCGATAGATAAAATCTACTTCTTACCCCTTCATTATTGAAAATTATTAGAAAACTCTGTATCCAGCATAATTTAGGATGATGGCCTTCAATGGCTAAGAATGTGCTACTTCCTCCTGTCAGGATAATGTACCAGTGTGTTTCAAATTCTAATGTGTATCAGAACTACCTAGAGGGCTTGTTAGGAATACAGACTGCTACCCACCTCCTTGAGTTTCAGCTTTAGTAGGTCTACGGTGAGCTAGTGAAGCTGCCTTTTTAACAAGGTCGCTGGTGATCTGATGCTGCTGGTCCACAGTTTGGAAACCACTACTGTGCTTAATTTAACTATTTATGGATAAAGATGTTTGGAGAGAGGGAAGTAGGGGTGTGGCAGGGACTTTCACATTCATTTATAACTCTTTTGCCAAAAGAATCAAAACAATTGGGTAAGGATGGTAATTTCATGGTTGAGAGTTTAACATGACTCATGATGACCTTCTCCATCACTAATCTAACCAATCAGTATAGCAGTAGGTGGCCAATCAGGGATACTAAGCTACCTAATCAGAGTTAGTTGTTAGATGATGAAGCGGAAGAAGGGAGCTTGGCCATCATTGACCAATAAAAGGAAAGGTCTGGCCGTAAAAGTTGGTTTTGTTTGTACAAACAAAGTTGAGATAGTTTGATAAAAGCTTCTGGATAATCTTGGAAATGACTTCATATTAAAGATGACAGATCGACCCACACTTGTTTACCTTCATTGTCTCCTGAGGATAATACAGGAAGATAAAAGGATAAATGTATAGGGACAAAGAGAATGGAGGAGGGGTCGAAATGTATATTTTGACACAATTCTGGAAGATGGGATGAATGGAAGTAGACACTGGTTTAAGAGAACAGCAGAAGCTACAGTCTAATGTAGAGGTCAGTACAGAAACAGCTCAGTTACCCTAAAAACCCCAGAGCTGCCTGGGTCGTGGAGATGTCAGAGATCATCAGAGGGAGATGCTGGTGAGAGGCCCCAGGATCTCAGAAGTGAAGGAGAGGTGAGAGGCAGCAGACTGAAGGAATGTGGATATTTGGAGTCGTTAGATCCTCAGGTCCTCTGTCCCACTCCTTGCAGCCAGGTGATCACAACTCAAGCAGGTAAAACAGGAGAGAGGCTTATACACCAAGTAGAAAGAAAGGCAAATGTAATGCACCTGCAAAAAAGGAAAGAATGTGAAAGACTGCATACTAAGCAGTAACTCACCCAGACCCCGTTCTCTCAACTGCTTCCAGAATACTGGCAGCCAGGTGAATGTCCCCTCAGGCAAGAGAGTGCAGATATTTCTTCTGAGAAACTAAAGAGCCCCAAAAGAAAAGACCTCTAGTTTTTGACATTTGGAAGATCTTCCTATGGAAAGACCAGCTTTTACCTGACCACCATACTGCAAGCCCACAGGTGAGCAGGCACACTTCCTCCCACTCCTATACATAGAGTTTCTGGTGGGGCTTTATGACTTCACTCTTAAGTACAAATAGAGAGTTAAAGGTTTGCAGGCATTTGAGGAAAGCCTCCTGCATGATGGGACTAAAACAAATACATGGAATAAAAGGAAGCAGAGGGAAGGCAGGAAGCAGAAAAAAAAAAAAACCCTTTAGTAACTATCCACAAAAGATAGAAGAAATTATTGCAACCATGACATAATCATAGAATTCCGTTTAAAAAATAACATAAAACATGAAAAGAGCTCTTAGAATAGCTGAGATAAAAACTTCAGTGAAAAAGAAAGTAAGAAACTATTCCCCCAAGTAGAACAGATGAAGAGATGTCCAAAAGGAAAGAAAACAAATTCTAAGATTAATCCAGAGGATCCAATATCCAATTGAGAAGAGTTTTAAAAAGAAGAGTGGACAATAATCAAGGACTTACTATGTGTCTGGCACTGTTCTAAGTGGTGCAGATATATATCCATGAGGAAATTACTATCATTATCTCCATTATTATTATACATATGTTATATTATTGGAGACAAGGAAACTGAAGCACAGCAAGAATAAGTGACTTGCCCAAGGTCATGTAGTAGAGGCATGATCTGAACTTAGACAAATCTTCGCCATTGAGTTTCCAGCACATAATGATGAAATTTCAGAATATTAGAGATAAAGGGATTATTCTATAAGGATAATTCCAGGAAAAAAAGTTCCAGGTCACAAAAACAATAGAATCAAGGTGGCACTGGAATTCTCAACAGCAACACTGGATGCTAAATGATAAAAGAGCGATTTTTATAAACTTAGGAATGGAAATTTCAACTTAGAATTCTCATCTCCATTGGAACAGTGGAGGGATGTTTCGAGGGGGAAAAATGAAATTGTTTGATTATTTGGAAAATAAATTTGATAGTTATTTGACAGTTATGTTGTAGAAAAAACATCAGGATGGGTGCAAAACAAAGTAATAGATAAAAGATTTTATAAGAAAGAAAACAACCGCAGTGCATCAGTTGGCTCTGTTGACTGGTATCTGCACAGTCACCAACTACTTAATAACTCCCAAACTGTGCAAGAGCTGTATTGGAAGAATGGAAGAAGGGGAAACTGGGTGGGGTGTGAAAGAGCCGAATCCTTATCTGAGGCAACAGGTAGTCAAAGCACATCTAAAGGATAAATCAAGAGATAGCAGTATAAATTACTTAGAAATCAGAAGGTAAATGACAGAAGAAACAGCTAAAAGTGGAATGTGGTTGCCTCTAAAAAAGAGATTAAGAAGATAGAGGAGAGGTGGGTACTGTATTATCTTAAAAGATTATACTAACCTTAAAAAGTATGTGTACTTATATTGTCTCTAATAAGTAAGCATTAAATTTTGAAATTCATTTGCTTAGAGTGAAAGCATGGAACAATCAAACCTTGCTTCCTCATTTAATTTTCAGGAAATATCTGATCCACAAAGATTAAAAGAGAAGTTGTATTAGCTCTGGCAATGTAGTATTAACATGAAGTAAAATGTGGTGAGTTTTTCATGCCCTCTCTTTCAGTCTCACAATTCGTAAGTATGGGCTAGATGCCTGCAGAACTTCCACAAATACTCTTTGGGAGCAGTGGTTATAAATTACACCTTTGCTAATTCGCCTCGTTTCCAAGTAGGAGAAACTGAGCTACAAGAAAAGTCAGTTTCATCGTGAATTGTTTCCGTAGCAACCATACTAAGCTGGAAGGATAAAGCACCTTTGTAGTCGCTGCTTCTATTGAATTACAATGTAAATGTTGATGTCCACCTGGAAACATCAAATGACAACAGGTTTATGGAACGGATTCAGTGGTTGTTTGCAGCTCTGGAATCCCAGGCTGCAGAGTTGAAATGGTGCGCTTGGGCCATCTTACTGTCTCTTCAACTCGATCCCCTCATCCCACCAAAACCACGCCACTGCCCGTCTACCCAGTTCATGAAAGTTTGCTCACCTCTTTGAAAATCTGTAATCTACCAGGTATCTTTTACACATCGGGGCACGAAAAGTGTTTGTTGTGGGTAAGAATGTTAAAAATGCAATTACGCAACAGACCCGGCAATCGTTGTGTTCCTCCCCGCCCTCCCCTCCGGGCCCCCCAGAGCACAAAAGTAAACTTCAGTCCCGTACTCCTCGGACGCTGTCAAACAGTCCTCTTAATGTAGGCATTAAAAGGCTTGTGGTTGTGCTGCGCATTTGATTCCGGTTGGCTTGGGACACCTGAGTTCTGCTCTCCACAGTCCTTCCGTTCGACCCACAATCCCTAGTGTTTGCAGGTGTTGCTTTTTTTTTCCTGGTTCCTTCTCTCCTGGAAGCCCCCCCCGCCTCCCCCGCCACACCTCCGGCCGGCCAACGGGAAGAAGGAAAACGTAGCACGAAGTCTCCGAAGCACTGACCCTCGGCTCCCACGGGCTGCCGCAGAGCTGTAAGCGTGCCGCTGCTCCACTCAGGTAAACTTCGGAGTGAGTTACCTGCACTTGGAGAAGGGCCTTACCTGAGCGCGCCTCTGCCAATGGCAGCTCACCTGAGGGAGCCTCGCAGCCAATCACCGCGGAGCTCGTCCCTCGGGTTGTACCCTTTAGTGAAAGAATTCAGCTCCTTGCGAGAAAGTTACCTGTGGCCGACCAAGTCTGCCACTTTCTGCTCTGTGGCTGCCCATTGCCACGATCCAGGAGGACTCCGCGCCGCCCGGCCGCCTCCGAACTCCGGCCCCATGTGAGGGGCCCCTCCTTATCCCACCTTTCCGGCTAGGTGAGGGCGCGAGCGGGCGAGCGAGCGAGAGTGGTGAGGGGGGACGGAAAAGCAGAATTACCTGTAGCTCTTGTTCTGCCATCTCGGGCGCTCTCACACACCTTCACCTGCACAGACTTGAAAGTCCAGTTTCACCAGAGGCTGAGGCTCCAGGAAAAGGGGAGCGAGTTCATTGGATCAAACATGTCACAAGAGTCGGACAAGTAAGTGGATCACACGCGCCGGCTGCTGCTACTACCACTTTGGGCTGATGGCAACTGGTTTGTTATGTTTTTTTTTTTTTTTTTTTAAGTTGCTATTGTTGGTATTTTTTTTCTTTCTTTTTGGTGTATCCAGACTCTTAACAGATTATGTTTCTACCCTGGTTAAGGGAGAAATCCTACAAGAATGTGAATGTTTAATACCCCCTTTGGGCCTTGATAGTAAAAGTAGGTTTTCCTCTTTCCTTCCTCCCTTACGAAGGATCTCAGCTCCCGATTCCCAGGACGAATACTTGGATGTTGACAGAGGATTTGGTAGATGAGGGCGGGAGGCGTTAGTCCCCTCTTTAAGTTGCTCCCACCGTTTCAGGCTTTTAGGGCCATTCGAAAATTCAGCTGAGTTCCTTCGATTTGTCCAAGGGGCCTGCTGGAGAAGCGGGTCTTGGCCGCTTTTGTGTGCGCGCAACAAAGAGCCTTTATATGAAGCAGAAACGGCCATCTTCCCGCACTTGGGCAGGAGAGTGTGCGTGTGCGCGCCCCCGACGGGAGGCGAGGCGCGGGGGCGCCCGGGTCTCTGGGGCCGTCCAGCGCCGCCCCCGTTCCCCCCGTCCGCCCCGCATTGTTCGGCCACCTTAGGCAGGTGCGCGAGGACAGGGCCCTTGGGAAACGAGGGGAACTGATTTCAGGCACTGAGTTCGCCTCTTGGTGGGGCGCAAAGGGGAGCCTGCAACTTTTCGGTTCGCCCACGTCCGGAGTGTTTGTGCGCGCCCCTGCGAGCCCGCGG
>NW_006439568.1:20942937-20943695 GCF_000325575.1 Pteropus alecto | reverse complement strand
TTGTTTTTTTTTTTTTTTTTTTAAGTTGCTATTGTTGGTATTTTTTTTCTTTCTTTTTGGTGTATCCAGACTCTTAACAGATTATGTGTCTACCCTGGTTAAGGGAGAAATCCTACAAGAATGTGAATGTTTAATACCCCCTTTGGGCCTTGATAGTAAAAGTAGGTTTTCCTCTTTCCTTTCTCTCTTACGAAGGATCTCAGCTCCCGATTCCCAGGACGAATACTTGGATGTTGACAGAGGATTTGGTAGATGAGGGCGGGAGGCGTTAGTCCCCTCTTTAAGTTGCTCCCACCGTGTCAGGCTTTTAGGGCCACGAAAATTCACAGCTGAGTTCCTTCGATTTGTCCAAGGGGCCTGCTGGAGAAGCGGGTCTTGGCCGCTTTTGTGTGCGCGCAACAAAGAGCCTTTATATGAAGCAGAAACGGCCATCTTCCCGCACTTGGGCAGGAGAGTGTGCGTGTGCGCGCCCCCGACGGGAGGCGAGGCGCGGGGGCGCCCGGGTCTCTGGGGCCGTCCAGCGCCGCCCCCGTTCCCCCCGTCCGCCCCGCATTGTTCGGCCACCTTAGGCAGGTGCGCGAGGACAGGGCCCTTGGGAAACGAGGGGAACTGATTTCAGGCACTGAGTTCGCCTCTTGGTGGGGCGCAAAGGGGAGCCTGCAACTTTTCGGTTCGCCCACGTCCGGACTGTTTGTGCGCGCTCCTGCGAGCCCGCGGCCCGGCCGGCCCAGGCGCTCCACACTGGAGGCGGCCACTTC
>NW_006439568.1:20907025-20942827 GCF_000325575.1 Pteropus alecto | reverse complement strand
GAGACTCGCCGGCGACCAGTGGCCTGCGCGGCCTGAGCTGCGGGTCGCCGGGCCCGCGTCCCGGTCCAGTCCCGTCCAGGCGGCCTCCCAGCAGGCCTGGCCTGCGGCTTCGGGACGGCTTTGTGCTGGCAGGGGGAGGTGGGGCCGAGGGCGGGAGCGGGAGGGAGTCGGAGGTGGGTCCCGTGGCCTTTCTCGGGATTCGTCGTCGACACTCCCTTCCCCCTCTTCTCAGGCGCGGCCGGGGCTGAGAACTGGCCGCGTCCTAGTCGAAGCGCTGAGTGGCCACCCATTTGCTTTCTTCGGTAATTTTACCCTGGTGGTGTGGCTAACCCAAAGAAACCTTCTTGAAGGTGTCTCCCCCAGGAGGAGGGCCGGGCGCCTCTCCTCGAAGAAGGGGCCCGGGCCTATTCTCAAATCGAGGGACCGTAAGAGGGACAGTGGGTGGGATGTGCCTGGGGTTGGTGGCGAGGAACCTCCAAGTAAAGCCTCTGGTAGGGTAGGCATATCTAACAGTACATGCTGTCATACTTAAAAAACAAAAATCTTCCAGGTATTAGTACCACTTTATCCACCAACGGAAAGTTAACTGCGTTCTACACACCGGAGGGGAAGAACTAGTGTTTAATAACAAACACTGGAAGGGGGTAGGAGAACGGTGGGGATAGGAAAGTGTATGATTGAATGTCCACCCTCACACTCACTCACATTCTCGCTGTAGCTTTTGAGAAATAACCACTCGATTTTGAAAACTTAAGTAGGCAAATGCCGAGATGACAGGGTTGTTTTTTTTTTTTTTTGGTTTTTGATCTTGGTATCAAAAATGGTTGCAACTCTAGTGACTTTCGCATAAGATTATAATTCTTTAATTAAACCATATAATTAACATTTGGTTATACTGCTTTAGTTTTATGATACAACAGGACTCAAATTCAGGATGAAAATGGACGGGTTTTTATTTTAACCGGTGATACTTAGCACCAAGAAGGACAATTTATTTAGTATTGAAAGTAGGTTCTGAACACTAGCGATCTGGTTTCAGTACGATGCTTTTATGGGTAATAACTGTTTGAGATTGCATATATTACATTTAATGAAAGTAGCTTTTATGTAGTCACGATTTCCAAGACTTAATTTTGCATCCTGGGAAAAGCAATACTGACAATATGCCTCAAAGAGAAACACCTTTGTACCCCCACATGCCTCTCTCTGCTTGGACTATTGAGAAATGCTGGAAATTAATAAATTTGAGTTTCGCATCATTTTTGCAATTTCTGGCCTAGTTTTCTTAATATTCTAAAAGAGGAGTGGCAGGCGTGGGTCAGGTTTTCTGTACCTGAAGCTTACGCAATTGTGTATGCTAAGTGGGGCGGGGGTCCTGCCAGCGCAAGTGAGGGGTCCTGAAGCTTGAGCTTTGTCAGCTTCATGGTAAATCCACTTAGGAGGTCTGTCTGTATTTTCTGGAAGTAACCTAAAAGAATACACACAGGGTACTTTTCCATAAACCTATCAAAGTGTAGGTAATCTTTTGGCTAGTGTACGAAGATAATCCCAGTTAGCAAGTCTAGACTGAAATAGTAGCATCATCTTTTTTTATGGTTGTGGACTTTTCAGATTGTGGACTTTTCGGATTGAAATGTCCTGCTTTTTATTATGTTCTGCAATGTTGGCGTTATTGCTAATTAATTTTTAGGACAGTTTGTAAATATTTTAAAATTTCCTATTCTCCTTTTTTAAATTTTATGAAGATTTATGATCTTTCTCAACAAGCATGTGATTTCTACCAAGGCAATGATAGATTTAGAAACTTTTATTTTACTGCCATATATAACATATATTTAGAGAGTATATATGTAATTTTATTTGATACCCAAAGGTGTTTCTCATTACATGAATATGTTTCCTGATTACCTACTATTTGCAACAATTTAGATAGGCATTATAGGAGAATAAAAAGATGTGTAAGATCGGTCATGTCCTCAAAGGCTCACACTAGTGGAAAGTAAGACATGAACAGACATAATTTTAAAAATTTGAAAAGTTTTAAATTACAGTTGACATACAATATGTTAATTTCAAGTGTACAACATAGTGATCAGAAATTTATACAACTTATGAAGTGATTACCCCATAAGTCTAGTACTCCTTTGATACTATACATAGTTACTATATTATTGACTATGTTTCCTATGCTCTACTTTACATTCCTGTGACTGTTTTTGTAACTGGCGATTTGTACATATTAATCCCTTCCCTTTTTCTCTAATCCTCCCAACCCCCCTTCTATCTTGCAACCATCAGTTTGTTCTTTGTATCTATGACTTTGTTTCTTATTTGTTTATTATGTTTTTTTAGATTTCACATATAAGGGAAATCATGGTATTTTTCTTTCTCTGTCTGACTTATTTCACTTAATGTAATACCTCCTAGGTCTGTCCATGTTGTTGCAAATGACATGATTTCATTTTTATGACTGAGTAATATTCCATTGTATATATGTACTACCTCTTCTTTATTTATTTATATATTGATGAATACTTAGGTTGCATCCATGTTTTGACCATTGTAAACAATACTGCAGTGAACATAGAGGTGCATATGTCCTTTGGAATTAGTGTTTGGATTTCTTTGGAAAAATGCCCAGAAGTAGAATTGCTGGGTCATATGGTAGTTCTATTTTTAATTTTTTGAGGAACCTCTATACTGTTTTCCATAGTGGCTGCACCAATTTACAATCCCACTAATAGTTCCCTTTTCTCCACATCCTCTCCAACACTTGTTTGTTGATTTATTGATGATTAGTGTGAGGTGATATTTC
Source organism: Pteropus alecto (assembly GCF_000325575.1). Taxonomy (NCBI): domain Eukaryota; kingdom Metazoa; phylum Chordata; class Mammalia; order Chiroptera; family Pteropodidae; genus Pteropus; species Pteropus alecto. The sequence goes on along the minus strand of NW_006439568.1, from coordinate 20,940,012 downwards.
ATCATGGTTTTAATTTGCATTTCCTCAATAATTAGTGATGTTGAGTTGAACACATATAATATTAATTAAGGCCATACCTGGCAAGTGACTAAAAGTTACAAAGAAAATATAATAATGTATTTATCAGGTCATGGTATATCGATCCCGTCTCCCTACCCACCCTGCTTTTATCTAGGACAATTACTTTCAGTCATTCTGTATGCTTTATCTTGAGTCTGGCCATTATTTTAGAAAGGAAATAGCAAATGCCCCCAAATTATAGGTATCTCATATAGATAACTTTTTAAATAATGGGATGAAATATTTTAATTAAACTTTACTCTTTGGTTTTATAAATGCATATGTTTGTTTCCATTTGGCTATATATCTTTTAAGATCAAAAATATTAAGATTTAATCATATTCTTTTCAAGCCACTAAAAATACCCACTTATTAAGTTAACACATATGTCGAGTGGCACTATATACCCAGCATTAATCCTGGCATTGAGATTCCCTAGCAAATAGAACAAAGTCCGTGCCTTTGTGCTGCTTATGTTTTAGTTGGGGAAAACAAACAGTAAGTCAATCAAGAAGTAAATTTATGATAAACTAGATACTAATAAGTGCGATGGAAAGCAAAAACAGTTTAAAGGGAATGCAGATAATGGGGACCCATTTTCTATAAGGTGGTCAGTGATGGCCTCTCTGATGAAATGACCTTTAAGTAGAGACCTGAAGGAAGTGAGGAATCAAGCACTGAAGATATATGGGATAAGATGCTTTTTAGGCAGAGCAAGAACAAAGGCCCCGAGCTGGGAGAGTGCTTAGCATGTTCTAGGATCAGAAAGGACTCCACTGTGAGTGAAGCTGGAAGGTAGATAATGATCCCATTAAGTAAACTAATGTAATCAATTCTCGACTTACTAGTATACTCAGACAAAATTATATTTATAAATGGTCCTGGCAGTCAAGAGGTGATTAAGTAAAGAATCAGTTAATAACAATAGTCTTGTCTTTCTCTTGAGTATTGAGTATCGACAGTTGAATGGTTAGTCTAGTGTTCTCTTTCCTACAACGGGTTAAATCCTGCATGCTCCTTAATTTAGAGGTGAATAAATGCACACATTCTAGAAGACCCCTGGGAATTAGAATCGAGGAAGAAGGGCCAAGTACAGATAGTGTTTGTTCTGACACTCCTGCCTCCCTAAAACTCTTAATTTAACCTACCATTCTTCAGGAACTATTTCACTCCTTTTAACATCAGCCTCCTGTAAAATAAGGCTTGCATTTCCTGCCCTTCTCTTGTCTTCATTCAAATTCTGCAAACTTGTATCCATCAGAAAATGCAGGCTCGTCCACTGTGTTTGGAAGAGGACATTGCAAACAGTGCGCTTGGGTTAGTTTCATATCTTTAGTGAAGTAAACTAATAGACAGACATATTAACTGTCTGAAAATAAGGAAATACTAGACAACAACATAACAATCTGGATTAATTTTTTAAAAAATTGAAGATAACTATGTACGTGTTTAATAATAGAAAACACCATAGGAATCCTTTAAACAACTGCTTCCCAAATGCATCAGATTACAAAAATAGCTCCCCAGGTACTTGGGAAAACTGCAGATTCCTGGACACTCCCCCAAAACTGTGGAATCAGATTCTCCATCACTGAGGGTCTAGGGCATCTGCATTTAAACAGTGTCTCGGTAGCTTTTATGATTGGGTTAGGGAAATAATGGATTAAGTGAGTATTTAACATTATGGAATAAGTTCAATTTATATGCAACTTCTCAGGTGTTATATTAGTGTGTAACTGAAGCGAAACCTGTGGCTCTATTCTATGTTCCTTATACTGCTTCTGAATGAGCAGCTTCTGATAGAATTTTAACTTGGGTTTAAGAATTCTTAGGCCTCTCAATGTTATTTGCTTTCATTGTTTGAAAGGGAGGGAGTTGGAGGTGCTGAACTGCCCTTTCTGGAAGAATGGAGTCATTTTGACAGGTCATATATTTCCAGAGCTGCCAAAGACTTGATGTGGAGTGATGTCACCCATGTGGGCCTCTGCCAGGCACGTAGCTAAGGGTCAAATTCAGATTTTAGGCCGGATCCCATTCACTAGGGAGCTTGGTTGGAGTTAGAAGTTCAACTTGCAGTTTCACATTAAAATCAAAAGTTAGTGTTCATTTTTCTGGGGACAGTCTTTATCGAAGTTAGATTCTACTTTGTAGTACAAAGTCAGAGGTATTGACTTCTGATCTGATGTTGGTCCTTGATGAAATGATTTAATGAAATGAGGATTGCCGTTTCATTTCTAGCGCTGATGGTAGCTTTAAGTATTTTCCTGATAAGATGGTACTAGACCTTCTGTTGGCCTGTAATTACGTCTTCTTTTAAACTGACTTCAGATATCAGGCCACTCAAGTGGGCCTTGTGCCAGGGGATTAAAATAAGTGCTGGAGCAGCTGATGAAGAGCTGTATCTAGCAATTTCTACTAGACTCTGCAAAGTCAAAAGGAGAATTTAGACAAGCAGCCCGGTAAATCAAACATACATAGGAACATTTAAACAACAGCCATACCCATTAACCCTAAGAAGTATTTGAACTCTATAGACAGTTTAAACAAAATTATTATTTTGATGTTAGGTTTTTAAATCTACTTTTTAAAAAGTCTTAGATAACTCAAGAAAATGCTTTGGTTCCTCTTTCTGATTTTCATGTAAGTAGGCATACATTTCTGGTTAAAAAATGAACCATTTGGTTAAATAGTATTTTCAGTCTCACTTCCTCCCTAGTCTGAACCAACATTTTTTCCTCCCTCCCTTCCTTCCTTTCTTGGTCTGTCTCCTCATGCCACTTTCCTGTTTCCCCACTTTCCCCCCGCCCCTTATATTGGTGGAAACTGACACATGCTCAGCTTCTATGCAGACATATAAATGTGAATCTGATTTTAGGTGTAGTGAACTTTGCATTGGGCCAGTTCTCTTACCATTTACAGCATCAGCAACTCATCCTTATTACCTGAGCCAAGAATGAAGATGATGGCAGCGGATATGTCACTCTATCTAATTCAAGTCAACTAAGTTTAACCTTGGAAAATGTTTAAGTTCTTTTTGGTATAAGGAAAACTTTATCCTAAATTAATTATAGTCCTCACTCATGATTCCTGGCATTCACATTCACACTGGAGTGTGGACACTATCTTCCTTTTTTTTTTTTTTTTAGGAAAGAGACAGCGTGAGTCCGGTGGCTCCATTCAGGAAGATCAGGTGAGCCCTTCGGAGCTTTTCACCTTCGTTCTTTCATTCTCTCTCTCCTTTATTAACGCCTACAGTACCCGGTCTTCCTAGGTGGTCTCCCATCCAAGTACTAACCAGGCCCGACCCTGCTTAGCTTCCGAGATCAGACAGGATCAGGCATGTTCAGGGTGGCATGGCTGTAGACATGATCTTACTTTTCAAAAGGTATTCAAAGATTCCTGTTCAATTATTAAAAACTAGGTCTAAGCTGAAATAGAATAGTGATTGGTTTGGCAAACTTGCCCAGGAAAAATTCCTTAGCGAGCAGCAACAGGCTGAATAGGAATTTTTGCTTCTAGCCTAGGAGGGCTAGTAGGTTGCTTAGTAACAACAGCGTGTACCTGGGGAATCCCTCAGACAGCTTTACAGGTCTTCGGATTTAGGCTCTGCCAAATTCAGATTCACCCTACCCTCCACCTGCCCTGCTTATTTCCATCCTTTAGAGATGTCCTGGCTTCTTGGTTTAGAGAGAGCGATAGACTGATCCGTCTATCCATCTATCCACACATCCATTGCTAGGAAATTACATTTTATGCTGTAAATCTTTTAATGGTAAATGGTAAAAAGGACGGAACTATAATGAGTTAAAAAGTACAGAAGCAAAAGGTATCTCTTTGGGGATTTACCTCCACCCTCTCCCTCCATTTTTATTGATAAGAGGGTTAAGAAGTGTTTTAGTTTGATGTGTTTCAGTGACTAGCAAGAATAAAGTAATATTATTTCTAAAAACAGCACATTTTGATTTGCCACATACAATACCAAGTACACACTTTCAGAGTTCTATGGAAAATACTAGAAAAGCTGGTACATTTCAGGAGATTTTAGTGTATGTACGTTGCTGGTATAGAGATTGTGAATTTAAACGGGCGTCCAGTGGAAAGCAATCACTGCCTGTGGAGGCTGAAGAGTTATTTTACTTTGTAATGAACATAGCAATGAACTTTGTGGGGAGCACTTTTAAAGTGATTTGACTTCACTTTCACTTCTAAGGAAATGTGTCCTTTACAAGTGTGAATGCAGACTCCCTCCAGAGCAGAAAAGGAAAGCAAGATTCTCTTGTTTCTTTTTATTTTGGCACCTGCTTTTCATCAGAAGGCCGAATGTGCAAGTACAACTAACCCCCCAGAGCCAGAGTCTCTTGTTTCTTAAGACCCTTGCATTTAGATTGGAGTTTTAGGAAAGGGGTGGGGGTGGGTTGAAGTGAAGGGAGGAATGGAGAAAGGGAAGGAAGAGAAGGAGCAGGAAGAAACTTATTTAGTCAATGTTGATTTGCCAGCGTTTTCTCAGTAGTAGAGTCACGGAGCTGGGGTCTAAAGTGCGGTGACATGTGGCTATTCGTTCTCCTGGGGAATTGATGTCCCTAGATCTAGGGCACAAGCCTTAGAGATCACATAGGGCATGTGAGCAACCACGCATAAGATTTGGAGCTAAAAATTTGGTTTGAGGAGAAAAGTGCCATACGATATTATTTCTGTGTTGCATTTGGGTTTGTAAGAATGGGTTGAAAATCTGAAGTTTTGATTAATTTGAAAAAAACGTGCTCCTTTTTTCTTTTTTTTTGTAAGGAGTATGAAAACATTGCCTTCTTAACATATGAGCACGAGCATATGAAATGTCTGTTTAAAGATTCCGATTGTTTTACTGTGCGTTAGAGCGAACTTTCCTTCTCACACTCTCCCCAGATCATTGCTTTTAGTTCTCAGTTCGGTGAGTCTCATAAAATAACTGCTTTCTGTACTTCTTGGATCTAACTTTTCAAAGAAGCAAGGAACAAAGGTAGCTTTTGCTTCTTTCCTGTATTGCCAATAAAATAATTAACATAAGATCAGAGGATTCTTTCATTATTTTTCATCTGTAAAATGAAAAGCCGACCTAAATGATCTCTGAGGAGAATCACATGCTCCAGCGTGCTGTAGGTCTCGTGTTCTCCCTACAAAGAGGTCTGGGGAGGGGGCGCGGCTCACAGAGAGTGATGGATGTTACATAGGAGAGAACCGGGCTCAGTGGGACCCGCTTCCGCTCCCATGTCCCCTCCACCCCTTTGCCAAAATAAAAGGTGGTCTGCCGAAGATGACAAAGAAACAGACGGGAAGATTTCAGAGTGCCACATGGAATTTGGAAGGGCAGCTAGGCGGTAAAATCAAGGGTTTACCTAGAGGACCCCCATACAGCCTCACTGGGCTAGTAGATAAAAGGGTACAAGAAAATCAGATAAGGCCTGGCAGGTACTCCGAGAACTCTCTTTCCAGAGAGAACCCAGGAAGCGGTCTACTCTAGGCAGGCTCGGGGAGTGAGTGAGGCCACATCAGAATGGATGGAACATCGAATGAAATTTAGTTCGCCGAAAACCTTAGGCAAATGGGACAACTTCTGCCTTCCCCCCTCCCCGTCCTCGCCCGCCTCCTCCCTCTCCCCGCCTCTCCTCCTTCCCCTCTCCTTCCTTCTTCCTTTTTCTTTGCCCTCTTCTCCTCCTCTTAATAAAACAATACTGTCAGGCTGTATTGCCGAGCCAGTAGTTTAGTAAAGGTATTAAATAATAGAAGGATAAGAAAAGGTATTAAATAATATAAGGATAAGAATATCATCTGCAGTTTCATGTCAATTATGAATTAATATATTATTTCAACATCAGAGCACATAATGACTATTCATTCAGGTCAGCAATAAAATCTCTTTCTCAGGTATCCTAGTGTGTTAAAGGATTTAGAAGTCTCTGAAGTTGATTTTCTCTGCGGGTCAGTACTGGTACCAGGACAAAACAGACTGTAGCCCCTGGGAGGTTCCCAAGTTGGAGGACTTTTGATGGGTTAGAAGACTCCTTAAGTACATTTATGGTTCTTCCGCAGATCACGATTTTTACTTTGGAGTCTTGGTGTCTGCTTTGAAATATCTATGTCTTACATATTTTTGAAAACTTTAAAAAGGACAAATGCCTCAACAGAAATATGGTTAAAGACCACAAGTAGACAATTCGCAAAAGCTATTTAAGTGGTTAATAAACATACGAAATAATATTTAGCTTTATTTATAATCCAAGAAGTCCAGATTATAGAACAGGGAAGTTCCAAGTTTCTCTGTCACATTGGCCAAGATTAACAACTGGATTTGGAGAAAATACTTTTCTAGGAGGATTATAAATTATCACGAACTTTCTGGAAAGCAATTTGGCAAAACTGATTGAAATGGGTCCACCTGTTGACACCTGAATTCCAGTTTCAGGAATTTATCTTAAGGAAATAATCAAGGATATTAATTATAGCATTATTTTTGAAAATGAAAAATCAGAAAAACAAGTGCCCAGCTACACAGAATTGATTTAGTAAGATAATGGACTACTATGCAAGTATTACAAATCATATTATGGAAAAACATTTACCGACAGGAGAAAATGTTCATAATGTATTATATTAGGATGTTTATGTAGGCATAAAAAATAAAGAATGAAAATAATAAAACCACAATAGGTTAAAAGTAGTTTGCTCTCTGTGTAGAGAAATTATAGGTGCTATAGAACTAAAATTATAGGTGTTCTGTGTTTTTCTAGTTTGCTGAAATGAACTTATAATGCTTTTGTACTTAAGGAGAAAAATTTTAAGGTTATTTTTTAAAGTAGTCATTCTGTCCTGGAGACATTTAGAAGTAACACATACATACCCTAAATAAAATAGAAAAATCTGCCTTGCTTGCTTTGGGTAGAATTTATCTAATGCCCGCAGAGGTCTCTGCCTCCCTCCTTCTGATCCAGGCATGCCACCCTGCACTTCACGGGAGCTGTGCCATGTGTGCCTTCTGCACGATGCCTCATTCACCTGCAGAGTTGTTGGGTGTGTGTCTCAACAATCCTGTCTTTTTGGATTTGCCCAATTATCCAATCTAACTATTTTTCAAAAACAGTACAAATAGGTGTAGGAATTTCCAACCTTTGTATAACTTGAAGCTGGGGAATGACTGAGAAACTGTTTCTTTTACTCAGAAGGCTGCCATGTACTTGCGCAGTTTCCCTTGGAGAAAATTCTCTGTAGGTGAGGCTGCCTTCCAAACCATCTCAGACACTACCTGGATGTTTCTGGGAGAGGCTCTGTGGCGAGTCCAATTGCATTTAATCTTTTGGAGGAATAGGGAGAGCCTGGGATATGACTTCTGTAAACACAAAACGTAGTTAGTTGTAGGTAAAGTTGAGTTTTTAATATTTTTTTAACAACAATTTATTTTTTTTATAACGTAGACTAGCTTTTCCCTGGAGGGCCCAGCGTGTGACTCATCTACCTGCTTCTACAAGCTGGTACACAGAACATGCCAGACTAGAGCTGGAGTCTGTTAAGCTGTATGAGATTGCATCACTGGATTTCCTGCAGGCAATCTTTAATGGAGGCTTTGTCGCAAATGTGAAATTATTTGCTTATCAACATATCCAAGGAGCATCCACAGCAGGGAACGAAAAGTGCACGATGTGGCTATGAGGGAAAAAATGGCCCCACAGGATCACTGAAGTTGCCAAAATTATGTCAGGAAAAAGAAGGGGCGGGGGAGGGTAAAAAGAAGTGGAAATGAACTTTGTACACGTGAGCAAAACCAAAGCAGTGTTTGGCTGTGGGGAGCAACAAGAACTCCTGTTTGTGAAGCAGGAACTCATAAGTATACTTTTTGGTTGTATATTCCAAAGTGAAATTTGCAATTGCCTCCTTCTTTCCCACACCTACTTGGCTCCTCCTCCTCTATATTTTTCTTCTCATTGTGCGGAAATTCACCAGATCTCAATACTGTATCTTATATTTTCAAAAATCATCATATTTTTTGGATGTTCAGAGTCTAAATAAAGGCTTCTGGGAGGAAGATGGTTTGTCTTTTTATCCTGTATGTATCTTCAATTTAGTAAACAGCTCAAAAGTTGCGGTTTGTGTTCTATTTAGCCACACAAAATCACAAATTTGCTTTTTGAATTTGCCCTCAAATCTTGAGGCACAATTCACTGATCTTCAATAGTATCCCGAAATTGAAATGAACTGGGCTAGCAGTTACTCATTTAAAAGACCCACTTACTTTTCTTGTCTTCCTGATCCTTCCTAAACAATAAAATAACCTATGTGGTCGATACCCTGGGAACCATTTAATTACAAGTTGCAAGTTTTTCTCCAGCATACCCACGCTTGGCCCGGTGAACCAAACTGAACATGCTATTCAGAGCTTTCAGACCTTTGTTGTTGTACCAAATATTCCTGGAATATGGAAGACATTGAAAATGTTTTTTATGATTCTGAGATTTTTATTGTACTGAATATTTGATGGATTATTTTACAAATTGCTGTTTTGAAGCATTTCTGAATCTTCACTGCTTTCAATGCTACAGTGCAGGCTGACTTTTTTGAACTATTTTGTCATATAGTTTTACATTTGCATGTGTTTCCTTTTTAAGCACCATTTTTGGGGAAGCTTTTTTTCTGATTATGAAGATAATGTATGCTCATGAGGAAAAAATGGAAACTAGATAAAAGTATGTAGAAGAAAAATCTCTCATAATTCCAGGACTCTAATATTTATATATTCTTACAATTTCTAATGTGTGAATGCATATGAATGTGGTTATAAAAGAGTATACAAATTGCGATTCCCCCATTTTTAACAACATTCATGTTATTCTGCATTTTCCACTTAAGTTTATATTATTAACATTTTACCAGTCTCTTAAATATTCTGCACAGAACTTAATGGTGAAATCCCCTGTTTTTTGTATTTAGGTTGTTTTGCTTTTTCTTTATTATAATCATGCTTACACATTAATCTTTGTATCTCTGGTTATTACTTTAGGTTTATGGAAGGACAAGAATAAAAGACATAAATATCTTTAGGTTCTTGAGTTACAATTGGAAAATAACTTCTAAAAAGATTGTAACAATTCGTATTTTCTCCCAAGAGTGTTTGAGTGCCTTTGTCACATCGTATCATCAATAAATGAGAGTTAAGTTTTTTGTCAATTCAAAAGGCAAAAAAAGTGTATTTTTATTTTATTTTGCAATTTGATCATGAGGTTAAAACATTTTCTCAGATGTGTATTGGTCATTTATATTTCTTTTTTACTGAAGATCTTGCTCTTGCCATAGCTGCTACATACAGCTGTGCCATTGTGTCTGGATGAGGGGACTTTGGGGCTGAGATCCAGCTATGCTTCTCTCTGGCCTCTGCCCAGGGAAAAGGGCATCTTCCAGCATTTGTACAAATGTATGATACGGGTTAGCAATGGCTTGTTATTTTTCATTCATTTTAAAAATCGGGTTGCTGATATTTTTATTATCGATTTCTGAGAGGTCTTTAAACACCTACTATTATTAACCCTTTTGTCAAAATTCTGGCTACCAATTCCCGAACTTTTTGTTTATCATTTGATTTCATGATTAAAAAAATATTTAGAGCTTTAAATTTTTTTCCATTTTAGATATATTGCTCTCATGTATGTAAATACTTTCATTGCTTTCAAATGTAAAAAGTTTGAGATCAACCTTTATGGGCTTAACTCATGAAAATTTTTTCTTCTATTTTAGCCTTAGTCTTAAGGTTATTTAAAAGGGCCCTTTAAAAGGTAATTCATACCTCATTGTAAAAACATTAGGGATAAACAATTACTCTCAAAACTACCACTCAGAGATGTTAACATTGCTAACAATGCTAACACTTTGGCATCTATATTTTAACTCTTGTTTCTATGTGATTACATACAAATATAGTAGGTATACAGAGATGAGACGGTAATTTACTTGCTCTTTACTAACATATTTTTAATTAATATTGATCACAGCTTTCCATGGCAATAAATATTTTTAATGGCCCTATAGTTTTCATTGAATGGAAATGTTTAAATTAATTTAACCAGTTCCCTATTGTGGTACATGTAGTTTTTTTTCTCAGTTTTTTACTATTAAAGTTAACATTCGAATGATTATCCTTATAGCTATATCTTCACACATTTCTCAGTTATTTCCTTGAAATATGTTCCAATGAATAGACATTTCTGATCAAAAGGTACGCTCTTTTTAAAAATATTTGGTTCATATTTCCAACTTGCCATCCAGATATTTTCTCGTCACTAACACTCCCACCAACAGTGTATCTGAGGGAGACGGTTCCTCTTCCTTCTCCAACAATGCATATTACCCTCTTTTTAGTCTGCCAATTTGATAGGGCGAAAATGGTAACTTGTTTTGAATAGCATTTCTTTTCATTTACTCAAATTATATATTCTGTCTCAAAAGAGATTTTGTTTTTGTTTTTGTTTTTATATATAGTATTTTGATATCTTAAAAGCTCATTTTGGAGTTTTGTAGAATTGAGCATCAGTAAAAAGAGTTTATTAGCAGAAGGTCCAGCCATGGTCTCTTCTCTCAGTATGTCAATGGATCTGAGAACTGCCCCTAATTCACAGCCTCCATCCTTTGTCAGTGAAAGCAATGACCCTGGTCTGCACTCAAGTTCCTTAATCAAAGATCGCAGTTCAAGGAACTTAGTCAAGGGACAGGGAGCCCATATCTCCAAGCCAACTGATGATGACCAAGTTCAGGATGAATATGTTCAAACAACAACAAATGAGTGGTCACCACACTCACTTATTTCACTTTATGATTTATCGAGTGCCTATAGGCCAGGCATAGCAGCTGGGCACCAGGCCAGGCTCTGAGACCACAAAGATGAAACAGACTACTAGTTTAAGGTCTGAGAACCTTAAACAACATAATTAGAAAAAACATAATTTAGAAAAAAATGCACATTTACTTTTCATTCTTGAGGTAATTAGTTGTGAGAAAAGTGGAGACAGGCAGGTCCACAATAAGACAAAATCGTGCAAGTCTTCAAATTTTTTCCTTGATTTTGATTTAAAAAGACCTGCCACTATTTTTTATTTCTCAGGTTTGGTCAGGCTTTCATCCATTCACTTGATTTATTTACTGATTTTGGTCTATTTTTAGCTGTTAAGAAACACTTTGGCTATTTATCTCAATAGTAGGGTTATTTAAAATGGAGTCACTTTTCAAAGAGAAATCTCTAGGACTCTGTAATTAAACTTTATATTAAAAATCTTTTCTAGAGCTATGGAGTTTAAACATCTATTTGTGTTCCCTGTCATATGCATTTTGCTTATAGTGTTAAAGGAAACATCTGTGGAAACTGGCAATTTATGGAAGTGATTTGGTACTTTTCTAAACTGAGGTACAACATGAAAACATCTAGGACAATTAGGAATTTATTTTTAAAGTGTTGGTGACATTAGAGCCAGCTGCAGTAATCAGGAACTCATTATCTGGTCTGTGAATTATTGAGGCTGTTTTCTTCAATCTCCCTCTTATGGTTAACCTTTTGGATATAAATTTTTTTCTCCCTACAGATCTAATAGAGGGAGCACGAAAAGGAAAATTCAGCATAATTAGTTTGGCTACTGATTAAGGGAAAAAATGTTTAATTACAATAGCAGATTGAACTAATTATTTTAAATATATTCTTTGATTAGCTAGGATTTCATGTGATGGTTGCTACCCTTTCTCCTACCCTTTTCAAATGTTCTCAAAGCTGTAAATTTAAGGATTGTTTGATTAGGAAGCCTACCATTTGCAAGGTACATATAATGGCCTTCCCCGATGAAACATATAAAGCGCTGTGCTAATGAAGGGCTAATTAAGTAATTGGCTTATATTGCATATTTTTCTATTTTTCCAACCTGACTTTATAAGTATTTGTCCATAATTTTATGATTTTTTTCCTAAATATTTTAATGGCTGCAGAGCATTATGTGCTGTGGATTTACTATCATTGACTTACATTTAGGTTACATGTAGATTGTTGCCATTTTATTATTATAAAATCATACTTTTATAAAAATCCTCAGATATAAAACCTTTCACAATTTTTGAATCATTTTCTAGAATGAATTTCTACAAGTAGAATTTACTGAATTAAAATTTATAAATATTAAAAAAATATATGTCATTACACAATAACTATAAATTTAGGGAGAAAAAAGATAAATTCCCCTTTTATAATTCTCTCCTACCATTTTCAACAGAATCTTGACAGTTTCTTGGATAGCCTTCTAGATGTGATTCTAGGCATTATATTAACATGAATATGTATGTACTTGAGAGTTTTAAAATTTTTTTATTTTTTTATATAAATAAATGACTTGATATATTTTTTTAATGACTTTGGTTGTTCCATGTCAACACTGCTGTATTATATCCTTTTTTATGGTTGTGCAATATTCTACAGTATGACTATATGAGTGACTAAATTTGTAGAAGTAAACTTCTGGGGCAAAGGCTACATGTACTGAAATCTTAGATTGTTCTCCAAAATTATACTTTAATCTATAATCAATAATGTTGAATATGCCCATTTCTGCCTACCCTCAAGAAATGGATTTTTTTTGAGTCTAAAGCTGTTTTTAATTAAAACATAGTTGACATACAATATTATATTAGTTTTGGGTGTATGATGTAGTGATTTGACATTTATATACCTTACAAAGTGATCACCATAAGAAGTCTAGTAGCCATCTGTCACAGTACAAAGTTATTGCGATGTTATTGACTGTATTTCCTATGCTGTACATTACAGCCCTGTGATTTATTTATATTAGAACTGTAAGTTTGCACCTCTTAATAATCCCCATCACCTTTTTTGCCCATTCCACCCACTGCCCAACCCTCTGGCAACTATCAGTTTGTTCTCTGTATCTGAGTCTATTTGTTCATTTGTTTAATTTTTTAGATTCCACCTGTAAGTGAAATGATACAATATTTGTCTTTCTCTGATTTATTTCACTTAGCATAATAACCACTTGTTCTATGTTATTGCAAATGGCAAGATTTCATTTTTTTATTTTTATGGCTGAGTACTATTCCTTTGTGTGTGTGTGTGTGTGTGTGTGTGTGTGTGTGTGTGTGTGTACGTGTGTACCACATTGTTATCCATTCTTCTATTGTTGGACACATAGGTTGCTTCCATATCATTGCTGTTGTAAATAATGCTGTAATGAACATAGGAGTACATTTATCTTTTTTAATTAGTTTTTTCATTTTCTTAGGATAAGTGCTCAGAACTGGATTTGCTGAATCGTATGGCGTTTTAATTTTAATTTTTGAGGAACTTTCGTACTGTTTTCCTTAGTGGCTGTGCCAGTTTATAGCCCCACCCAACAGTGCACGAGGGTAGAGAAGAGGCAACTCACACTGCAGGAGGTGTGGTCCAAGGGCCTCAGGATCACCCTGGTTTCAGAAGATTTTAATGATCGGTTTTTTCTTGAGGTGAAGGGTTTATGTCTGGTGTTCTCCTCTCTGCCTCTTTGATTTTTCAAAAATTTATTTATTTATTTATTTATTAAAAAATTTATTTTTCAATTAGAATTGACATTCAATATTATTTTATGTTAGTTTAAGGTGTAGTGGTTAGACAGTTATACAATTTACAAAGTGATTTCCCTGGTTAGTCTAGTACCCAACTGGCACTATATGTAGTTATTATAGTGTATTTCCTATGCTGTACTTCACATCCCCATGACTATTTTGTAACTGCCAATTTTTACTTCTTAATCTCTTCACCTTTTTTACCCAACCCCTCTCCCATCTAGCAACATAAGTCTGTCCTCTGTATCTATCTCTGTTTTCATTTTGTTTATTTTGTTCTTTAGAGTCCACATAAGTGAAATCATATGGTATTGTCTTTCTCTGACTTATTTCACTTAGCATATTACCCTCTAGGTCCATCTATGTTGTTGCACGTGGTAAGATTTCATTTTTTATGGTAATATTCCATTGTATATATGTACCATTTTTCTTTATTCAGTTGTCTACCGATGTGCACTTAAGTTGCTTCCATATCTTCACTATTGTAAATAGTGCTGTGGTGAACACAGAAGTGAATATATCTTTTAGAATTTTTTCGAGGATTGGTTTTCCTCGGCTAAATGCCCAGAAACACAATTGCTCGGTCATAAGGTAGGTCTAATTTAACATTTTTGAGGAAACTTCAAACTGTTTTCCATAGTGGCTCTACCAGTTTGCAATCCCAGCAGTGCACGAGGGTTCCCTTTTCTCCACGTCCTTGCCAACACTTGCTTTTTCCTGTCTTTTTGATAATAGCTATTCTAACAGGTGTGAGGTTATATCTCATTGTGGTTTTTACCTGCATTTACCTGATGATTAGAGAAGTTGAGCATCTTTGCATGTGTCTTCGCCATCTTCATGTCTTCTTTGGAGAAATGTCTATTCAGGTCTTCTGCCCACTTTTAAATTGGATTATTATTATTTTTTTATGTTGAATTGTATAAGTTCTTTATATATTTTGGCTATTACTACCTTATCAGATATATCATTTGCAAATATCTAACCCCATTCTGTAGGTTGCCTTTTTGTTTTGTTGATGTTTTCCTTCACTGTGCAAAATCTTTTTGGTCTAATGTAGCCCCATTTGTTTATTTTTTATTTTGTTGCTCTTGCCTGAGGAGACACATCCAAAAATAAATTTATAAGATCAGTAACAAAGAGTTTACTGCTTATGTTTTCATCTAGGAATTTTATGGTTTCAGGTCTTCCACTTAAGTCTTTAATCCATTCCGAGTTTATTTTTGTATATGGTGTAAGAAAGTGGTCTAGTTTTATTTTTTTGCATGTAGCTGTCTAGTTTTTCTAACAGCATTTTCCCTATTGTGTATTATTGCTTACTTTGTTGTAAATTTAATTGATTATATAAGTGTGAGTTTATTTCTGGGCTCTCTATTCTGTTCTATTGATTGATGTGTGTTTTTATGCCAGTACTTTACTATTTTTATTACTTTGGCTTTGTAGTATAGTTTGAAATCGGAGCGTGAGGTCTCCAACTTCAATTTTATTTATTTCTCCTCTGGTCTTTATTTTTTTCTTTCTTCTACTAACTGATGTAAGTTAGATTGTTTGAGATTTTTTTTATTTCTTAAGGTAGGCCTGTATTGCTATAAACTTCCCCCTATGAATGGCTTTTGCTATATCCATAGATTTTGTAATGTTTCCATTTTCATTTGTCTTAAGGTATTTTTTGATTTTCTCTTTGACTTCTTCACTGACCCATTGGTTATTTAGTAGCATGTCACGCAGTCTCTGTGTTTTTTCTAGTTATTTTCTTATAATTGATTTCTAGTTTCATACTATTGTTGTTAGAAAAGATGCTTGATATGATTTCAGTCTTCTTAAATTTATGGAGACTTGTTTTGTGACCTAACATGTGATGCATCTTGGAGAATGTTTATGTGCACTGGAAAAGAATGTGTATTCTACTGTTTTGGGATGGAGTATTCTATACATATCTAATAAGTCTACCTTGTCTGTCACTTAAGGCCAATGTTTCCTTGTTGAGTTTGATGGTCTATCTATTATATAAGTGGGTATTTAGGTCCCCTGCTATTTTTGTATTACTTGCAATCTCTTCCTTTGTGTCTATTTGCTGTGTGTATTTATTTAAGTAAGTGTGCCCATGTTAGGTGCATAGATGTGTACGAGTGTTATAGCCTCTTGTTGGATTGATTCCTTTATCATTATGCCATACCCTGGTCTCTTGTTAGTCTTTGTTTTAAAGTCTATTTTGTCTAAGTATTGCTACCGCAGATTTCTTTTCATTTCCATTTGCATGGAATATCTTTTTTTCTTTCCTCCACTTTCAGTCTGTGTCTTTAGATTTGAAGTGAGTCTTTCTTAGGCACCATATGTGTGGCTCTTATATTTTTATCCATTCAGCCACTCTGTGTATTTTAAATGAAACAGCCCATTTACATTTAAAGTAATTATTGATACATATGTATTTGTTGCCATTTTATTTTCATACTAAGTTTATAACAGGTTGGTCTGCGACCTTTATTATATGTTTTGCCTTTACTAGTGAGGTTTTTTTTCTTTTATATATTTTCTTATTTTTAGTTTTGGCCTTTTTTTTATTCTTAAAGAATTCCTTTTAGCATTTCTTGTAATGCCCGTTTAATGCTGATGAACTATTAGCTTTTGCTTGTCTGGGAAACTATCTTTCAATTTTGAATGCTAACCTTGCTGGGTAGAGTATTCTTGATAGTAGGATTTTTCTTTTCATCATGCTGAATATATTGTGTCACTCCTTTCTGGCCTGCAAAGTTTCTGCTTAAAAATCAACTGGTAACATAATGGGGATTTCCTGTGTACATAACTAGTTGTTTTTCTCTTGCTGCTTTTAAGATTCTCTCTTTATCTTTTGATATTTTAATTATGATATGTCTTGGTGTGGGTCTCTTTGGGTTCATCTTGCTTGGAACTCTCTCTGCTTCCTAGATTTGAATTTCTGTTTCTTTCTCCAGGTCAGGAAAGTTTTCAGCCATTATTTCTTCAAATAGGTTTTCTGTCCCTTCCTCTCTCTCTTCTCCTGCTGGGACCCCTATGATGTAAATGTTAGTATGCTTGATGTTGTCCTAGAAGTCTGTTATGCTATTCTTATTCTTTTTAATTCTTTTTTTTTCTTTTTGTTTCACTCTTCCAATTTGGTGGTTTCCACTATCCTGTCTTTCTGATCATTGCTGATCCATTGTCATATGATCTGCTGTTAATTCTCTCTAGGGTATTTTTCATTTCATTTGTTATATTCTTCAGTTCTGATTGGTTCTTTTTTACATTTTTTATCTCTTTGTTGAAGTTCTCATTGAGTTGATCCACTTTTCTCCAGAATTTGATGAGCATCTTTTTGACTATTACTTTGAACTCTTTATCTAGTAGGCAGCCTACCTCCGTTTCATTTAGTTCTTTTTCTGGGGTTTTGTCTTGTTTTTGTTTTTGTTTTTGTTTTTTTTTTTTTTGGTTTCATTTTTCTTATTTGTTTCTATGTATTAGGTAGATTAGCTATGTCCTCTGGTCTTGAAAAAGTGTCCTTATATAGAAGGTGTTCTGTGGGGCCCAGTGGTGCAATCCCCTCTGGTCACCAGAACCATGTACTCCAGAGATGTTCCCTGTGTAGGTTAGTATGGCCTCTTGTTGTGGTTGGACTACAGCTCCTATGGACACACTGGCGGATGAGGCTGGTCCCTGGCCCAACTGGCCGTGAGGCCTGGCCACAACTGTTGTGGGTACTTGGGTATGCAGGAGGGGCCTCTGGTGTGGCTGGCTTCGAGGTCCAGCCTAAAATGTTACAGACACACTGCTGTGTGCTAATACTAACTGAAGCCACCCACCAGGTATGGCATGGTAGGAGCCTCTTTGGAGGGATGCCAGCTAGGACAGGTCCTCAGGGAAATGCCAGGATAGGGTGAATAGCATTAGCAAGATTAATGGAGAGTATTGGAAATGGCACCTGCCAGCATCAGACCAAATAGGTGGAAGAAAAGGAAACAAACAAAAAAGGCACCCTCCAGCCCTTCTGTCTCTGGAGAAAGTTCCAACAGACCCCTGTACCTCCAGCACATACCCTAAAATTAGTCAGTGTATCACCTTCACATTTGACCTGGCAGCTTTTCAAACTGCTGCCTTTGTGCTGGTTTCCTACAGCCCCTTGGCTCTTCCAGACATAAGCCCTGTGGGTCTTCAAAGCCATTTGTTATAGGGCTCCTCTTCTCAGTGCAGGTTCCCCAGGCTGGGGCTTGGATACCTTGTTCTTCAGGAGGGAATTCCATGGTTGTGATATCCCTTCCACTTGTAGGTCATCACTCAGGGAATGGGGAGTAGGGTGGGTCCTGACTCGATGGAGTCTCTGCCCCTTCTACCTGTCTTCATGTGCTTTTCTTTATATCCTTAGTTGTAGAATATCATTCTGCTAGTCTTCAGGTCGTTCTCGGAGATAGCTGTTCTATATGTAGTTGTAGTTTTGGTGTCAACAAGAGCAAGCAAGCTCAGGATCTTCCTACTCAGCCATCCTGAACCCAAAGTCAGAAGCCTTGCTCTTGAATGACAATATAGCTTGTCAGTAAAATGTTTCTTGCAGCTAGTGAACAGTCCCCACAACAAAAGTGTCTCTGGATCGCTGTGGCACTCACAGTGGATCTTAACAGTATTGAAAATTTTTGCTAACATAACAATGGCATCTTATTACTTTCTTAATTTACATTTCTTTAATTCTTTTTATTAACTTAAAAGCAATTTGTGCTTTTATTCCTGTTTGAACTGTTTGTCAATGTTCTTTGCTTTTATTGTTGTTCTTTTTTAAGCAGCTTTATTGAGATATAATTGATATACAAAGAATTGTACATATTTAATGTGTACAATTTGATGAGTTTGGATATATCCAAACACCTATGGTACCATCACCACAATTAAAATAGTAGACATATCCAGTGCCTCCAGAGTTTCCTTGTGCCTCTGTGTGTGTGTTAAGAACACTTAACATGAGATTTATCTTTTTAAATTTTAAAGTGCACAATACATTATTAACTATAGGCACTATGTTGTACAGCAGATCTCTAGAATTGTGCATCTAGCCTAACTGAAACTTTAAACCCATCATATAACAACTCCCCATGACCCCTGCCTCCAGCTGCTGGCAACCTCTATTGTTTGACTGCTTTAGATGCCTCATATAAGTGGAGTCATGCAAAATTTGTCTTTCTGTGTTTGGCTTATTTCACTAAGCATAATGTTCTTTATGTTCATCCATGTTGTCAATAATGGCAGGATTTCCTTCTTTTCTAAGGCAGAATTCTATTCCATTGTATGTATATACCATTTTTTTTAATCCATTCATCTGTTGATGGACACTTGGGCTGTTTTCATATCTTGGCTATTATGAATAGTGCTGCAGTGAACATGGTAGTGCAGATATCTCTTCAAGATCTTGATTTCAGTTCTTTTGGATATATACCCAGAATTGGAATTACTGAATCATGTGGTGTTCTTTGTCTTTTATTCATGAATTTTAAGAGCTGTATTTGGACTGAGAGATTAACTCATTATCTACCAGTCTGTCATTTGTCTTTTGATTATGTTGTGTTTTACTCTCCAGAGATTTATAATTTATAGATAGCTAAATTAATCTGTTTTCTTAAATGGCTTCTAGGTTTCATGACTTGCTTGGGAAGGGTTTCTCTGTTCTAAAGTTAGCTTCTTCCAAATTTTATTTTATCATTCTATGACTTATGATTTCACATTTCCATTGACAACTTTGATCCACCTGGAATTTGCTTGATGAAGAAATGAGGTAGGATTCTTGTTTTTCTAGATGGCCACCCTATTGTGCCAATATCATTAATTGAATAATACATATTTTCTCCACTTATTTGAAATCCAGCCTTTATCATATGTTAAATATTTCTGTGTATTTGAGACTGTTTCTTAACTCTGTTCTGTTCCATTCAGCTACATGTTTATGCTTCAGAAACAATTAGCTTTCTACCTATTTGTTTATCTTTATAGAATGTTTTAATATCTGAAAGTTCCATGTCATCTCATTACTTTTTAAAAAAATCTTTTACTGGTTATTTTTGCAATTTTTATATATAAACCTTAAAATTGGCTTCTGTAGGTCTAAAGAAATATTGATTTGGAGATAGGAAGGGGGAGGATACATTAAATTTTATTAATAACTTTGGTATAGAGTTGATATCTTATTAACTTGGTATCTTCCTATTTAAGAAGAGTATTTTTGCTCCATTTATTTAATCTTTGATGTTCCTCAGTATCATTTAAATATTTTCTTCATATAAATCTTGCACTTTTATTGTTAAGTTTATTCAAAAAGTTTAAGTTTACTCAAAAGCATGTTATCATTTTGCTATTATTTTAAATGGTTCTTTTCTTTTACGTGTTTTAGCTGGTTGTTTTATATAGGAAAGGTATAAAATGTTATTTTGTATCCAGACAAAATTTATTGTCTTTGGTTTGTAATAGTTGTTCAGCAGATTCTCTTGGGTATTAGTCATGCTGTTGTATTATATATATGCAAATGATTTTTTATTCATCTCTTCCAATTTTTATACCTATTATTTCATTTTCATCTCTAAATGTATCAACCTGTTATTATAGCACAATGTTAGCTAATCCTAACCAATAAGTCTAAGAGTAGACATCCTTGTTTAATGTCCTTAGAGTTTCAGCATTAAATGTGATCTGGACTTTGAAAGCTTTTGGTTTTTTATGATTTTATATCTAACCACCCAACTGGACTCCTCTGTTCTAATATCTCTCTATCTATCTACCCGTCTTCCCTCTCTTTTACTGAATCTCAAAGTGTTCATTAAGTAATTATATTACCTATAAATAATGATTATTTTTTCTTCTTTCTAGTATTCAGATTTCTTAAATCTTTCTCTTTTAATACATTGCTCAGCATGTTAAATACAATGTCGAACAGTAGGATGGTGGAGGAGGTTCTGTAAAAGAAGTGATTCTAATGTCTCAATTTAAAGCATGATTGTACTGTAGGTTCCTTGGCTATCAATAATAATTTTCACATTGGTTTTTTTCTTTGTTATTCTCTTAATGTAGTGATATTCATAAATAAGTTTCCTAATTTTTTTTTGGAAGTCTTGTATTCCTGGGATAAGCCTTGTGTGGTCATGAGAGATTCAGTTCATCAATATTATTTTGATGATTTATATCTATATTCATCTGAGCCTCACTGCTTTCTGGTGACGTGGCCTTAGGCAAGTTACTTAATCGCTCTGTGCCTCAGTTTCTCCTCTGTAGAACAGGGTTAATAGTAAGAGATCTTGCCTCCCAGTGTTGGGGTGAGGTATATAACCTTTAGAACAGTCCGCGATACATGGTAAACACTCAATAAATATAAGTTATCATTATCATTGTCATCGTAGCTATATTATGATTGTAAATATTTCATTATTATTACTGATCTCTTGTTTTTGGGGGGCGTGTGTATGTATGTAGGTGCACACTGTCTTTGTTTTGATACCCATGTTATGCTAGCTTTTTAGAATGAGTCGGGAAACTTTCCATGTCTTATTATACTCTCCAATAATTCAAAAAGTATTGGAATGATCTATTTCTTGAAGGTTGTCTGAGCTTCGTGAAGGTCTTTGATTAAACTTCCGATTCTTCTGTCGTTCCTATGTCTATTCAAGCTTTCTACTCGAGGCCAAGTTTTAGCATTTATATTTTCCAGGATATCATCACTTTCCGATCTCCTTTGTATTAGTGGTTATGGCTTCTATTTCTTCATCAGATTTTAACCCTCCTACCATCACCTTCACTCCTGTCTCACCCTTACACACACGCATTCACACACATATGCACACAGACACACACAGAAGACAGTTCATTTCTGTCTTTGTGGATATTTGACAAGAAAACTTGAGGTCACAGTAGAATAGACTTGTGCAGTGATTCCTGTGGATATAACTGGGACCAATAAGTAAAAATAAGATTCTGTCTCTGTTTAGGTAAAATATACATATGATTATGCTTTTGTTCAAATCTTTCGAGAAGCAGTCACCAAGATGAGATTAAACAAGTGAAGATTTTATTAAAGGAATTCCTGTGTGAGGGGGTGTAAGGAAGGTAAGGTGAGGAGCCCCAGGCAAGTCTGACCCTGAGTGCAAGAGAGAGGAAGGGGAGATTGGGTGGAAGCCTCTTACTTTTCCAGCAATTTAAGGAAGCTTCCTCTGAGCCTTGGGAGTCCTCTAGTTCTGTGCCTGCCTTCTGGGCCGAGTTCGGTTGGTTGTTGGCTGGGGGCAGTCTGGGGATGCCTGGCTCCAGCAACAGCTGGGCCCTTGTTAGTTCTCACCTTGCTACTGGAGGTCCGTAGTGTAGCTGGCACTCAACTGACTGCCACAGAGTAAAAGCTTCCTAACAATACGTACTTTCTACCAGTGGAAAGAATAACTTTGTAAGGTAGTGACTTCTTACTAGAGATGTTTAGGCAGAAGGGTGTTGAGTGCAGAGGTGGGGCTATGGGTTATGTTTGAGGGAGAGTCTCAACTTTCAAGCACCATTTCTGTTCTCTTCCCCCTCATCCCCAATTTTTTCATTTTTCTTTTTCTTCTCCTTTCCTTCCTCTATTCCCTACTCCAAAATAATGTTAACATTAACAGCTAATATAGATATAGTGCTTGTTGTGCCACAGGTACTATTCTAAGTACTTTTGATGTATTAACTCAATTATTTCTTAAATCAAGCTTCTGAGAGTTGATGAGAAAATGGGAGCATGGAAAAGTTAATTAATTTGCCCAGAGTCCCAGAGCTAACAGGCAGCAGAGGTGGGATTTGAGCCACTGCGGTCTGACCCTACTATCTGAATTTGGTCATCGTGCTGCCTTGCCTGTCGATAGGGAGCAGGTTGGGGTCCGATCTCCTTCTTAGGAGACTGCCTGCACCCACTCACCTACTTCTTCTTGCCAGAAACTTGGTAAGTTTAGTGGGTGAAAACTGGCAATCATGGGCTGCTGCCTCTGGGCTGCAGACATGTTTCACATGACCCACAGAGTATTTTAACATATATTTTTTATTTTTATCACAAAAATGTATTTACTCAAAATGTCAAACAATACTAAAAATGTTCATGAGAAATAGCAGTTTCCTGAGACTGGCTCTATTCCCTGGATTCTGGTCACCAGAGGTAGCTATACTCAACTTTTGGGCCTCTTTTCATTCTTTCTTACTTCCATACATCTCAATAATAAATACTGCATTTCTTGTTCTATCTATTTTAGGTATTATCTATTGATTTCCAACCATGAAGTGTTTTTTTTTCTCCCAACCAAATCAAAAATAATGTTATTAATTTTGGTGTCTCTGAAGCAAAAAAAAGAAAGGAGGCAGAAAGGGAGGAAGGAAGGAAGAAAGGAAGGAAGGAAGGAAGGAAGGAAGGTAGGAAAGAAGGAAAGAAGGAAGGAAGGAAGGAAGGAAGGAGGGAAGGTAGGAAGGACAGATGCATCCTTCCCACATTGCAGGCCCAGATGCAGGTCAAGGGGCTGCCCTTGCAGGCAGCGCAGGCCTGGGGGCCAAGTCAGTGCTGACCACTAGCTTGAAGCAGGATTAGCCCATGGGTTTGTCTCTTTCTTAAGGCCTGGCTGGGAGGCTGCCTGTCTCATTTTGATGGGATGAGAGATCAGGGGTCAAGATTGGAGGTCTAGATCACTCAGTTCTGTCAAAGAAAATTAGGCTGCTTACTGTATTTGGAGCTCTGCAGGACACTTTTATTGGGACATATTCTAACATTAATTGGGGAGTCTGTGTAAGTTTAAAAAATTCTCACTTTCTTCATGTGTGATAGCCAAAGCCACTCAGTTCTGTGGTCCAGCAGAGAGGGCCAGAGGATGGGGTCCAAGTTAACTGAATCCCGGGCTGAGATCCAGAGGGCGCCAGACCACTCAGCATGGATGCTCCAGGAGGGGCTGGGCAGCTGGACTTGCATTCTCCTCAGCAGGGGCAGGCCACTCTCCTGGGGCCCCAGGCGGTGTCCCATGCTCAGGAGCACTGCTGTCCAAGTAAGGAATGTCCTAGATTGCTCTGAGCGATTGAATTATTTCATTTTGTGTCCGCTATCTGGGACATGTTTGTATGCCCTTTCCATGCCAGCTTAAAGCCTGGGCATTTGAAGATGTGGCAGGGTGGAAAAGCTCAGTTTGGCCTATGAGTGAATTGGCTGAACATTCTATATTGAGTTCAGTCTACATCTGCAGGAAGGCATCCTCTTCGTGTGTGTGTGTGTGTCTGTGTGTGTGTATGTGCACATACGTGGGGGGGGGTGGGCGGCGTGCCTTTACATTTTAGGTCTGTCCCTTATTTACTGCCAAGTACTGGGACCTCTGCTTCTGCTGGAGACAGTCACCTTGGTTGTTCACACCTCTCATTCCCATTCGTATTCCCATGTCATTAGGGTTAAAAGAAAAGAGTACTTGAGGGTCTTGGTGCCATTGTTAACAGTTCACCATGGAAAGTTTTTAAGAAACTTCATCTGAAGATTTCAGCTGTCTTCTCTCTACCCCTTCCTCAGTTTTTCCTCTTTCAAAGGGTCTTACTTGTTTGTCTACCATTTTGTTTTGAGTTCTAAGTTCTTCTTCACTCCTGGGGATAGCGCTAGCTCCTTCTTCCACTCAGCCTAATCCCTCTGGCTGGACCAGATCCCTTGCACAACAAAGAGGGCAGGGAAAGTGTCCAGACAGCTGCCACAATAACCCCAAGTCACAAAAGCCACTGGAACAAAGGGCTATGCTGACTGTCACTCTATTGGCCTCTTTCTGTCAAAGAAAATTAGGCTGCTTACTGTATTTGGAGCTCTGTAGGACATTTTTATTGGGACATATTCTAACATTAGTTGGGGAGTCTGTGTAAGTTTAAAAAATGCTCACTTTCTTCAGAGACAAGAAAAACAAGGTGAGGTTTACATGGAAGGTCAAATAATATAAAAAGTACAACACTGATGTTTGTCTTTCTTTAGAGTTCCAGGTATGTCTGAGGTAGTCTGATACAAGCGTTACCAGCATTGTAATTAAGCGGCTACACTTCCTGGAAGGAAGGCTTTATGTCTCCTGCAACCTCACCACTCTTTCTAACAGGCTTAGCGCAAGTTTGTCTAGCATCCTCTCGATAGGACTGAGGCTGGGAAATAGAACTGCACATTTTCATGCAGTGGTGATACTAGGTAAAGGTGCGACCTGGGTTCATCAACGTCTCGCTTATTCCCACTGACCCTGCCACAGGGCCAGCAGGAGCGTCCATGTGTCTGAAGAGTCTCAGACATTCTAGAGCTTCAGGGCTCAGGACGGTCCTCTTTATTCGTAACACAGGCTCACCTCACCTACTGTGACTTTGTGCTTCGTCCACAGCATAGCACGCCCTTTCTGAACTCTCCTGCACATCTTCCCCTGAAGTGGCGACACCTACAAAACATATTGCTCTGCTCCTGATTTTACTTATTTTACCTATCTGTGTCCTTTCCCATTATAAAACCGTTAAGATGGGGAAAGGGACCAGTTGCTAGTGTGCCCAGGAGTGGGGCCCACACAGAATCTCCTTTTCACTTGGTAGAGCTCCACCTGAGTTCCGGTTTCTCCTGTGCATTTATTTGCTCACAAGCACGTGACCATTCTGCATTCTCCCGGTCCTTCTCTTAGACGCTTCTCCCAGTGCTTCTCTGCTAGTCCCTGATACAACATATTATCTTTCTATGGAGACTTACTAATCAATGTCCTTTCAATATAGAACGATTCACTCTTAGCTAACAAGTTACTTATATATGGTTGAGGTCATTCTGCATTTCTTCTCTTTTTTACCAGACCAGAAAGACCCTAAGTTCTTTACATCTCTGCTAAAGTTTGATGGTGGGGGTCATGATTTTTCTCAAAGGGTTTTCCCAAGCTGTTATTCACATATGTCTTTGAGTTTCTCTTCATATTGGAGGGATATTAGCGAGAATGTGCCATAATCTGTTGATTTAACTTCTGTCTCCTATATTGCTCTGGACGAGGCACATTGGTACAAAAACCTTCTGTTTCTTCCCTTTGACACCATCTGTTATACTGTATGGCATGGGGTTGTGCACCTTCATTGTGCAGTTGGTAAGTTTTTGACACGTGTGCACAATTTTTGTCTACTTATGTTAGGTCTTATGGGAGAGAGAGTTTGTAATACAGCCTCACTCTTATGTCTTTACCCTGAAATTCCTACACATTTTTAATGTTTAAAATGATCTAAGTTATCTTTTTTTTATAGATTCTCCCATTGTTTTTATGCTTAACAAAATCTTGCCAAATCCAAGAGCAGATTACAGAGTCACCTACATATTCTTTTAGTTTTCTGTGTGTGTGTGTGTGTGTGTGTGTGTGTGTGTGTGGTTGCATACTCAATCTAACTGACAAATTCTTCGGAATTTATTGTAATGGTTTCAAATAAGGTTTTAATTTAAATAAGTAAACACACAAATGAAATAAAACCTTTAACTACCAGCCCCAGCATCACTTATGAGGAGAAGTTCTTTCCGTCCTCCTCCTTCCTTCCTCCCCTCATTCCCCTCTCCTTTCCTTATTTCCTTTCTTCCTTCTTTCCCTTTTAAAAATTTCTTTATTTGTATATAATTTTATACACAAACATAATTTTAATAATTGCATAAATGTGATTATATTATATACAGGTTTTTTTTCCCTGCCTTCCTCTCTTTCCTTTTCTTATCTCTTCTCTCCATACTATTTACCTTCGCCTACATCACACACACCCCACCCTAATCCCGAGCATGTGTATATAAAAATATACATATATATACATATGCATATTCATATACATTCACATAACAGTTACAATTTTAAAATTAATATTTAACTTCAGGCACAGATCTAAGGCTAGAGGAATAACTGATTTTGATTATTGTCCAGAAGAAGAAAAACAGGTAATTGGTTTTTGTTTTCCTCGTAGCGTTCTCAGAAGTCCATGTAAATTCTAATAAGGCAAACCAAAGTTAACTGGATTATTTGATTTAAGTTAAGTTTATTATATAGTCAAGCCCATTTATTTGCCCTATTTTTTTTTATAGAAGGAACATTTTGTGTAACCAGCAGGTTTTATAAGGCTTTTGTATGCATTTTCTCATTACTTCCTTGTGTCATCTTTTGGGTCTCTAATCGATTTTTTTATCTGTTAAAGATGGAGGTATATTCTAATGTTTTCACCATTAAATATTTCTGTTAATGTTGGAGAGCACAGGCTAATTCACATGCTACGTGAGTAAGCATTAGCGTAAGACCTAATACCAATTTGCACAAAGACAGTAAAAGTTAAGACTTGTACCTAAATAAAGAATAAGGCACAAAATACTGAGCCTTGAGATAAAGAAAAAGGCTATATACTCTTAAGAGAGATCTTATGAAAATGATTTTTTTTCTTTAGTTAGAAAACTAATCCTTAATTTATCTTTTTGTCTTGGACCATTTCAGTAGCTTCTTTTTGGTCTCCTACTACCTCTTTTCTTTCCAATCCATTCACTGTAGCCAGAGTGATCTTTTTAAAACACATATTTGATCAAGTTGTTCTGTTGCTGAAGACCCTGCATACCTACCTCATGCACTTAGAATAAAATTGAAAATCCTTAAAGTGAATTACAAATCCTGGCATAATCTGACCTCTGCCTATCTCTTAAGCTTCATCAGATCCTATTCTCTTCCATCTTGAAACATTATGTTCCCACTACCCCTGTCCTTCATTTAATTCCTTGATTGGGAGAAGGTCCATCCTGCCTCAGGGACCTCACACATGTTGTTCATGTCGTGCCGTCCTTCATCTCTACTTTCATTTTTTTCCCATCTTATCTTCCCTGCTTCACGTCTCAGCTTAAGTGTCACTTCCCCAGTAACCCGATTTCTCAATCTAAATTAGATCTGTGTTCATTTGGGTTCTCTGAGAAGAAGACTCCAAGATGGGATTAAACATACAGGATTTAATTAGATGAACCACCTGTGAGAAAAAGTCGGGAGGGATCTGGCAAAGGTGGGAGTGGCTGTCATACTGCCATGCAAGTCTGACACCGAGTGAAGGAGAAAGAAGTGCTGAGTGGAGACCTCCAAGCCTGCAGTTTCAGGAAGGTTTGGCAAGGCCACTGAGAGTCTTCAGGCCAAAGTCAGCCATCAAAGGAGTCTCTGCCTTTCAAGATTAGGCCTGCCCTAGTTAGGCCTGACTTATGAGGAAGTGTGGCCTTTACACAAATGTCATTAATTTCAGAACTGGGCAGTGGGATCCTTGATCACTTATGCTTTCTGTAGTTGGAGGACTGTTGATAAATATCTACCACCACATATTCAGTGTTCATGATCACCACAGGATTCCCAGGACATAGTCTCTCATAGCACCCTGTGCTTTTTCTTTATTAATACTTGTCACATCTGCAATTGTGTATTCATCTGCAAAACTTTCACCAGGGCAGCTATTGGTTTCTTCTTTTTCATCACTGTATCCCAGGATTCAGAAGAGTCAACCCATAGCAGGTGCTCAATTAAGATCTGTCAAATCCCTGTTATCCTAATTTCAAATGTTTATAAGTCGAAGTGCCTCCAGTATATAAACGTACATACCTTCTATGATACAATTTTCTATTATATCTTTATACCTGGACTGACATATCTAAGGATCAGAACCTATTAACAAGAAGAGGACCTCAAAGTGTGAGCATGGGGATGAGATTTTTGTTAGCTTCTGGAGAAAGCTCTGATGATAAGATTACTTGAATGAATGAATGAATGAATGAATGAATAGCAGACTTTGTCACACTTGGTCAACGGTGTGTTCCCTGCACCTAAATCAGTGCCTATTGTACAGTAGGAGATCAATAAAAGTTTATTCAGTGATCGAAGGGGGGAATTAAAGGCAGGGGATGTGGGTGGAGGAGAGAACCTTTTGTCTGAAGGTGCATATAATTTTTATTTTACTCTCAAATAGAAGAGTGCTCGTGTGTTTGCAAAGCACTACAAATTAGCCAATAGGGCATGTGTCTTCCAGCAACTTGTCCTCTAGTCATTTTGATGTTAACAAAGATATCTGTGTCGTAGGGAAATGATGTGAGGTCCTGTGATCTCTCTGGACCTCAGCTTCTGCATTTGTAAAATGAGAACTTTGGAGTGGGTATTATGAAGATGGCTTTTAGCACGTACATGCTATGATTCAATTCATAACCACAAGAACAAGTTGTACCTCAGGCCATTGGCAATTCTTACAAATACATAGGTATATAGATTATATCTAGTTCTGAGTAGTTTTAGAATTTAAGTTACATAAGCTATGAAATGCTTTTTTGAGTTTCATTTCTCTTCTAAGTAAGTAGGCCTTTTAGTCATAAATTAGGACTAGGAGGATTCACAAAGTACAAATCTATTCTTACAAGGAATCAAAGGGAGCTTTTCCATATGGGCGAAGGAAGGTACACAGTAGAAACCTCATGCTTTGGAATGGTGAATTGTATAAAAGTCGCTGTGACCAGCTTTTATGGGTAGAGCAGAGAAAGGGAAATCAGGAATTATGGATGCCACAGAGAGGAAAATGCCCAAACTTGTCAGTTCCCCAGGCTTCTTTCTTTACTCTAGTACTTGGTACTTCTCCATCAGCTGGATGGTCCATGTTTCCATTTATAATCAGTTGTATAAGCAATATTAAAGAAAAATTACTAAAGACAAATCATTTGTGGTTCTACTTGCAAAAGTTAATTGTTGTTAATTTTTCTTTGTTTTCATGGTTCATAACCTTTTTTACTTATTTTCTCACACACGGTTGATAT
Organism: Pteropus alecto; assembly: GCF_000325575.1. Taxonomy (NCBI): domain Eukaryota; kingdom Metazoa; phylum Chordata; class Mammalia; order Chiroptera; family Pteropodidae; genus Pteropus; species Pteropus alecto. The sequence goes on along the minus strand of NW_006439568.1, from coordinate 20,910,569 downwards.
GATAGTCATCCATGGTGAAGTATGTAGTAGACTGCCCCTGCCTTTGGGTTTGTGTGATGTTCTCCTCACGATTAGCCTGGGATTATGGATTTTTAGAAAGAATTCCACAGAGATGAGGTGTCCTTCTTATCACATCATCTCAGGGTGTGCATGACATCACAATGGTGTTAGCCTTCATCACTCGGTTAAGGCAGCAGCTGCCAGGTTTCTCCACTGCAAAATTACTGTTTTTCCAAGTAATTAAATCAAATTTGATTATGCATATTTTTTTATAGAAATGTTTCCATTTTGTCTAAGTTTTAAAATTGATTATCATAAAGGTATTTATAATGTATATTTTTAAAAATGTGTGCTACGTCTGAAATTACGTCTCCTCTTCAAATATTTGATTATTCTTGCCAGTTTGTTAGTTTTCTTTGTCATTTCAAAGAACCAACTTTTGTTTTAAATTTTCTTTTCTATCATGTCTTTACTTCATTAATTTATATTTTTATCTTTAGCATATCTTTTTTCTTTCTTTGGGTTAGTTCTATTATTTTTTCTAATATATTATATGCTCTGCTCTTTAACTTTTAGCTTTTATTCATTTCTAATATAAGCATTTAAAGCTGTGAAGTTTACCTCTAGATGCTGATTGACCTATATCCCACAAAATGTAGCATATATTTTATCATTGAGTCTTAATTTTTAAAAAGTCCCTTAAGAGCTGTTTTTTTTTTGACTTATGAATATTTGGAAGAGAATTTTATAATTTCTAAACATATAGTGTTTAAAATTCACCTTGTTTTTGTTGATTTAAAACTTAATTATGTGCAGCAGAGAATTTAGTCTGTATCATAAACATTCTTTGAAATGGGTGGTCTTGCTTAATGACCTGATATAGGGTCAATTTTCTTATATATCGGAAGTGCCAGAAAAAAAAATACAGTATTTTCTTTTTAAATTTAGTTGAAGATATCTAATTTTTAAAGGTGTGGTTAAATCACCTTCATTTACTGCAATTGCTGATATGCAAGGTTTTATTTTTTCCATCAACTATGTCACTGCTTTTATTTTTGCTTGATTTTGTTTCATTGATCAACACTTTTTTTCCATTATTTTTCTCTAGTGATTTTCTAGAACAATGGTTCTCAAACTTTTTGTTCTCAGAATCCCTTTTAAGGACTTTCCTTTTGAAGTCTCTAAAAACCTTATATTTGTGTGGGTTATATAAATATATATATGCTTACCATATTAGAAATTAAAGATGAAAAGTTAAATATATATTTATGAGTCACCTAAAGTAATAATTGTAAACCTATTGCATATCAACATAACATTTTAAAAATGAAAAGTAACTAAAATTTCAAAACCAAAAGAATTTAGTGAGAAGTGTGATATTGCTTTACATTTTGCAATCCTCTTTAATGTCTGACTTAATAGATGACTGCTGGATTCTCATATGAGCTTCATTCAGTCTGTTACAAAATATTATTCTGATTGAAATATGTGGAAAAAAATTCTTCCATTGATAGTTGGAAAAGGAAAATATATTTTCATAACCATTTCAAATAATCATAGATATTCTTTGATACTGCAACAAAATTCAACAAGTGTAGTTTCTTAAAGGTTAGTTTTTTTAAAAGTTAGTTTTAAAGTAAAACTGAAATTATACAATGATTTATACATATTGTCTACTTTGTCACACAGAATATTAAAAAGATGTGAACCCAGATATGCTAAAGATTTTGAGGTTAATAAAATAAATATTTTATACTGCTTCTTCAAGGACATTCTCAAGTGAAAATAGCACTTTTTGTTTTGTTTTGTTTTTATTGTGAGCGTGCGTTGATAAGAATACAATGACTCAAGGACAACTTGATGTCAATACCTTGATTTATATCATCAGGAACAGAAACTTTTATACACTATTAGTTTTGTAAAACCAGTGTAAATGTCAACATAGTGAGTAAGGCAAATAATGTCCTACTATTATTATGAAAATAGTTTTAACTTCACAGACCTCTGAAAATATCTACGAGACCATATTATGAGAAATGTTGCCTTAAAATTTCTATATCCTATCTTTATCCTAGTAATTATTACCACTAAATTTTTAATAAACATTTAAACATATTTCTAACAATATAAAAAATTAATCATTATTCATTATTCTTCCTTCATACAAAACAAAATCTTCAGTATACTTTTTAAGCAACTGCTCTCCTATCACCCTTCGGATATTTCATTCTAGTTTGGTATTATCTTTAAGAATCCTTTCTGAGTGACATAAATTTTATTTTCACAATCAGAAATTAGTTACAATTAATTTAATGTTTTACTGGTTTATTTGATTCTCTGATTGCTGTATCACTTCCTTCCCTACCCACGTCTTTTTTCGCTTTGAACTGGGGAATAATTCTTTCCAAAGGGATATATGTGTAGAATAGTTTTCGAATCCTTTCGTGACCAAACACGTCCTTATTTTGCCATCACACTAGTTGATCTTTTGCTGTGTTCAGAATTCCACATTCAAATCTCTTTTCTTGTCTTACAGCATTTAGAGACGCAGATGAGAAATTTACTGGAGGACTGTTGAAAGTTACATTTTATTAAGTGAGGCAATCCTGACTGTTGAAAGTTACTGAGACGCAGATGAGAAATTTACTGGAGGACTGTTGAAAGTTACTTTTTTTATTAGGTGAGGCAACCCTGACTATTGAAAGTTACTTTTTTTTTTTAGGTGAGACAACCCTTGGTTGACCTCACACATTGCAAGGACATTGTTAGCTTACAATCCCTTTTTTTAATTTTTATTTTTAAAAGTTTTTTACGCCTACAGCACCTGGTCTTCCTAGGTGGTCTCCCATCCAAGTACTAACCAGGCCCGACCCACTTAGTTCTTTTTCAAGTTTTTTTTTTTTTGTAGCATTTTCTATTTAATCTTTAACATAGAAATTTTGCAGGATATGGCTTGATGTGTGTGCGTGTGCGTTTTTTTTGTTTTTTGTTTTTTGTTTTTTTTAATGATCTTTTCAGCACGTTGGAGCCTTTCATTCACAGAACAAGTTTTTCTTCTGCTGGAGGACATTTTCTTCTATTATTTCTTTTATTATTTATTTTTCCCTTTCATCTTTTCCTTACTTTCTTCTATAAATCTTGTTAGTCGAACATTATACTTCCAAATCTGTTCTGCATGCTTTTTAACTTTGTCTCTTAATTTCTTTTTTTTTCTCTAAAAACTGGGAAAATTCCTTGCTTATATTTCCCAGGTCAATTTTTTTGGTCTTCTTAATTTAATCCTTATACAAAATTTTATTTTTCTTGCAAAAATTATGTATCTTGTTTTGTGATTATTTCTTTTTCATAGTAACCCAAACTTGCTTTGTAGATATAATACCTTTTTAACATTATTTTCTGTATAAAACATTAATTATTTTCCTCATCAATAAGCTGTTTTGATCATCTTGGGGCTCCTCTTCCATTCATGTTAGGTTTCCTTAAATATCTAGAGATTCTTAGTTCTTCTATTAAAAAAGCTTGATCACTTTTCAGCTGGCAGAGT
>NW_006439568.1:20899075-20907000 GCF_000325575.1 Pteropus alecto | reverse complement strand
CTTTCCAGAGAGGGCTGTTCTTCTAAGCGGAAGAAGTGGCTATAGGTGTTGAGGGTTCCTTCAAGATTCTTTTGCATAGGGGGCAAGTGGGGGTTGGACACATTGGAAGGTTTTCCTGTTGTTTTCAGTTGAATTTTTTTCTTGGTTTCCATTTGATACATTAGTCATTTTAGTTACTATAGTCATTTTACCAAATTATTTCTCTCTCTGGTCCTTGAATCCCAAAGGCCGATTCATTCGTATTTGAGAAATGAACACTGTAGTAGTTCCTTTGTGTGCACTGCACCAAAAGGAAGAGTCTGTGACTTGCTTGGGGATAGACCCTAAAGTCTCTGAGTTAGAGTTTTCCAGGCTCAGTGGGAAAACTGGTGCTCACTTATGCATTCCCCACTCCCACACCAGAGCTGGGGTGTAGCCTTCTTGACTTTGATTTCTCCTCCGTTCCAGTCTCTTCTGCTTTCCATCTTCTAGAATTGCACAAAATTTCTGTTTCCACATTGGCTATACACATTATTACTTATCTCACTTCAGGGAAATCTTTGAGAGGGAAGTACACATGTGAAATGGTCTTAAGATGGAAATCTGTCCTGTGGCCTTGTAAGAGGCTTTTGTGTTTTGTTTTGTTTTTCTGCTAGAGATTTAAGCATGAGAAGTTCCTCTGAAGTTCTCTTTTTAATTTTTAAAGCTAATTTGGTTTAAAATGATTCTTTCCTTTAAAAGTTGTATTTTGGGTCAGGCTACGTATAATTGTTAGGTTCCTTAAAAGGCCGCCAAGGTGGGGTGGTTTTGGAGGGTGTAGAGGGTGTAGAGGGTGTGTTCCCCATGGTGAAGAGGATGAGAACCACAAGGAAAGAGAGGAGGGCGAGTGGCAAACCACAAGGGAGGGAGGGGCTCTTTAGGTGGGCGTCCCCACTGGCAAAGAGCCCCGTAAGATAGAGCAGAGGAGTCCTTCTGAGTTGGGTGTGCCCAGTTCAGAAGGACCTGGGGTGGGGCCAGGAGGCTGAGGAGTCTTCTGACCTAGCGATAGGATTTGTCAGAGAACGAGAGACAGAAGACCTGAGAAGAGGCAGATAACTACTTCTCCGAAAATTAAATGACCGATGTAGACTGGCAGGTCAGCAATGAAAAAGTGAAGCTCCCGCTCCGGCGTCCTCCCCGGCTGGGTTTGAGGAGGTTTGGGGAAGTTAGGGTTAAACCCCGTAGCGCCCAAGCAAAGGTAGGAACCAGAGATTGGCCCCAGCGTGCCATAGCCCACTGCTTTCCAGGTCGCAAACCAATTACCACCGCAGGGCTCAGAGGCGTGGCCACTGAACCTGCACCAAACTCTCTCGGGTTTGGCACCGTACGTTAGAGTTGCTGAAGGAAGAACGCACAAGGCCGAAGGGGTTAAGCAAGGTTTATTGTAGAAGAGCGACAGCCGGGCTGAGCCGAAGATGGTGTCAGCCCCGAATGCGAAGGGATCTGAAACTTATGTGGGGCTTAAAGTGGGCTTTTTGTGTGGGAATATTTTGGGTGGGTAAATTGGCGGAGAAGGGAGGAGAGTCCAGTGAAGCAGGAGGTGAGCATGTAGTGTTGCTAACCCGGATGCAAAGTCCGGTTCTCACATGCAGGTAAGGGAGAAGTCTGGTTCCCACACTATGGTGGGGTGGAGGGTAGTGATTGGGCCCTCTTGGACCTAACAATAATGTTTCCAATATTTACTAATTATTTATTTTGTATTTTTTTCGTGTCAATTATATAACATTTTCCCATAGGACAATTAAAAAAGATGATCTCTAGCTATGTCAGACTAAAGATGAATAAGGAGGAGTTGCTACCCCTCATCTCACATGATTCGTTTGTGTTGCCTGATAGGACACTACCTTGTGAAATGTTTTAGCACCTTGGAATTTGCACATAATCTAAACACATTGTCTTTGTCTTCAAGGAGTTTATAGACCTCCACTTCACACAATTTCTCTAGAACCTCTCAATTTGGAAATCCTCTCATTTACTTGCATGTAAGAAATCCCCTGTTACATTGGTCTCTTGTATCCAGTTTGTGTTTTAGTGCCCTCTTTTCAAGTAACTTTTTTTTTTTTTTAATGAAAATAGAGCATAGTCAAGAATTGGCACCAGAGAAAGATGCTTGTGAGCTGAGCTCTAATATGCAATTCTGGTCAAAGCTGAGCACTGCCTAACCCCGGGCCAGTTACTTAGTGCTAGCTACTCAGCATCCTCATCAGTGTAAAGGGCATGTTTACTGTACCAGACTTCAAGGCTATTATAAGGAATACATGCATTAATCCATGTCAAAGACTTAGAACACTATCTGGCATAAAGTAGGTGCTCAATAAGTGTGTATAGTTCATTATTGAAGACTTCAGAAAGCAGAAAGAAGCAAATCAAAATTCATCTATAATCACTGGAAACATTTTGGATTTTGATTTAAACCCATACACTTATAATTTTTTCATAGATTGCGGCCTCTACAAATGCTCTACGATTTAAAATTATTTTCTTATTCTCTTCCTTCCACTTTCCGCTGTGATATCTTTCTCCTATGGTTGTTTCTAGTGCTTAATGCATGCTTTTAATTATATTCCTAATCATCTCTACCTCAGTTATAAATTATTTAACATGTGGGCTAAGAGCATGCTTAGGGCATGAGCAAAGCTGGGGCAACAACAGGAGAGGGAGAGGTGGGGAGATTATGTTTTAATCAGTGGATCATATTTTGCTATTGGTATATCTAAAATGTAAGTATCTTGATTTCTATACATACAAATTTTGTTTTATGGCTTATTTTTAAAAACCATTGTAGTAGAGGGCATTAAAATATCTTCATTGAATTAACTGAATTCTCTTTCTCAAAAATACTAATCTTTAACATGAAGATTATTAATATCACCCCAGGTTTGTGGATTCATTTCATTTCCCTTGAATCTTATATGGATTAGGTCAACAGCAAAAGGTTAGCGTCATTAAGGACAAGTGTTCAGTGTAGAAAGTTTCGAATATATTTCAACCCTTGTTCTGACATGGAAGTAATCTGTTATCTCTTGTGTTTTGCCTCTAGCCAGCACTGAAAGGAGGGATATTACTGAAGTTAGCCAGGAGTGAAATGACTAACATCGTTGGCATTTAAATTGTGACATTAACCCTGTCTGGGATGATTGGTTCATTAGCTTCCATTTGAAAGTCTTATTAAGTTAACGGAGAAATGCCAAGATTTCAAAAGAAATAATAATTGTCACTTCTTGAAACTTTGCTCCTGAGTTTAGCTTTGGGTCTTTTTTTTTTTTTGCTGGTTTGCTGAAGTGGTTATATGTCAGTAATCAGCTACAGCAGATCAGCTACAACAAAATGAAGAAAATGAAGACTAAACCTCAAGTGCTGAACAGAGTATAAGATAGTTTATTGATCTGAGATATTAGTTTTGAAAAAAATTAGACTATTTTCCTTTTTTTTTTTTTTAAAAAAGGATATTCTATTTGGAGAAGAGAATTCATACCATCTCAAAATAAAAGGCCGTGTATGTGCATGTGTGAGAGAGAGAGAGAGAGAGAGACAGAGAGAGAGAGAGAGAGAGAATGAGATGGAGAGAGGAGGAGACTGAGGTAGAGGACATAGCATAAAATCCTGAGAATTATATTAAAGTTCATTTCTTCTTCTCCTTCAAGAGAAGTGCCTTTTCCTGGGTGGAAAAAATTCTTTCTCCTCTAACTCAAGTCAGTGTTGAGAATAATGGACAACAGGTGGGAGAAAAGGTCATGAATATCAGACCTTTGCTGGTTGGGTTTCAATCTTCCCCTTGTTTTGCCTCTGGTCTGCACGCAAGCCTGATTGGTTTCCTGAGGCTGTAGCTCACATTTAAGGAGAATAGAAGAATGAATTATCATTTATTTAATTTAAAGGCAAGAATTAGAAGGTGAGAGACAGATAGTTTAAATAGGATCAATGTTTATTAAGTTAAATTTACAATTATGCTTCCTAAAATTAAGACAACTTGCATTTGTGTGGTGTTTTATACTCAAACCAACTTTACAGATATGCTATAAATTGATTTTATCAAAACACGAAAAACATAGCCCCCATTCCATTCCTTTCATAACATTTGAAACCCCAGCTTATACTTCAGTTCCTCAAAGAATTTGAATTTTTATTCAAATGAATAAAAATGAAATTTTTATTCACTCATTCGACATTGTTAATTGAGGACCGCACATGTGGCGGGCACAGTTCAAAGTATTTGTGATGTATCCATGAACAAAACAAAGAATCCCAGCTCTTGTGAAGCACACACTCTCATGGGGCAGACAATGAACACTGAACATAATAAGAAAGCTACATTGAGTGTTAGACTACAGTGACTGCTAGGGAAGAAAGAATAGAAAGCTGGGTATGGAGACGGACCATTCTAGAGGAATTGAAAATTCCAGGGTGGGTGGAGGCAGATCATTGCCTTAAATAGGGTGGTCACAGTGAATCTCATTGTGGTGAGATTTGGTTTAGAGGAGATAAGAGTTCACTTTGGGTGTTTGGGGCAAGAACATTCCAAGATGAAACAGCTGGAGCCAAGGCCCTAAGGTAGAGACTGGTGGGCAGTGTAGGAGGATCAGAATGAGTATCAAAGAGTATTAAGAGAGGAGGTCAGAGAACTAAGGGAGGTGAGATTCTGTAGGGCCTGGTAGACTACTGGAAGGATCTTGACTTCTAAGGGAAATGAGGAGTCATTATAGGATTGAGCATGAAGTGACATGATCTGATTTATGTTTTAATGAGATTTCTCTAGATGCTGTTTTGTTGAGAATAGACTGGGGGCGGGGGAGAGGGAGCAATGGTAAAAGCAGGAAGATCTTTTAGGAGACTATTAGATATCTACTGCTGTGCCACATATTATCTCAAAATTTTACAGCTAAATTAGCAAATATTTATTATCTCCCAGTTTCTGATAGTCAGGAATCTCAGAGCAGCTTAGCTGATTGGTTCCGGCTGAGGGTCTCATAAAATTGTTGTTAAGTTCTCATCTGGAGCTATAATGGATTTAAGCCTTGACTCTGGAGACTCTACCAAGCTCTCTCATGTGGTCGTTGGTGGTCAAGGCTGTAGTTCATCCCTACGATATGTCAATTTGATTTCCCTGGATCAAGAGGTTTTTTTTGGGGCGGGGAGGGAGTGGGAGGGAGGATATGAATATGAATGAGATTTACTAAAATAGAAGATGCAGACTAGCTTTGTAGAGTCTCCAGAGTCAAGGCTTAAATCCATTATAGCTCCAGATGAGAACTTAACAATTTTATGAGACCCTGAGCCGGAACCAATCAGCTAAGCTGCTCTGAGATTCCTGACTATCAGAAACTGGGAGATAATAAATATTTATCTAATTCTGGAAGTGCCATACTATCACTTTTGCCATACGCTATTCATAATAAAAGCAATTCTGCTACAATGTAGAAGGGAAAACTCTAGGAGATAAGGGTCATTGAGGGCCTCTTAGAACAGAAGTGAGATTAAACCTGAGATTTTTTTCAACCCCAAAACCATCCTCCCCTAGATTAAGACAAAAAACCCCACCAAAATGAACAACAACAAAAAAAAACCAGTGCCCTTCTAGAAGTTAAGAAAGAAATGGATGATAAGAGATGAGAGATGGATTGAAAGCGATAATTTGTGTGAATATTTCATTGTCATTTTTATTTTGTGGTCTCAAGTGAAATGGATTTATGTCTGGATTTGTTGCCTATTACTACACACATTTTTAGGGGGTGAAGACGTTGTGTGCAAAGTTTCATATGCTTCTCTCCAGCAAAGCATTCCTGTTTTCATTAGACTCTTGTTAATACTCGGGGGCATGGTGGTGGTAGGTTGTCTCTGGCAGAGTGATCTGAAACTTTTCTTGACTTGTTGGTTACGATTTAATCGCATGACTGCTCCACCTCTTTCACTACTAAAGCTGATGACTCATCTCTCAACTGTTCTCCCAACATCCACAAGATGAAGTAGTGGATTAAAGAAAACAAATGAGAAAAAAAAAAAAGTTATACCTGTCATCTAACAGCCTTAGCCTTGCTGTGAGTGCTTGGGTGCTAATCTATGCTTTTCTCCAAAGAGGGACCGGGGATCAAGTTTGCTGTTTACGGCCCTGTGTCCTAGGCTACTCGGAACTTAACATACCTAAAGCTGCACAAAGGATATTTAGAAAGCCGACTAGAGCGAATTAGAGCCGCCATTCCAAAAGAGCAATGATGAAATCAGCTTCAGAAAGTGTTGCAGACTTTGGTAAAAAAGCTGCTCTGTGAAACTTTACTTTTTTTGCAAGTCTACATTTTTGTTCAGTGTACCAAATAGATTATTCTGTTTTTATAAAACCAAGCTTTATTCAAACAGTGATTTGTACCGGAGAGATTATAATCTGTAAAGAAAAAAACCGGGGTCATTAACAAAGTTAAAGGGAAAAGCATAAAATGCTCCTTTGGCCATCAAAAATATTAAAAGAAACAATGAGTAAAGTTGTGCTTTTCCAGAATAGTTCTTTCTATTGATCATGTAAGAATTCATCAACCATTTCACCACAAAGGAAAGGCTGATGAATCTACATTTATGAGGAAACGTTTGTGCTGGGCACAGATGAAGCCAGCAATCCTGGAAGCTCAACAGGAGGGAGCAGGGGCTTTAAGAAGGAAGATTCAAGGAAAAACCTCTCCAGTGAATCAGGACACTGCGTGTAAATCAAGAGTTGGCTCTTATCCTTCAGCCTGGTGCTTCCCCCCAAATCTCGGAAATTAGCCAGTGTTGTAACTGACAGCCCCATCCCCCAGCAATATGTGCTTCTCTCAGGCATGAAAAAGAAGAAAATCCTCATCTTTTTCGATGGTGAGGTCACTGTAAATAGCATGAAGCTTTTTATTCCTTCCTGTAGGACTGAGTATTTTCAGGAAGTGTGTATGGTGCCCAGGCCCTCATGGGGCTTCAGAATCCTCTATCTCACCCTTTAAGTGAAGGCTGCAGATCAGGCACTCATGGTGGCCCCAACTAAACCACTGGAAGGGGAGGTGGCGGCACTGCCGCGACATAGGCCCACCACCTCTGCCGTCTTGGTTCTCCCCAGAGGCCTTATTTCTTCCACTTGTGGACTTTTATGGGTCCATTTCTACCTCCAAATCCAACCTTATATGATTAGTAATTTTTACAACACGAAAATGCTACTTCACTGTTAGATCAAATATGTAAATTTCTCTAGAATACTCTCCAAAATGAATACAAATATGCTCCTTTTGTCAGAAAATTCCATTATTCTGCATTACCAAATATTCTTTACCTTAAAAAATAATTCCCATATCTTCCTATGTCAACATTGACTAGCACATTCCTTCCTATCCTTCAGGTCTTTGTAGAAACTTTGGTTCCTCCCTGATCCTCTGATTAGTTAGTCCCCTCTGTCATGTACCCTCATGACACTGTCCATTCTCTTCCTTACATTCATCGCCCTTGTGGTACTGTCTCTGACAGCAAGCTGCGTGGACTACCGGACAATACCTGTCTCATTTGCCACCGTATCCTCAACAACTAGCACGATGTCTGGTACCTACTCAAATACTTGTGGAATATCGCTAAATGAACAACTTCATTTTCCTGTTAATTAATGATTATCTTTAGCACTGTTAAATTATAATCAACTTTACCCAAAACTGATATACCCACAAGCGTTACAGTAACGCCGAACTAGAACCGCGCCGTGATAGTAATACCTGTTATTCGTATAGCATGTGCAGTTTACACAACTCTATTTTATCCATTATTTTATTTGATTCTCACAATCGAGTTATGAAGTTAAGTAGGGAGGGCATTACTATTCTTATTTGAGTCAGGATACATAAAGAAACTGAAGCTCAGTTTTTGACCACAGTAAGTAGCGACCAAAGACACTCCCGGGGCCGGCGCTG
>NW_006439568.1:20859579-20898964 GCF_000325575.1 Pteropus alecto | reverse complement strand
GCTGCTCCCGAGGCCGGCGCTGCTCCCAGGCCACCGCACCGCCTAATGGTTACTAAACCCTTCCTTCAGAGTTTTTCTCATTTACCTCCAGAAACCTGATTACATCCTTTTCACTCAATTTCCTTGCAATTAGGTTAATATTCTCTTTCTCCCCAATCAGTTCTATCAAACTACTGGCACAGAGAATTCAAACCAGGAGCCTGGAGACCATCTAGCCTAGAATTTCACCAGCTAATTGTGAATTTCCTGCCCCTGTCTCCAAATATATTTTACCAAAGTCAGCGTCATTTTATGACCTTACACCATGCACGGCACCATGACAGCACCTAAAGGACCCTCAACATGCTGTTGAAGGTTCACACCGGTTCTCATTACAAAGCGAACTGAGAGACCATCTACCATTGGAAGGCCCTGTAGGAATGTCAACAAAAAGGGACCTCTTTTAGAACTGAATGACTGTTGAAGGCCCTTGGGGCTGAATTTCCATTGGTTAGTATAGATGTTGCCTTCACCAGTCCTGTCACTTGTCTGTGTCCTGTTACTAGGAGCGGACATAGGGGTTACTGAAATACAATGTCTCATTGTTCCATTTCATTTCCATTTCAGTGAACAAGGGAAGGAGGGCCCATGGATGAGGGCCAGAGTCTCTCCAGGTTTCTCTATTTGACAGCTGGGGTCCTGATCAGACAGCTGCTGAGGACTGTTGTGGTCTTTGGATGTTGGAGTCACCACATCCTCCTTAAGAAATTGCCTTGTTTGTCAATTCCTGATTTACTCAGATTTGGCTTGGTTAGGATTAATGAATGATTACTTCAGCCCCTTTCTGTCAATTTTCTCCTGAAACTTCTACTGAAACTTCTCCAGACGCATTCCTCACTCTCCATGATGATTTTTAAAACATGTAGCTTCTATGTCATTTAAACATAGTAGGATCCTGTGGCAACACTGGATTCACATATAAAGTCTGTCTCATCACAGTTGTTTCATCTTTATTATGTCTTGCTTGCAAAGTAGCTTATATTGCCTTTTTAAATTAAAAGACTTTTGGATTGGCCTATAATTCACTAGCAATTTCAAATGTAGATTAAAGTGGATAATTTTTAATAATCATTGACATATGATTATGTTTAATGTACTGCACATATTTATAATTACAACAGAATTAAATGAAACCTACTTCTTCACAGGGTTTCATTCTAATATTCATTAATGGAAAGTACTGAAATAAAATGTTTTGACCCTAGAATGATTGGATATGGAAAACCAAGTGTGAAGGGACCAACTTACACTGCTTATACAACCTTTTAAAGATCATTCTTACTTGTCATAGAAAGTGAAAAAATAAATCAGTGACTTTTATCAATGCAATGTGGCAGTCACTTTAATTTTAATGTTCCCTTCTCCATTCAGGGAACGTACAAATTAACCATATTATGTGTATATTATTAGTGGGAATAGGAACATTTCTCTGATAATGGAGTTCACATTTCTCTTGCTTTCACAGTAACAAACGACTGGTGGCCTTAGTGCCCATGCCCAGTGACCCTCCATTCAATACCCGAAGAGCCTACACCAGTGAGGATGAAGCCTGGAAGTCGTATTTGGAGAATCCCCTGACAGCGGCCACCAAGGCCATGATGAGCATTAACGGGGACGAGGACAGCGCGGCTGCCCTGGGCCTGCTGTATGACTACTACAAGGTACGTGAGCAGTTCCACTCCCTCCTCTTCCTGCTCCTGGCCTCCCCTTGGTGGTGGGAAGAGGGCACAGATTCTTCTTCTCAGGCCAGAGAACTGACAGCATTTACAAACTTCCTGGGAATTCAGTATCCTCCTGTTCCCATTGCTTCTCTTTTTTCCCACTGATGAAGCATAACTTCGCCACCCACCCAGAGGAAGTTTTCATTTGGGATAATTATTTCTGTGTTCTCAGCTTGCATGCATACATATCACCTACTTATAATTCCTTCTTTATGTCATATTTGCAAATACTTTCTTGCCGCTGTTTTTACTTTATGATTATTATTTTTAGTGAATAAAGAATATTGCATTATGAAAAAAGAATATGACATTGTGTAGCTTACCATAATTTAGTCATTCTCAGTTATCGAGCGTTTAGGTTGCTTTTAGATCTCTGTTTTAAAAGAAACATTCAGGGTTTCTAGACATTTCAGTTTTATAAGGAATTCCAATGAATGCTTTTGGGGTAGAGTTTTGCAGCAATTCCAAAACCCAATTTTGTTACAACCCTACCTGTCTGCGTTTATTTTGATGAGTACTAAATATTTATTTTGAACAATGCTTAAAATAAAATGAATGTAATTTAGTTATATTACAAAAATACCTGCCATGCAGTACCTTCAAAATAGGAGTAGTTCAGGAAATCAAGCGACAAACAATGGTCCATCTCAACTACGGCTATATCTGGTATGACTTGTTCCCTTAGAACCAGGGAAATATAAAAAATCAACAAGTATTTACTGAATGAGGAGATTTATTGCTCGCTGGTTGAGGCTGGGAATCGGTACTAAGGTGAGAATGGCAGTGTTTATTTTGCTAGTTGGACACAGTGAACTATTTTAGAATAAGGATTAAATCCTTACCTCTCTCATCCCCATGATTAGAATATCACCCCAGAGGAACAATTTTCCTTGTAGTAAGCTTCAGTTCCTGTTTCCTGTTTCCTTCCTGCTTCTTACTTCCTGTTTCCTTCCAGCAGTCTCTACTTTTTCAAGTTGTGTTGTTCCCTGTATCTCTCCTAAACCAATGTTCATGCTTTCAGAAGACCTCCCGCTACCACCAACTCTGACACTTCCTCCAGGCCTACTCTTCTGCCAGAGTTCCTTATAATCACTCTTTTTTTTCCCATCTTCTTTCTATTTTCCTCATTAAAATACCAAGGATGGCTCCCTCTGTGGGGAGATGAATGAAAGCCATGCTAAGTTAGCCTTACCTAAGATGAAAAACAAGATATGAGTAATTGACAGGTCAGCCCATCCAGGGTACATAAAATGAGGTATTATTAACTCAAATAAACTTATCTTTTATTGTCATAAAGTTCAGGAGAAATATATGAAGGACATTCCACTGGTACCCTGGCCAGTCTATGCTGACTTTTTCCCCTTACCAAGAGTGGAATTAGCAGATTTTGACAGTCCTCTTGTGAAGGTGAAAAACTCCCGATGTGGCTCCCGGCATAGCAAGAAGGGACTGTAACTTTGGAAGACTTGGGCTCTAGATGAAAGGGTGTTTTAGAGCCTAAACTATGTTTCACGTAAGAAGGACAGTTTCCTCCAGTGAACAAGTAGGTAGCGGCTGAAAAAAATGAGCCCCCAAAACAAAGATGGTTTCATGGTAGGCTTTCTCTCTCCTTTTTTTTGTTTGTGATTCTTTTATATTTTTAACCCTTTTTTGACTGAGGAGCTCATTTGAAAAATACAAGGATGAATTCTACATGTTTTGGAGTGAAAAATTTCAAAATTTATTGAAGATGGTACAGAACTATAAAACTTATCAAATTAGACTCCTGGGCCATTTCTTGAGGGTTCAGCTTTATTAGAGTTTTGTGTTAATACATAATGTTCAGAAGCGGTCATATCCTTAGAAATAAATCACAAAGCAATTTTATGATAAAAAAAAATAGTGAAAACTTGAGAGTTTTATCAATTTTTAGCATCTAGTAACACATCATTAAAGTGACCCAGATTTAATCACTTTGGTCATTACAACTTCTTTTATAACTATATTAAAATAATATGTTAATTAACAGTTTCATAAAACTTGGTGGATATATATTAAGACATATTTTGAAGAAATATATTGTTCTATTCTTAAAATAGATTTTATTTCATTGCTGAGAAATGGATATAATTCAATATATTATCTGTATTAGATGTCAATTCTTTTGTATTAATAAAGACATACGTCAGAACAAAAATAATTAGTAATTTATGAAAGCAATGAATTTATTTCCCATAGGTTCAGAGAATAATTAAGTATTGGTAAATATGGTGCTGGATTGCCTTTCCTCTTGTATGTTTTTAATAGTCAAATGAATTGAAATATTCCTTCCTGTAAATATTTTGAGATGTAGAGTAGGGAGTTTACATAAAACTCAATTTGTAACCAAGTTTATAACTCTTTCTGTTGACTTAATATTTTCCAGGATTAATTTATTCATTTAGGATGTAAAATATCTAAATAAAATGTTTTCTAAGACTGTGGATTAGTAAATTACACGGCTTCTTTTATCTCATATAAGCTTTACTATAATTATACTGGAAACATTTTAAACATTAAAGAATTAGTCTTCTTTCCAAAAACTTTGCATCCAAATGATTATTTTCAGGCCTTAGTCGACCCTTGGTTATTCACAGCGTATATATGCTGGTGTTAAAGTTAAAACAAAGTTAAATCTACTTTGAGGATAAACCTTTCTGTAGTAAAGTAAAATGTTAATGAAAAGAGGTTCTATTTTACGAGAGTAAATTTTGGGAAGTCGTTTTATTGTAACAATTACTGCCACATTATTATTTAAATTCTATAGACTTTTTATACCTCTTTGGAATGCTAGTTGATTATTTTTGTACCATGCATCATTTTTTTTATTCCTAAGGTTGGAGTATATTGCTCCTCAGGAATAGAAGTGGGCTTTGTCATAGAAAAGCGTGTATGACACACAGCACGCACTCAAGAAATGCTGGTCCCTGTCCTTGGAAGCTGGCAAAGGCATATCTTGGTATAATACTTTATACATTTCAAAGTCTTTTCACCTGCAATTTAAACTGTCACCACAGGATCATTGCAGGGAAGCCCATCCTGTTTTATATTTTATAGTTCAGGTAACTAAGTCAGATTTACTCAAGGTCTCAAGTAGGTCCTGTACATTTCCTAACATCTGTTCCATTACACTGTAGTAGTCTGTTCAGGCAGCCACAAAAGATTATCACAGGTTAGATGGCTTAAACAACAGAAATGTATTTTCTCACAGTTCTGGAGGCTGAAAGTCTATGATTAGGGTGCTGGTAGGGTTGGTTTCTGGTGAGACTTCTCTTCCTTCCTCCTCTGCAGTTGGCCGTCTTCTTGCTGTGTCTTCACATGGCCTTTTCTCTCTGTGCATTTACTCCTGGTGTCTTCCTCTTATAAGAGCATTGGTCTTACCGAATTAGGGGCCCCCCCTTATGGCCTCATTTAAACCTTAATTACCTCCTTAGAGTCCCCGTCTTCAAATACAGTCACATTGGAGGTTAGGGCTTTAACATGAACTTTAGGGTCACACAGTTCAGTCCATTATACTGTCTACCATTGTTTTGAACCCATTTGAAAATGGGTTCAAATTTTAAAAATATACATTTGAAGCTACTTAGATTATATCTATTATAAAAATAGCCAAATTGCTAGAATCTTTCATAATTTAGGGGCTCAAATACTAGCTCAGTTTTCTATCCAGTTCAAGCTACTTGTCAATAGCAGCTCTAAAGTCAAGAGTGAGCTTTTGATGAATTTTAGATGTGACAGAAGAACATGACAGATTCCATTAGTTAGTTATTTTTAAAATAACTAACTTATGCATTTATCTCACTTTATTTTCTCCTGATGGAGCCGGTGGTTCACAATCATCTGATTCTAGCTCTAGTGAAAACATGCTTTCCTGGCCAGTTGATTTCCATCCGTTCTGTTGATCTGGTACTGCTGGAAACCAGTTTTTTAGTTTGTTTGTTTGTCCACCCATAAGGCCATCCATTTATCCATCTGGCCAACCAGCTAGCCAACCATCTATCCATCCTTCCATTCTACAGAAATTCACTAATCAGCTGTGACCTTCTAGCAGTGGTAGTAGATATTACGGAGGTGAATTTGATATCCAAAGACAGATGGGACCCAGTTTAACACCTCAGAGAGATCACAGTCCAGGGCAGGCGTAGTTCTATAAAGCTACAACCACAGCGTGTGGCAGTTAGTGCAGTAACAGGGACGTGCTCCGTGAGCAGTGAGAGAAGAGTGGCACCTCCTTAAAGAGTTCAGGTTTTCTAGAGGAAGCAACGCGTGCTCTACTGGGGAACAGAGGAGGGTTTGTCAGGTGGACAGATGAAGAGAGAGCATTTCAGGCAAAGGGAACAAGAGATGAGAAAACATGGTTGCTCTCAGTGGAATCCAGGTAATCGGTCTTGCTGAGCTGAAGGGGATGGGCAGTGAAGATTGATCAGGAAGGCAGTGGATCCCTCTGGAAGAGGCCAGGTGGGCTGGGCTTTATTTTCTCAAAAAGGTGTCCAGGGCTAGGTGCATGGCCTTTCTTTTTGCTGGATGAATGCATGAATAAGTGAGTTAATAAATATTCATAAGCTGTTGAAATTTTTCAAAATAGCTTTTCATTTTAAGTTTACATGAAAATGCAGGAAAGCTTAAAGAAGAAAATGAAATATCCTGTAATTCTTCTATCGTATTATTTGGCATCATTTCCTCTGAGATTGAAGGATCTTGAATATAGGCCTGGTAGATTAGAGAAATGATTTACACATATTACAGCAGGAGCAGCAGCAGCAGCAGCAGAGCGAGGTGGGTTATGGGCAGAGAATCCAGTGAGCAGTCAATCGGGATAGTCCAGTTGAAAAATGATGACAACCTGCAGTAAGCATGGTGGTGGGGTTTTTCTGGATCGGCATTTGTCAGATTGTCACTAAGTCAGCCACCAAAATAAACACTAGAGACAAAGCATTATGTTCAGGAAATCATCAAGTATTTGTTTGAGTAAAAGCTAGCAACTGATTGTGTGTGTCTATGAGTTGGCAGGGGAACCCCATCACTCGGATCAAGATATCCGAGAAAATCCCCAGGTTCACCAAGGTGGGGAGTACAGGAGAAAGGCTTTGGGGAGAGAGAGATGTGTGTGTGGAATTTGGTGTGCTTGTAGAATGTCCAGGATAGATGGTGATGTGGGTCTAGACTGGAGAGGAGCCCGAGTTCAGAGGTCTCAGTTTCTCTGTGGAGGACAGTCTTTGGCAGACCAAAGGTAAACATGGTTCTGAGTTTCCCAGGTAGGAGTGGGCCCAAAGGTTAGTATGGCCTCAGTTGCATGGCTCCCAGCGTGGGGGGTGGAGCGGAATGCTCAGCGCTCTCCTCCATGCGCCTTGGCAACGGTGGCATTTGCTTCCCGCCTTTTTGGGGGTTGCTAACATGTTTTAGTATTGGGAATCCCTATTTCCTCTGTTTCTTGGGTTCTGTCTTTTCCAGGACATTTTGACTGATCGATTCATTGTTTCAACAAGTATTTAATGAGGGCCTGCTACATTCCAGGCACTCGGGACATAACCATGCACGAGGCGGACATTCATGGAAATTATAGTCTAACTTTGGATATGCATTTAGATGAGACTTGAAGCATGCTCGTGAATTAGCTCAGAGAAAGCATAGGTGGGGAGTGGGGTGGGGTGTGTTCCAGGCAGATGGGACTTCGTGTGCTGGCTCTGTCTGAGAATGAGCATTGCACGGCCAGACAGGCAGTGTGTCTGTATGCATGGTAGTGATGAGGGCCACCCAAGTTGAGGTGAAAGACTTTTTGGTGGCCATGTTCCTGAGAATAATGGGAAGCAGTGATGAACGAGAACCAGGCTTGCATTTTTAAGGTCTCTCTGAATCTTCTTAATGAATCTAGAATGGATTTGTAAGGACGAAGTGAAAGAGAGACCATTAGGAGGCTGATGTAGCAGTCCAGGAAGAGATTTTGGAGGCTGAACCAGGAAACAGGCATCTGGAGGGAAGTAGATGAATTTGAGTCACATGGGATTTAATATAATATCCTTAAGTCTCATTCATATTATAGCATGTATCAGAATTTCAGTTTTAAGGCTGAGTAGTATTCTAATGTATATATATACTACATTTTGTTTATTCGTTAATCTGTAGATGGACATTTGGGTTGTTTTCACCTTTTGGCTATTGTGAATAATGCTACTGTGACCATAGGTGTGCTGGGTATTGAAATTTTGTGTTTATCTGTCATCTTCAGTAGATGATAGGAGCTATGTTATATCCACTTCATTTCTGTCTAACACTGAGCAATGCCCGGTACATTGCAGACCCTCAACATTGACATGTGAATGAACTTACAATGAATTTATCTTATTTTTATTTAACAAATACTTATAAAGTACCAAAGACTCTAAACATTTTTTAAAAATTAACTCATTTAATTTTACTAAAAACCCTGTAAGATATAAAACTCTACCATTAAGCCTGTTTTACAGATGAGGAAAGCGAGGCAGAGTGTAGATAGTAGCAGAGCTGGAGATTCGAACCCAGACAGTTCAGTCTGGGTCTCGCCTCTTAGCCACCCTATTATGTTGCCTCCCTTGTCCAGCTGACTGGGCTTGCATAGATAGTCAGGTGAGTGGAAACCATGAGAATTGCTAGGGGAATTCAGAGAAGGGGTGCTTCTCATTAGTGCTCTTTTATGTCAAAATTGTGAAGACTGAGTTTTGAGTACAAAGGAGTTTGGCTAGAAGGAAAAACAAAACCAAAAACCCAAAACTATCCAACCAACCAAAGAAATCCAAACCTCCTCTTCCCATGTTTGCAAACTGCAAAGATTGTTTGCAGAGATATGCAAACAATCTGAGCTGCAGTGGGGTGATTAGATGACAGTTAGAAACATAGCTGGTTGGCGGGGGGGGGTGCCCCTTAAGTGTACTTATTCGATAATCTTTGAGGCAACGTGTTGGCATCGTGGTTGTGAAGACAATAATAAAGGTGTATTAGAAGAAAAATTGTGGAAGCAAGTCCCAGAGCTATGTAGGGAGTGTAGGTAAAGGGTGGTCCAAGAATATCAGACGTCGTCCCTCAGTGGACAGTGCAGCCCCATGCCCAGTTCGCTCCGCTTCATGTCGGCACCCGAGGTCCCTCATCAGAGTAGAGGGTCAGTCCCTGTTCCTTAACAGGATGCCTGTTGTAACTCCAAGATGTTTTCTGTCTGCTCAGAGCACAGAGGTTCAGATTCGCCCTCCGTTTATTGTGTTTCTTTCCTCCATCAACTCCCAAAGTGGGGAGGGCTCAGCAGTAGCTCAGGTCCAGGGAGAGTTGGCCCGTGTCAGCAATGCACAGCAGAATCATGACTGTGGTAGCCCTCCGTTTATCATCACCCCTTTGTGTCTGGCCCGCTGCCATTGCCACGTACTTAAACTTTAACCATCTCCTGGCTATGGCAAATCTGCTACTTCTCCTGAAGAGCATTGCATTCTGGTTTCTTTGCTTATGCTGGTGTCTGGCTCTGCACGTGGTCGTGGTTGCACCTATGTAAGTCTGACTGGTGGTTGCTGATGTTTTCAGGTTCCTCGAGACAAGAGGCTGCTGTCTGTAAGCAAAGCAAGTGACAGCCAAGAAGACCAGGACAAAAGGTACAGTGTTATGTAAAGCTCCCAAAATAACTATTGTTCTATGTTTTTGTTTTTTTTTTTTTAAACAACAGTATTAAACGCTAATTTTTGTTTCTGAGAAGAGATGAGATCAAGAAGCATAGTCTCCTTTTTCTGTCTTTTGGAGTCTGGACCGAAACTGGATGCCTCGGTAGGGAGAGCAAATTGCATTTTTTGGTTGTGCATCCTTTGGATGCACAGGCTCTAGATATACTAACCCCTTCCAAGGAGGCGGGAAATTCCCAGAGTTAGAGGTGATATGCCAGCAAGATAGTCCACTGCTAGGGTGAACTTTTCTGTAGGTGTGATCAAGCCCTTGAGGGGATGAGACACTTGCAGCTTGCTTTCGATGAGGGGAGAGGAACGAGGCAGGGCTGTTTCTTGGCCCAGGCAGGCAGCGCTGGGTAGCAGCAGACTGTCAGGGTATGGGCAGGAAAGATGTTGGGACATCATTATGTAGCACCCCTTTCCTGCGGTCCTAAATAAGAATCAATTGAAAAACAAAACACAGGCAGACAGATTGAAATTAAAAAGGAAAAAAGAAACTGTTTTATTTCTGATGAAGCTAGTTAGAGAATGTGATTTTAAATCTACAATTTCTAACATTTCATTCCTGCCTTAGATATGCTTACTCATCTAGTCCCAGACAGGGCTTCAGGTCTCTTTGATGGGACAGACCTCTCGTGGCACGGCAGGGGTGTCTGGAGTGTCTCCTCTCTTTGGACAAGATGATTCAAATAGAAAGGAACTCAACCACCTTGCTCTGCTACTTCTCCCCAACGAGCCAATCAAATGCATCTCTTCCCCTGCAGAGGGATGTAGGTACTGCAGTGTTTTTCTATTGAAGGCTTTTTTCCAAATTGAAATATGAAGCCAAGAGAAGTGAAACCCCCTGTTAGCACATACATCAGAATCTTACCTGGCCTCGATAGGAACTGCTTGTGACATTATGATCTCATTAAATGACTAGAAGTGGGGGTCACCCCACCAACCAGCAGCCCCGATCTGTGTGCATTACCTCTAAGGTAGACCCCAGCAGAAGACAAAGGCCGCCCGCTTCTGATTTGCAGCTCCACAGGGATCTTCTGATGCTCCCTGCTGCTCTGGGGCCCTGGGTCCTAGTTGGTAGTAGTGATGACAGGGAGAAAGAGGCTGATGCTCTTCGGGTCCTGTAACTTTTCTTTCATCTAGCCAGTAAGTATTAAGCTGAGCATATGCTGTCTGCCGAGTCCTATATCAGCAATCATTAAGGGATCAAGGAAAAACAAGTCTAAGATGTGTACTCTGTCTGGGTCATAACAGACAGAATAGGCCATGTTCTCTTAAAGTATCTTTTAGAATACCATTAACAAGTGATAGCCACTCCTTGTATTTTAATGCTTATTTTTGTGATTTCAATAGAGCACTTTTAAAAAAGCCGGCCATGAGGTATAGACAAAACCATCTTGTACAGACTGATTATGACTTAGTAGACTGGCCGCATGTGGTTTGGAAGGATATCATTTGCTCTGCAGTGCATTCGTGAATTAAGGTGCCATGAGCTAACATGGTATCATTATAACTGTTTGCATACAGAAGCTGCTGCTTTGAGAAATAGAATCTTAACGACATAATCCAGATTTTTTTTTAAAAGTATATTTAATGCTTCATTCTTAGCATTGCATTTTTTTCTCATATTAAATATTTGATTTAATTTTAAATTTTATTGCAGGTGAGTCAGTATCTCACAATTCTTATTTGTTCTAATCATCCATTTTTTTGGACGTCTTTCTCTGGCATCAGCTTCTAAAGCCAATGCTGTTTTGCAGAGGGATATTACACATTATAGGATGGTGCTGAGTCTGTTATTTCCTTGTCGTATGATAATAAGAAATCGAAAAGATTTATACCACTTTATAGTTTGCTTTTTTATTCGTTTATAAGAACACTCCACATTTTTTACTTGTGTTTCTTGTTTAGATTTCAGAAATTTTGCATGAAGTAAAAAATTAAGAAATTTGTGCTAAAGTAGACCCTAACTATAGAGGAATCGATTAACTTTGAATATTGTGGCCAAGCCAGTAAGAGCATGCTTGTGCAAAGCCCAGACGAGTGGAAACTGGGTAATTGCTTTGGTAGCTAATCGATGGAGACCAACCTTTCTACACCCAACTTGTAGGACATTATCTACAAGTAGCAATGGTTAATCTTCCACTAAAAGGTCTGGGATAAAATGAGCTTCAGAAATTCTGGGTTACAGTTAAGCAGGTGAAGGAACACCTGGGGGGCCTCTACCCTGTTCAGGATGTTTGCGACCCACCAGGGTGGTCTTGTTAGGCAATTGCTTTTTGTTGTTATTTTGTTTTAATACTGATGTTATCATGGACTCCTTTCTTTGAGGAACATTTATTAACATTCCATGCAATGTTCTAAATAATGGGGTTTAGGAAATGCCGATATGAATGGGTGGTCTGGGTTTTTGCATCCTCCAGCTAACTGGATTCAGATTAAACATAATTTCTAAATTTTCACTGTGTCTTATATTCAGATTTACTGATTGATTTGGCCATGAAAGCAGGTTATTATTTAAAACCAGAATGTTTGTAGATTTGCGATTTTATTTTTTAAAGGATAATTTTCTAGAGTAATTTCTACAGGTCTGTGACAGTCTCAAAGAAGTTTAGATATTTTTCTGTTGGCTTTTTTCACGTGGAGCCATTGTTTCCTCAAGCTTCGCTTTGAAGTTTTATCTGAAAAAAATCAAAGCCAAAATACCAAGTCCTGCTTGAGAGATAGGCTAGCTCAGAGGCTAATGGACTTCCTTTATAGAGAGGAGGCTGGAGAGCTCAATTCTTGGAAGAACCAATTTTATTAGAATATTTTCTTTCCATGAGAGATGCCAGTAAGCCCTAGAAAGAAGATGCTAGTTTAAAAAAAGCAGACATTGGAGACAGGGCTCCATGCAGAACATGTATTTTCCTCTCTGTATCAATCAGAATAATCCATAAATAACTGAGAGGTAGCCCCAAATTTGACTGACCACAGGGACTTTGCTAGTAAAATCATTTTGCTATCAACAGTAATCTTCCATTAACAAGGCTCTCTTTGCTTTTGCTCACTCCCAGAATTCTTTAGTATAAATGAAAATATTTCATCCTAGCCTGGCAAGAACTAATTTTCTAAATCGTCATTTTTCTCTTTGTACCAGCTGGGAGGTCTGAGATCTGAGAGGTGTTGTTTTGCAAAAGCCCAGTTACACCACTTCTTCAAACCCTGAAAGTAATTCAATGCTAAAGATATCAATAAGCTCATATTAGTTCTTAATTTAGTGAAAATATTTTACTGATAAATTCTCATCGTCTTCTTTTTCCTACGACTTCTAGATTTTGAGTTCCGCCCACAGGAAGGTGAAAAGTACCCTTCCTACCCCTGTTGAAATATCATGTTAGTTTCCCTCCCGTGTTTTTAAAAAAGCTATTTTAAAACATTTTCTTTTGAGAATTTTCAAACACATACCGAAGTAAAGATGATAGTATAGTGAACCCCCGAATACCCATCCCATCCTCCGGGTTCATCAGCGATAAGTTTTTGTACATCTGCTTAATCTGTACTTTTTCTCTCTTTCCTAACCGCCCCCCCCTTTTTTAAATTGCAGTGGTATTTAAAATAAGCCCCTGACCTCATGTCATTTTATCTCTACTTGTGATTTGTATCTCTAAAAAAAGGGACATTTTATTACATAATCAAAATACTTATCACACCTAACTCATTAATATACTTCGTTAATATCGCGTAAGCCCTAGTCCATATTCAATTGCCTCAAAAATCCCACTGCTTCATAAATGCCTCTTTGGTTTATTGAGATCGGAATCCAAACAAGATCTACTCATCACGTTTGATCGTTATGTCTTTTAAAATTCTTTTAATCCAGAACAAGTCTCCCACCCTTTTTCCTTTTTTCATGCCTGTGACTTACTGAAGAAACAGGTCAGTAAGACATGTTACATTCTGGTTTGTCTGATTGCTTCTTTTTGATGTTGTCTAAGTCCTTCTTCCAGCTCCCTCACTTCCTGAGAGCTGGAAGGTAGATGTGAAGGCTTGCTTAGATTTAAGGTCCTTTTTTATTTTTATTTTTATTTTTGTAATAGTGCTTTAGAGATGGGCTGATTGCATGATAAATTGAGGAACACATGTGTAGTCGTCCTATTTCTAGAGATGCAAAGATCCATTGCATCCCATTATAAAGTTCACCATCAATCTTTCCTTTAATGGTGTTCACATCCGTTGATTATTGCCAGCATCAGTTATTCTGTTAAGAATTGCAAAACGGTAACTTTTCTAATTCTATCATGTTGTGGGGTGGATTTAAACTCACAGGAACTGTCTCGGCACCAGTGAAGCCCAGAGTAATTTGAGCGGAGGAGAAAACCGCGTGCAGGTCCTAAAGACTGTTCCAGTGAACCTTTCCCTAAATCAAGACCACCTGGAGAATTCCAAACGGGAACACTATGGCACGAACATCCCCGAGAGCCCTGCCATCGTCCCCGTGTCCGGAATCACGGTGGTGAAAGCTGAGGATTTCACACCGGTCTTCATGGGCCCACCCGTGCACTATCCCCGGGGAGACGGCGAGGAGCAGCGTGTGGTTATCTTTGAACAGACTCAGTACGGTGTGCCCTCCATGGCCAGCCACAGCACCTACCTCAAGGATGACCAGCGCAGCACCCCGGACAGCACTTACAGCGAGGGCTTCAAAGATGGAACCACAGAGGTGAGTCCCTGGCTCTTTCACCAGTAGCTGGAACCTAAACTCAGAATCCCTAGAGAGTTTTTTCCCCCTCTATTTGTTTTTTAAGTGGGATGAATGAATTAAACCGTGAGTTTAGGGTTATTTTTTAAAAATGTGTTTGTCCATATCTTTCGTTATAAACAGGTTTTAATAAACCATTGGTCTAGGTATATGGAGGAATTTTTCTATTTTTTTTTTTGACTCTTAGATGACAGATTCCTTTGTTTTAGTTTTAGTTTTAAAATGAAATATTTATGTTTGTGAGGAAACTTCTACTTTGTAAAGTTTTTACCTTGACCTCTTCTATTTTGTAACCTCCAATGGTAGCTAAAGATGTTGCCTGCTCATTCTTTTTTAAAACAATATAACTCTTTACAACTTTGTCTGAAGAAAGAAGTTGTATTTTCAATGATTGACTGTGTATATACGTACTTTGTACTTTATAGAAACAACATATTCTTCACATGTGCCCTCAGAATTTACAGAAACAATGATCTCTGATTGCTTTGTTTTAAAATCACATGTTTGTTTTAAAATCACATGTTTTAGGTGCACAGTTTGAAATTATTGGTATTGTGTAACCAACATGGGAATCAATAAAAAGTCCTATCATCCTAAAAATTTCCTTGAACCCCCTTGCTCTTGGAAGCACAAATCTGCCTTCTGTCTGTATAGTTTTGCTTTTTCTAAAATTTCATACAAATGGGATAATAGAATATATAGTCTTCTATGTTGTCGTCTTTCACTTATAATATTTTTGAGATTCATCTGTGTTGTTGCTTGTATTAATAGTTTTTTTTTTAATTGCTAAATAGTATTCCACGGTAGGCATATATCACAAATTGTGATTTATAACATCAATTGCTGATATATTGTGGATCATCTCTCTGATTTTTGATGCAGAATATATAATGCATTTTTTAAAAATCAGGTCATCTTCTCCAACATTTAGGTACAATGCCTCTGCATTTGAGATGATGATCATTGACTTCCCATTTTTTCAGTTTACCTGCACTAAGAAAAGACAGTGGCTGAAGGGGAAAACGTGTGGTTTGTAATTTCCTAAAGAAGAGTGAGTGTGGTGGGAGTGTGCTAAATACTTGCGGCCTGCCGTTCATTTAGTTGCCATTGGGACAAAATGCAGTTATCTGAGGTTGAGAATAAATCCTTAAATAATAATATTTAAAAATACTAAACATTTGAGGATCACTTACTATGTGCTGGGCATCATTCTAAGTGACATATACTCATATAATGCTCACAAAAACCCAATGAGGTAGGTACTGTTATAGTCATTTCCATTTTCCAAATGAGGAAACTAAGGCACAGAGAGCATCACTGTGCCCATGGTCATACTGTGGTGAGTGGGAGAGATAGGTAGGGCTCATCACAAGCCCTCTCCTCCAGGATCAATGCCCTTAACCATTGTCTCTCGCTCTCAGAGAAACTGTGCGGGACCTTCTAATCTCATTAGTTCCATTGCTTAAGACTTTTTTTTTTTTTTTTTAATCTGAGTGTTCTTATCTATGTCATTAGATATTTCTTATCTTTCAGATGGGGAAAAGAGGAACAAAAGGGATTAGCTCTCTGCGGCATTGATAGAAAGTTGGGGTAGATAAGTTGCACTAGCAGCCCACACACTAGTCATCCTGAGCGCCTGCTGTATTCTATGAAACTGGGGAATGAGCAGGGTGAGACATGATAAATTCCCTGCCCTTAAGAGGTCATTGTATTTCTTGGGTTCTGGTAGCTTTATAATCAAACTTTCAATGTCCTTGTAATTTAAAAAAAAAAAAAGGTCTTAAAGTTAGCTTCCTTAGCTTCCTGCGCTGTATTGCTTAAAATGGTTAGCAAACTTTTTTTGTTTTAATCGAGCAAAGGATCTCATAGGGTCTTTGGTATTATTGAATATTTGATTGCCCTTAAGCAGTCAGGGGTGCTTCCTTAGGAAAAGCAAATCACTCCACATGGGAATGTGAAGTACATGGTTTTCCATTGAAAGGTTGCCACTGATGTTTTTCTCATAGGGTTTAGAAATATTCCATTAGTCACAGAAGAGTCCATGGATGTGATCCAATGTCAACGGAACCATCATACTATTTGGGGGATGTGTTATCGGTTGTGTTGTGTTGTAGATAAAGAGGCTTGTGAAAGGAAGTCATTGTATTTGGGTTTTATTCTGAAGTGCATGAGAAGCTAACTTAACAGAAACTAAATGTGAAGATTATTCCCACGAATTTGGAATATTTAGAATGTTTTAACTGCTCTCCTAGTCTTGGAAAACAGTTTACATTGCATATTGTATTTCAGTCTGATGTGAATTAAATGGAATGCTCTTTTATGATCTTTAGCTGTGACTGCCTACAGGTTATAAGATTAGGTGAGCTCTGAGTAATTTCACCAAGTTAATTTCACTAACGAAAATTTGTCTAAAATCTAGTACTTTTTAGGCAAGCTATTAAAATGTCTAGGATCCCTGTTGAATTAATAAGTTTCATTTGCTATTATAGACTGATTTATCCGTGTGTGTGTGTGTGTGTGTGTGTGTGTGTGTGTGTGTGTGTGTCTTTGTATAGTGGTATCAGGAAGGGAGTAGTTTGGTCCAAATGATTAAGAAATGTATAGATGCACTACATCAAATCATACTAAGGTGATGTAGGCTACCTACCTGCCTTTGGGCATTCTATAAATTATATTAAAAGGTGTCTAAACAGCTGTGGAAACTTGGTAGCTGTAGCCAGAACAGCGCAGACATTTTGGTTCTAATTTTTAATACTAAGTCATTTAGGGCCATGCGATCCATTGATGTGATCAGGTCTCATAAAGAATCATGATGTGATGATCAGGTCTCATAAAGGATCATAAAGGATCAAGTGGACTCTACATTTAATTTTTTTTTTAATTATAAAGATAAGGTCACAGAATCAAGGAAAAAATTTTAAACTTGAAAACAGTAATTTTGTTTCTGTAACATATCAGCTTTTTCCCCACAGTTCTTCTTGTTCACATGCACTCGTGGTTATTGGAGTACTATTCTTTATTTCAGTCAATGTGTAGTAGTCTCTTTGAGTCTGAACAGCTGTAGTATACCACCTTTTCACATCACCTGGGGGATTAGAACTGTAGAATTTGTAAGTTCAATATGTTTTAGTAGGCTAGCCTATCCTCAGGCTGCTGAGCTCTATGGCATAGACAATAAATTCATTCAAGGCCATGTTCATTAATACTGACTGGTTCACCATGTATTGTTATGGGTTAGTGCATATTTCTCCAAAGAAGACCATTCAAAGAATGCCATCTCGTCTTCCTCTAAGTCACTTCCTTAAATGCTTTTCATCATGCTACCCTCCTACTCCAAAATTTCCTAGTTCTTAACTATATTAAATATAAATACTTTTTCATATATCAGCCGATTGAACTTTCTGCAACCAATAGAACTTTCTGCAACAATGGAAATTTTCTTTTATGCTATTAATATGGTAGCTACTAGCCTCATGTATCAATTTAGTATTTGAAATGTGGCTGGTTGACTAAGGAACTGAATGGTCAATTGTATGTAATTCTAATAAACTTCAGCACATGTATCTAATGGCTACTGTATTGGTCAGTAAAGACATAGATTTCCAGATCCTCCCTTCATAATCAGGTCAGGCCTGTGTCCTTGGCCCTGTCACGTACCACATTTGTACTCATCATTTTGTCTTAAATCATGGCGGTCCTCTCTCACCTGGATTACTTTCTCTCAATTCTTTCAATTAATCCAACTTCTCTTTAGCTCCCAAGGGTCAGAGCAAATCTCCATGAAATCTTTCTATAATTTTGCTGATCTTTCCTTCCTGGAAATGCCCATTCTGTGCCTTTCCAGTGAGGACACATGAATGAATGAATGAATGAATGAATCAACATAGACTTTCATATGTAGTCATTTGCTGTATTTTAGTTTCTTTCGTTGTTATTGTTGTTTTTCATGTGAACTTACCCATTCCCCCAACCAATTTTTATTTCTTTGAAGACAAGACAGTGTCTTATATATTTTCTGTATTTCTCCTGGCACCAAGTAGATGGTGAAACCCCAGAAAATTCCCATGGAATGCTTTGCTAATTGATTGATTGTAAAAAAAACCTAAATCTGAATTTTTGATTCTCTGTTATGGTTATTGAACCATTCAACAAGTATTTGTGAAATGTTCCTGGGATGCATTTGGGTAAACTTTGAAGGGCAAACTAATTCTTTGATCCAAAGAATTTATAAGACTGGAGAAAAGTAAAGATCAAAAGTATGTGCATATAAGCTGTAATATAAGGGTAGACTGATATCTAGAGATGATATCTAGGGATCATGAAGGAAGTTTAGGAAATAACCACGAGCAACTGTTTCCCAGAAGGAAACCTTTAAATTGCTGGTCAAATAATGGAAGTTTATGGCAGAGAAATGAAAAGCAGGAAGGTTGTTTTTTAAAAAAGACAACCTTCTTTTTAGAAAGAGACACTTGAAAAAAGGTCACAGTGGAAGGACCAGGTGTTGTATGGCCAACCAAGTGCTTTTGTTAAAATCAATATTTTATTATATTCATTTTAGAATCAAGAGTTAGGGCTTTTGTCCTTCTTCTCTTGAAGTTCTAAAGTGTGGCAAAGGGCATTCTACTTGCACTAAATAAACAACAACTGAACATCTCTGGACCCAAGCTTCTTCACATGCACTACTAAGACTTAGGGTTTCCCCCAAAGCTTAACTCGTACAATATGGTGATAATGAAGACCTTAGAAAAGGTCACTGAATATGGTTAAGTTATTACTGTATAATAGAATTTAATACACACATATAATGCTTACTGTGTACCAGGCACACTGTTCTTAGTACTTTACCTCTAGAAGCACATTTAATCCTTCTACTCACTGTAAGTAGGCATTTTACAGATGGAGACAAATATGACACTTGCCTCAGTTTACACAGGTAGCAGGCAAAAAAGCTAGAACTCGACCCTAGATAGTCTCGTTCTAGAAACTATGTTCCTAACCACTCTATTACACTGCTTTTGCTATGCTATGTGGCCTCTCTGTAATTAGTGTTCCATTAACCTAGAATTGGTGACTTTTGGAATGACTGTAGAGTTAATGGAAAATGGAAGAGATGTCTTATATGCTTGAGGAAATGATTTCAGTACTTGCAAACACTTTAAGAACACCTGCAGACATGTGTATAATCTACAAAGTACAAATGCATTATGTGTTGAGTATAGTTTTCATTGGGCAGGTGATATGCATGCTCTATGCACAAATGCTGTTAAAGATAATAGTATCAAAAATTGTATAATTTTCTTAGGTGAAGATAAAACAGTATGGCTACATAGATCACTTCTTTTGTCTTATCATAAGGACTCATCTATTTGTTTTAATTTGGTAACTTTAAAATTTTTCAGAAATTTCGGAGTGCTTCAGTTGGGGCTGAGGAATACATGTATGACCAGACATCAAGGTAGGTTACCAGGAGATGCCCCTGGCCACCGAGGAACCGATGACCCTATAAATGTACCACCAAGTTATACTTTTAAATCTTTTTTCTCTGTATACTTTTGTTGAACAATCCGATTTCCTTTGTCTTCAATTCTTTTCTCTACACAAATGACCTTTAAAATACTATTTCTAGTCTTGACCAGTTTTCTGGGTTCTCTACCCCGTCTTCGTCCTTCTGGTGACTAGACATCTCTGCTTTGGTGTTCTTCTGAACCTCACGCTTGTGTGTCTCCACCTCACGTGTGGATAATGGCACTCTTTGTTATCTGTCCTTCTGCTCTGCTTCTTTCACACCTGGTCTCCTGCTTTTTTTTTCTGTTGTGGTTAATGACGCAGCGTTCTGCCAGCCACCCCCTCGAGGCAGAAGGGCCTGCTTGCTTTCCTGCCGCACTGCTTGCTTTCCTGCCGCACTGTCACGTCATTCGCCAAGTGCTGAATGTTCTCTTGTACCTGTCCCGTCCCCTCCATCGTACCCTCGTTTATTTCCTCCTGAACTATTGCAATGTAACTGATTTCCTTGCCCCGACAACTTCTTCCCCTTTCCGTTCCACTTTGCACATACCTAACTTCCAGCTAGCCCACACTCCGGTGTCTTCCACGGATCAGCAGCGCAATGGGGATTAAGGATAAGATGTAACTTCTTACAAAAGACTCTCAGAGGAGACAAATGTAGTGACGGGACAGATTGCAATACGATTGCAATACGTTTGCTAAGTGATGACTCCTGCTACAGAGATACGTAAACAGACAGCTGAGAGGACCTGCAGGCCTGGGTGGGGCTGAGGTAGGTGAAAGCTTCACAGGAAGTGGCATTAGAGCTGGATCTTGAAGGATTAGCAGCAGAAGTTTTCCAGGGAAAGGAGGCAAATTAAGAACATTCTCGGTAGAGGAGCTAGATGTTCAAAGACCTCGGTTGTGATCCTGCCTGAAAGCAGGAGAGGATGGCAAGAAATGAATTCATCTCTTCCATGATAAAACTTCCAGTGAGTCACCGTTTCAGACAGAATCAAACACAAATTCCTTAGGAAGGTGGTCAGGGCCCTCTATTTGCGTTAACCCTCGTCTCTCATTGTATTCTTGCCCTTTTGCTGTTACATGTGTGGCCGTCTTCTAGTCTCTGTCTCCACTTGAAGTCGTCCTGATCCTTTAGGCTCTTGCTCCAATCTCAGGCTCCTCAGTCATCCTCGCAGATAGTCCTAGTCAGAATTTGGGTGTGTGGAGTGGGGAGGAGAGAGGCAGGAAGACCACTGTTCCAAATTGCCTTTTACAATGTGGAGATACATATATAATTTGCATGCTGTAAATCCTGTTCACTCTATAATCAGCTGTCAAGCCAGTGAGAAGAGCATTGACCCACCTACCAGTCCCTTGACCTTGTGGCTCTTTCTGCTGCCGTCATTGTCCAGCAGAGTGAGCAAGTGTCTCACCCTCTCCTCAGCTGTAGAATGACAAAGGTGGCTCTTATTCACTGTTGCAGATAGGCTTGGGGGACACAAACCACCTGAAGTTATATTCAAAACCATTTATGTTCATTATACTTTTTTCCTGGGAAGAGAGTTCACAGCTTTCTTCTTGTTTTTTTAAGCAGTCTGTGCCCCACACAAGTTGCAAGCTACCAGTCTAGGCAATTCTAATATCTTGTCCAGGTCTCAAATTTTATGAATCACTGGCTATATATATAGAAATTTGTTTTTTCCAGACAAAATGACAGTGGAATTGATTCTGTCTTAAATGATTTATTTTCCACCTTGTTCTAAGACACATATTTTGGAATTTGCTTAGTTTATCAGCTTAAGCCTAATATTTTTATCATGGAAGAGGAATATTATTTTGTCTTTCAGATTTTTCTCATTACAAAAGTTTAAAAAAATCAAACATTGAAGAAATATTTAACACAGAAAGCTGTGCTAATAATCTTGTAAGTAGGCCATTTTAAGAGGCAAACTTTGAGAGTTATTTTTGCACTTAGCCTTTTAAAGGCTATGAAATTAAAGAGCTAAAAAGAAGGTAGGCTCAATGAAGGGATTCTGATGAGTCAGAAAAGATACACAGCATTTATTATTGGATCACCACTGTGTGCCTTACTGCAGTGTAGCAGAAATAAATATTTCTGAACAAACAGGTATATGAACAAAAGCATTCATACATTTGGTTTGTTGCTAGGATAAAAGTGGTAAATTCTATCAATCTTTAAGCTTCAGGCATCACCACTTGCCGTCTAAGACCTAACAGAGGTTCTCCCGGCACGGCCGTGCACAGCTGGCCAGGCACATCATGGACTTTCTCCCCTTCTAAGCCATCTGGTTTATGGGCCACTATTAGGAATGTTATATGTATCGTACTAGCAATGACCTTCGGTCTGGTCTCTTCTCTCTTGCCATATGCTATGTTTTGTCTCTGAAATAGAGTAAATATTGGTTAATATTCATACAACATGGTATCGATATGAAATTGATCAGAAAGGCAGAAACGTCCAAGTGAGTGCATCTGACCCCTGTTTGTTTTCTGTTCACAGTGGCACGTTTCAGTATACCCTGGAAGCCACCAAATCTCTCCGTCAGAAGCAGGGGGAGGGCCCCATGACCTACCTCAACAAAGGACAGTTTTATGCCATAACACTCAGTGAGACCGGAGACAACAAATGCTTCCGACATCCAATCAGCAAAGTCAGGGTATGGCCACATTCGTCCAGTAATGCACAGAGGGCTCAGATGAATGCAATTGTTACCTCAATTGTGGGAAGGGCATGGAAACAATTCCAAAATAAGTAATTCTAGAACAAATGTCAGAGAGTTGGGGTGAGAGAACATATTGGCTTGTAGTTTATCATTTTAATCAGTGACCAATAAACCCCAGGAAGGGAGGTGGTTGGAACATGCTTTCTGACCATATCCAAGGAATTTTCCCAGCTTCATTCATTGCCTGTGTGCCTATCTAGTTGTCGTTGTTGTTTTCAACCAATGGATCTTAATTTTTCAAGTAACTATAAGCCCGAACATATTCGAACATATTTGTTGCTGCTCTTGTCTGTAAAGGAAGATGCAATTGCGCTGTGTCCTGGGGCCCTTTGCAACTTTGTTTAAAAGCCGTCTGCAGCCCAGTGCTTACTCAGCAGCTGAGGGGTGACTTGGAGAAATTTTACGTTCATCAGTGTTAGTCCTATTTGTGGGAAATGAAAGTGCCCTGGAAGCCTGCCAGCTTTTGGCATTCTCGCTACTGCCAAGAAGGGAGGGAACTGCTAATCCCTCTCTACTGAAAAGGAAGATTATAGAAGAACTCTGAAGAGAGGCTGAAGGACTTTCCAGCCCTGTCATAGAATGATTTTTGCTGCTGCGTGCACGGTACCCCCACCTTACTTTACCCGCAGTTACCTCCTCCTTATCTCTTCCGCCTCTAAGAGAGGAGTGCTGTGCTGTGCCCCAGAGCGCAGGGCAGCCCAGCTAACCCCGTCCCCGATTCCATGCAGAGGCAACGAATGAGGTGAAAGAGAAAGAAGAGTCTCTGGGCCCCTGTTGGCTGGCCTGCCTGTCGCTAGCTTTTGGTAAGATCGTTGCAGTGGTGATGTCTGGATCAGCTGGATTTTCTGGCTTGGTTTTGATGAGAAAGACAAGAAGGATCGCTGCTCATTTCTCCATCCAACAGCCTTCTTCCCTCCAAGGCTGCCAATCCCAGATCAGAGCTGTCAGAGGCAGGGCAGTTGAGAGTGAGCCGGGAGATGTGGAGCTAATGTCCCACCCAAGGTTGAGCGCATTGCAGATCGGAAGGCGCTTACTGTGCTGTGTGCCCACCGAGGGAGTTAGTATGTTCCCATAGGAGGTCAAGGCCATGGCGAAGGGATGCCTTAATAAGAAGAATAGGCATCTTATTAAGGGATGCCTTAATAAGATCAAGGCTGTGGTGGAGGGATGCCATAATAATAATAATAGGTGGAGAGATGCCATAATAGTAATAACAACCACAATAAGACCCACATAGTAACAACTGATATTCATCAAATATATATTCTGTGTGCCGTCTCTTTGTTAAACACCATACACATAGTAACTAATTTGAAACTAAAAACTACTCCATGTAATAGGCACTGTTATTTTTATATTATAATGAGGAAACTTGGCCTTTTAGAAGCTAGTAACTAGTCTGGATTACATAGCTGAAATGTGAGGGAACCGGGATGTATCCCAGTCAGTTAGACTCTTGAACCCATTCATTCTCTTCCCCGCTAAGGTGCACTGTGTTGGCTAGCATGGAGAGCTGAAAGGCGGAGGCATTTTAGACTGGAACCCACCTCTGGATATATATCCTATAATTTACATGCAACACCCTTGCATGTGGATACCTGATAAGAAGATACTAGATAATTTTTTTTTAATCTTGTAAATTTTGAGTAAGTGTCTAACTTACCTACACCTTCTTAACAGCATTAGCATCACCTCAAAAAGAGGGAGGACGGGTAGTGGCAGTATTTTCAGGCCATGACAACAGGGACTTTCCCAAGGGTTCATCTTTATTGAAACCATGGAAACAATTTAATATGGATATTTTATTTCTTTCTGCTTCATTTTGGCTAAAACGAGGAGCTTTCCTTCCCTTAAGCGCTTCATTCTAACACCCTTGGAGAGCAGGATGGCATCTCTCAGGTGGATCTTTCTTAGCCCCCAGCTCTGGGGGAAGAGAGGAGGGGAGGTGGCAAGTGGTTTGGAGGAAAGAGGGATGCACTTGGAACCTACCAGTGTTACTTTCCCAGAACTGTGTTTCATCTAAGTGGAAGCGCATAGGCTTGGTAATAGCAGTTTCAAACTGCCTTTCTGTTTATCACAGAAGAAATAGATTTCCATACCAAGAACAAGCCATTATTAATGCTAATTTATTCATTTGCTACAAAAGATTACCTTAAATGTTATTTTTATTTTGGAACAGACAGACGCAAACAGCAGAACACCCAGTAAACTTTTACATGTAAATGGAAGTTTGAAGAAGTGGGAGGGAAGAAAATGAAGAGCTGGCTGAGCTGTGGATCCACCAGCACAGTCAGTGGTGTCCTTTCCGGTTATTGCCATGCCTTGGAAGGTCACGCTGCTTTTAAATTCAAATAATACAGATATACATTTCTAAACTAGTTTTCCTAACAAGCATCTGCTTCCTGCGTAACAAGTGTTTACACACACGTCGGGAATAAGACAGATTTTGAATTGACTGCACAAGCACAAGCTTATATCTGGTATTTGTCATTTGTCAGGCGTGAGGGCTGCTATGGTGAGTGGCACTGTCCCTGTCCTCGCTGAGTTTGAAGCCGATGGGAAGACATTGCCGTCGGCTGAAATAATTAAGTAAATGACTGCAAGTGTGCAAAATGCTACAAAGAAGAAATTATTAAGCAATAAGGGTCAATGAAATATTCTTCTGGAATAGTAGGAAAATGTCTAAGAAGTATGTTGGATATGGAGTGAGAAGGGACAAGCCATATCCCTGATACTGTAAAGGGTTCTTTGGGTTTGTTTGTTTCTTCGCTTGTTTTGGTACTTCCTCCATCTCATAAAAGACAGTGAGTTAACGTGTATTTAGCTTAATATGGCTGTTTATAATTTAGAACTAAAAGGGGTTTGGGTTTCTCAAGCTCATTTTTAAAGCACCCCGCATTATATTGAAATAAATAACGTAGTTGACCTTGTATCTTTTGGTCTGTGGTTTAGATCTACGTTCAGCAATACGAAGTCATCTTATAGTATTCCTCTCATTACTTTAGTATTTCTCTCATTAAATCAGTATTCCATCCTGAGGCACTTAATTAGGCCAGAAACAGATGTTTGCTCCTTTACAAATGGTGTCAGTTTCTTTGTTTCCGGATACAAAATTTCAAAAATGTGCTTGTTTTCAGTACAAGAAACGTTTTTTTTTTTAAATTTTATTTTGGTATTCCCACTCACCTTGCAAAATAATAAATTTGCTGCTCATCGGTTAATATGGTTGTTTATGATTCAGGGTAAAAAGGATGTAGGATTCTCTTTTTCCATTGTTCTCATTTCCCAATCATTTTTTTTAAGTAGGCCCATTTTAAAACAAGACAAACCATATAACTGAGGCTCGTCTGGGCTTCTGTAAAGCAAGGAAAGCAATATTACAGAGATACAGCTCCGGTAGAACTTCTGCTAGAACTTCCAGAACTAGAGACCATGTGGAGCAGCCAAGGCACCGAATAGAAAGTAAGTCACGTGATTCTCCCCTCTGCAGAGCGTGGTGATGGTGGTCTTCAGCGAAGACAAAAACCGAGACGAACAGCTGAAATACTGGAAATACTGGCACTCCCGGCAGCACACAGCAAAGCAGAGGGTCCTCGATATCGGTAAGTCGACCTGGTCTTTGGCAAACTGACAAGTTGTTATGTTGCAAAGGAGGAGATTTGAGATTTATATTTGTAACATAACAAGTTGTTATGTTACAAATCTCTATATATTGCTATTCTTATATAGGACACAGTTGACTGTTCTGACAGTCAACTGTGTCCTATATAAGAATAGCAATATATAGAGATTTGTAAGGATCATGCCAGTTTCTAAAACATATTTTCTTGCCCTCCCGCGTTTGAGCTAAATAGGCAGGCAGGCCAGATGAACTCTGACCCTTCTGTGACATGAAAGACTTCAGGCTCTTTTGGCTCTAAGGGACTTGTGAAGGTCACAATTACATAGTGAGTTCTGGTTCTCACTTCTCTGTCCCTTCCATTCTAACACATGTCTAGTGCAGATAGTACTAGGTGGTCAGGCAAATGAAACCTTTGAGGGACTTTCTGTAGCAGTAAAGAAGGAATGACTCTGCCAAGTACATGTTCTGGAGACTGTAACTCCTAAATATGATGTGTGTTCTCAGAGACCTATTGTCCCCTCGATGGGCCTCAGAGTCCAGTCAGGAAAGCAGAGCTCATGCCAAATGGCGCAAAGGAGGGCTTTTGCTGCAAAGGTTGGGAGGGCCGAGGGCACCGTGAGGCAATCCAGAGATGAGCAGCTGCTCTTACCTGGAGGGCTGGAGCATCAAAGGGAAGAGGTGGTGGGTGTTGGGGTGCCACCCAGCAAGAGCTGGAACAATGCTGGGGGCTGCCTCCACAGAAGCTGGGACCACAGAGGGGCCGGCTTTCCAAGAGCAGGTAGAACCACAGAGGAATTGCTGCCAGAGACACCCCTCAATGCCGAGTGGGCAGAGGAGTGCCCTGGCTTTGCTCTGCCTCCTAATCTCCCACCAGTGCTTCCCGTTGGCCAAATTACCTGGAAGCCGCTGGGCACGTGACTCTAACAAATGCAATTTTCAGGAATCAACCTCAGACACAGAGCAAAGGAGGGGAAATCAGAGATTGTATCTTCAAGTTTCCAGAAAGTACTTAAAAACACAGTAATATATAATAAATACTTATAAGTAATATATGATAAAATACATAGACAGTGTTTCTAAGTAATTTTTAATACTTTATGCTGTTTCAGTAAGCATTCATTACTACCACATTTTGCAGACCAAGAGACTGCAGGCCAAGTGCAGGCAAAGTGAAGGTTTCTATCATATTGAGTATCAGAAGGTTTTACTAAGCTATTGAGCGATGTTTGCTTTGATTTCTTACACACTGCCGTGATAGGTGTTTTAGACCTTCCACCTCACCCTTGCAAGAACCCCTTGACCAATGGCAGAGAGTTTAGTGACTAGGTTAGGGTTAGAGACTCATCATAGAATATATTGAAACTAATTACTAGTTTATCCTGGAAAATGTTTATGCACCTCCTTACCTCACACCACACACACGCACGCACACACACATGTATATACACAAACACATATATTCTATTAACTAGTCCAACATATTTATCTAATAAAGAAGGAAACTGAGGCCTAGAGGGGCTTCCTGACCTATCATCCTAAGGGACTTGATGATTAGTGCAAGAACTGGGATAAGAACGGTCTTCCTCATCCCGTTTACGCATTGAACCTCCAAGACCAACTGACTGAGGACAAGGGTTTGGAGATACTTGCCTTAACCTGCTTTGTAGCCAATCTGCATAAAGCAGAGGAACAATTTTATTTTATTTGAAAAGTTAGCCTTATAATTATTACCCAAGAAAATGAGAGAAGCAATTAAATAGCAATGTGGACTAGGTCCAAATAAGGCAAATAATAAAAGCATTTTACTGGCATAGCTGTTGATTCAACTTTGATATTATTATAAAGTTGACTTTTCTTAGACAAGAACGATTTCTCAGCTCTCATAGGACTTCAAATCTTATCTCTCTTCTTTATCAGCTCCTGCCTGCCTTCATGCTTTTCTCTCATGTAACCCTATATACACACACGCATGCACACACATGCACGCATACATGCTTTAGCTTTGAGGTCTGTGGCTTTTGCTAAGTAGCTTTATGGCTACGTGGGCTCCTTGCTCTGAATCTGAGACCAAGGCATAAAATCAGCCCCTTAGCTTTAAATGAAAAATCAATTTTCTGACCACAGTCTATACCCCTAATATCAACCTGACAGCTACTCACTGGATGAAGGAAATATGCAAAAATCATGTGATTCATTCTTCTACTAGATTAAAAAAAAAAATCAAACCATGTGTTCCTCTGCCAGAGGGTGGTTCACACCATTTCTTATATGAAGGGGAGATTTGAGAATGTTTGGGGGACTACACTGTGGCTCAACCCAGAGGTTTATTTATCTGTGCCTGCTGAGGGTGAAAGCAGGCCGAAGAGCACATGTACTAAACATCTGCCAGTTTGGGTTGAGAACTTTCCAATAGACTAAAAAAGAAAAGGAAGAATCCAAAATTATTTAACATATTACTTTTTATTAACCTCCTTGAAGTTGGAGGTCAAAGTCAGGGCTCCAAAGTCACAGTTCCCAAATCGTCACCAGCCACTGTGGTCAGCAAGTTCAAGTGAGCCACGAGTAGTAACCGGTGGCCCTTGATGTCTGTGGGTGAGCCATAGGGGAGCTTCAGACTCCTCAGGTTATGTACAACATCATTTTGTGAGATGGGGATGCACAGTCTTTCATCTCATTTTCCAGCCCTCCCTCCGCCACTCCTGCCTCTCTGCCTTCGCTCCACGCAAAGCCGGGGGAGCTGCCTCTTCTCTTTGTCTTTCCTTATTCGGCATCCCCTCAGCGCTTGTGCTCAAAGATTGTTCTGTCGTCTCTTATACCCTATAAAAATGATGTCTGGCGAACAGTCTACATCTTTTCTTACATAATTTGTCTCACTTGGATTCGATTGGTGATTGATCTTTGAGGCTGTTCCTGATGCTGTTTAGCCTCTCAGTGCTGGTTGCCTAATGCGGGGAGAACCCGCGGTGTCCCTCACGGAGTCCCATCGGTGGGTCTGTGCGAAGGAGAGTGGGAGCCTAAGGACCCAGGGCCCAGGGGAGGAGGCTGCTCCTCAGAGTACATGGCGCCTCAGCTCCCAGGTTCCTGTGTCTTGAGCAGGGTTCCTGGTGAGGCTGCTCCTGCATAATACCAGGCTCGTCTCTTTGGGAGGATATTTGCACTTTGCAGGGCTTGTTCCCTCACTTATAGGCCTTTGCTTGTTGTCACTTATCAGAAAGACTTTCCCTAAAGAGACCTTTCTCAACCTGTGTACACATCACACCCACATCACGGTTGCACTGCCTTGCCTTCATGTTGCTGCAGAGTGCTCATTACTACTACCCAACATGTTTTTTTTATGTACGTGTTTCTATTTATTGTTGTTTCCCTCTCCTACTATGAAGGCAAACACCTGTCTGTTTTGTTTCCTGTTCTAGCCTCAATGCTCAGCACAGGGCCTGAGACATAGTGAGCATTCAATAAATGCTTCCTGAATGAATGAATGAATGAATGAATGTATGAACTAACAAATGTGTGGATAAAACTTGCTGCGCTAATAGAAGACAGTCTCCTGAGGGGTGAACTGTGTCTCAGTAACAGCCCCTATGTGTTCATTTTCTTCTATGTTCCAGACTCTTCTATGCATCATACGTAAACATTTTGTCCTTCATCCTCAAAAACAACTCATTTTGTTTGTTTGTTTAAAAACCAAGATTGCGAGGGGTTAAGAATTTTACCCAAGGTCATGCACTTGGTAAGTGGTGTAGTCGGGGTGGAAACCCAAGAATGCCAGTTTGCACCTCTTGTTTTATTTGTTTGTCTGTTTTATGCT
This sequence comes from Pteropus alecto, assembly GCF_000325575.1. Lineage (NCBI taxonomy): Eukaryota > Metazoa > Chordata > Mammalia > Chiroptera > Pteropodidae > Pteropus > Pteropus alecto. The sequence continues at coordinate 20,869,108 of NW_006439568.1, read as the reverse complement.
AGTCCTTGCTCCACTGCATACTGTCTTTGTGTCCCGCGCCCTAGGTAGCTCTTGCCCCGCAGCAGGCACCGACTCCGCGTAGGATGACCGAAGACATCCACTGACTGACCTTGCCCCGACACCCTCGTTCTCACCTCTGCGCCTTCCTCTCCCGGCTCTGAGAGCGTTTTGCAGTCTGGGTGGTGGGACTCTTGGCTGCTGCTCGTTCTGACATTTCTGAAAGCTGGTTCAGATATGTGGTTCTTGTACATTAGGCCATAAGCTATTTGGGGACGCAGGGAGGAAACGTTAGCAATTAGCTCTTATTTGATATAAGTAAAACAAACAAATCCTGGCCCAAGTGGATTCTGCTGCTTTTCAAAGCATACGCAAGCAGAGGTCTCACAAGTTCTTTCTTGTGAGCTTGTTGAATAACAACAATTATTCTAGGTCATAAATACATTCACATTTTGCAGCCCAAGGAGCATTCCTGTGCCGATTATACCTCCCATGTGGATAGCTACTTAGATTCTATCTGTCCTTTTGCTTGTCTCTGAGTGAGAAAGCCCCTTTATAATGGGGCATGGAGTTAGTGTTGGTCCCATATTAAGGACTATCAACTTGCAGAAAGGCATGGTTATCCCACATTCATTCAGCAAACATGTCAAACCCTTCGTTAGGGTCCGGCGATTCAGAGCTGATTAAGGCCCCTGTTTTCTAACTGCTCAAGCCTGGAGGTGAGAAGATGTCACAGAGCGAGGGCCAGCGCGGAGGGGGCGCTTCCCAGAGGAGGTGTTTTGGAGACCTCTCTGAAAGGGTAATAACACATGAGGTCACAAAGGTGAGTGAGTGCTACGAGCCAAAGAAAAACCCGGGAGAAAGCACATGCAAAGGTCCGGGAACTAAGGCAGCAAAACCAAAACGAGATCTGCAGATTATTTTATAAAGTCTAGGAAACTGTTAGCACCGATGGAGGAGGTGAAACTCTCACACATGCTAGTGGGAGCGTTCATTGATTCAACCAATACGGAGAGTGGGGTGAAGGGAGGAGGGCCCGAGTAAATGGGGGTGAGAAAGTGAGAGAGAAGGGTCTGGTAGTTGAGGAAAGGCTTGCTTTTTAAGGCAGGGATCTTAGGGCTTCAGGGATGTGAAGCATTAGTGGAATTTGCTGGTTTCAAGATCTAAAAGGAATCCCCCTGGTCCCCAAAGGAGGCTGACTGTGCCCAGCAGGGCGTCTAGAGTGTGAGAGGGCCGTGGACTCCTGGCGCCTGTCCGCGGATGGTGGCAGACCTCGGAGCCGCAGGTAGACTATTGGAGAAACGCTTTTTCAGATCCTTTGTAAAGACCCATCTGAGGGTCATCAGCATGCCAGATGCGGAGGGTAATTAAGCACTGAGTTTCTTGTCCTCTGCGGCTTTGACACTCTCTTGGCTCCACAGAGTCATGTTTTGCAGTTTTGTTGGGGAGATATTGAAGCGCGTGTGGTGCATGTGTTTATACTTTTTATAGCGAAGCATAACATACCTACCTTGTTTTTTAGCTAATCCCTGATGGAGTAGATTTTAGAGATCCACGTAAGAGAGAGAGAATAAAGTTCTATCTACATATTTTCGTTCGTCCAGGTGGATCTGTTCCACTCGAACGTCAGTCCCCCAGATAGGGACGGACGGAGGAGCATGTGCAGGAATAATAGTCAAGTAGAGGATTGTGGCAAAAGGGCATTTCCCTTTAATAAATTGCTGTACTTGATTTCAGGCGCTTTGATAACCATTGAGGAGTTTTAGCAGGACCGTAATGAGATGATCTCGGTATTTCAGAGAGGTAGTTCTGGGCCAGCCTGTGGGTGGGATGAAGTGAGGCAGTGGGGAGAGCACTTAGAGCGGTGAGAGGAGGGAAGTGTAAAGGGGACATACGAAGGTAACCCAGGTATGAGAGGCAATTCTAGAAGTGATTGGCTTTCCAAGATGCCTGGCTGTGAGGATAAAGGTGGAAAAAAAGAGAGCAGAAAAAACGCCACTTTGCAACTGGGCACGTGCCATGCCGGGGCACCAGGAGGAGCCGCGTGGCCGGGGAGGGAGCCTGGCCAGATGCGGAGTTCGATGACTTTGAGGTGACCTCTACGCCTCTACACATGGAGCGGGGTCGCAGTTCCCTGGGACTCATTTGCATCGTGGAGTTTGCACAGCGTGAGCCATTTAAAAAATATTTGAAATGCATCATAAATCACAAAATAAACTAGACTACCTACAAAGTCTACGCAAACAGTGGATAGTTCCCAAACCATTTTCTGGAGAAGGCACAGTTTACCATTTGCCCTCTTTTAAGCAGGGAAGAAAAATTAGAAGAGGTTCAACAATTGATATTGACTTTATAGAAGGAGAGCCAGAAGCCACGACAGATAAACTGAGTCACATTCATGTGGAATTTCTCTCTACTGAACAGAATTAATAATTACTTTACTACTTTACATGCAGATGTTCTAAGATAACAAACAGCACCGGGTTTGCATTTTCAGAATGGGTGGTCTGGATTGTAATGTAATGAGACTGATTCCACGAGCACATCTAAATGAGCATCGTTGCTTTACGGTCACATCCAATAATGGAACCACTATTGATATAATTTTGTAGTTAATTGTGAAACCAACTATTTGCTCTTTCTTCAATCTCCGTCTTTCATTTTGGTTCGTAGTAATCTTTTCCTGTAGGGGATTATAATACCTCAGGATGTATTAGTTATTATTGTTAATATTAATCCTGTAGTTTTCCATGGTAATTAGCAGGCAATTATAGTACATCTTTGGTTATTAACACGTGATTTATGACTTTCATCTGTGCTCTAATACAGATCTATTTCTTAAGAGTCAGTTTTTAAATTGTTCTCTGTTGGTAGCAGATTGATATTAAGGTAAAGCTTTTCATGAAAACTTAAGTTCCAACTAAATCAAAACATTTCTTCAAGTTTAGTTCGAAATAATTTTCTTTTAGGGTTCAGAGAAGCCTGTCAGAACTCTCAAGCACAGAATTTTGCTGACCACTGTGAATTATTCATCTTGGCTGATCTGCCCTGGGTAGGAGCTCTCTTCAACCTGGAGTTAAACTTCAGTTTAGGATAGGGGTTGTGATTAAACTTAAGTGACATTGTTTTTTCCTTGAATTTTCTAGAGGAGACTGGTTGGATGTGCCCTACAAGTGTGCTTTTTTGCAGTTTTTATAGCCAAATGTGGGTCGGGCTACTCAGAGCTGTGCAGAAAACTGGGAGGGTGGAGATTAGGGGGGCGGGCGGTCAGGGAGGCAGCCACCGCCTCTCAGAAGGTCACATAGCTGAGTGGTCAGTGCCAATTCATTGCCCAAACAGGCCTCAGAGACAAGAATGCCCAGGAACTCCCCTCTGTCTTCACTACGGTTTGCCACCTGCCATTTAGTTTGTTCTCTGCAAGGTTCTCCTTCCTCCAGGGCATGCAGGCCTGCTCTCTCTCCCTGTAGTTGGGCGAGTGTTGGTCCACCTTCCTTTAAAAATAACTCAAGTGAATATAATTTTGATTCTGGATGTTTTCCTAGACTATTTCCATGCTTCTGAATAGATACTAAAAGTAAATTTGATCCGAAACAAAACCAAACCTCTCGAGAGCCCCCAGCTTTATGAAAACACTGGTGAGCGTGTAGGCAGTGAGTCAAGCTGAGTTAGAAGAGCGACCTTGACCCCTACCCCCTCCACAGGAGGGAAGAGGCTGGGGTTGGACCAGGCGCTGTGAGGCCTGGGGTCTTGCTCTCTTTCCGTGGCCCCTGCTCTCATCACAGGCATGCACAGTGTGAGGCACCCTTTGTGTTACAAGTGCTGAAGCTACAGTTACTGAAAATCCCTTTTCATCTCCAACTTGGTTAGAAAATATTGATATGATTAAGTGTGGTAGGCTATTAGGTTATATATGTTTTTAAGCGTTATAAAATGCAAGTATTTGAAATTAACCTTAGTTCAGACAGAATATATTAGTTTTCCATAATAATCGAACCACTGTGGCTTTCCATTTATTGCATGCATATCTCTGTGTGAATCCTAGAAGCTCGTTTTGTTGGGGACAAAGCTCTGGGGAGAATCACTTCCTCCTTGACATATGTACCTGGTAGTATTTTTCTAGACCCCCGGGGAGGGGTCCAGGACAGTGCCCCAGGGTCCTCGAATTACCCATACGTCCAGGTCCTGATCCTTTCAGACTTCCCTTCAAGCTGTTGCTGGGTGTTTCCCTTTCCTTCCACTCCATGTTTCTTAGAAGTGGAGCCCACTTCTCACCCCACATCCCAAACAAGCATGTCTCTATCCAGCGTAACCCGTCTTTCATTAACATTTTTTAATGCCGAACCAGTAGGTCCGTTTTTGCTCTTCATTGGTTTTCCTAGTTACCTCCAGCCTCTCCTTTGCTCCTTCTCCGAGGCTCTCCTTGCCTCGAGTAGCCTGCCCTCTCTCCTTCACCTGGTAGATGTTTCACCCCTTAGGACCCTGTCCATCTGCCCCGACTTGGGTGAGATCTTCCTAATCTTTCCAGGCAGAGTCAGTGCTTCCTCCGTGGCATTTGGTTTATATCCAAAGCCATAGCACTTGGCCGTGTTTCACGTGGTTTATCACTTTACATTCTGTCCATCTCGCTAGATGCTGAGCTTCTTAAGGAGAGGATTTTTTTTTTTTTAACTTTGTATATCCAGCACCTGGTACAGAGCCTGGCACAGAACAGATGCTTAACCAGTGTTGAGTAGTTAATGAACAAACCACTATGTGCGGTTTTGTGTGTTTAGGTAAAACTCACTGTAAGTAGGCACGTGTCTAGCTGAGGTCACGCTTTTTCTTCTGTGCTGAAAGAATTAATTTCGGTCATATTTTTCTCGACGTCAGGGAGCTAAATGTATATTTGGTACTTTAATTTCTTATATTTTAAAAATTATTTTATTATCCTATAGCCCTTTTGATGAAACTTGTTTAACAACTCTTAAGATTTAATTGCTAGCAAGGAAATATTATATATGTACTAATAAACCAGCAGAAATTACTCCTTTTTAACTTAACTAGAAATTATTATTATTACTTTGAAACAAGCAATAGGAAATTGTTTAAAAGCAAATTTTCCAAAGAAAAAACATAGCTGGATTTGGAAATTAAAAATTCCAGTTAGTGTGGTCCTTTACTATTTTTTTCACTACTCCTAGGAAGGACATTTATCTGGTTCCAGGACATTATTGTTTGATAAAACTTTTCTGGGGAAGGGTTTCCCCCCTGCTGACAATTTTAAAGCCCTAAGTGGTCGACCAGAAGGAATGTTACAGAGACGATGCTAGAAGACCCCCCTGAGAATCTGTTTTAATGAGAGGGTAAAACAGTCCCATAGATACTGGTTTAGATTATGAGCTTTCAAAATTACCACACACACACACAGCTGAAACCACTTCAAAGATCCACCATATTTAATACCTGTCTTCCATCTTTTCTCTGAATTTACTGGGTACCACATTGCTTTTTCCCTAATCGGTGGGACCTTTTCTATATCTTCAGCTACATAAGACCATGCGTTCATTTCAAACACAGAATCTATGCTTTTATTTATTTTCATGTTTCCCCCCTTGGGGCCTAATTATTTTCTTTCTTCAGAGATATATCTAATGAAACCTCAGATAACCCATGACCTCACATTTTAAAATATTATTTGATTGGCTTAAAAAATTAGAAAAAGTACCTGGAGATACAGTCTGATAGTTTCATGAGACTCATCTATTTACTTAATAAAACTACAGAGCTGGTCTTTTCAGCCATCCTCCAGCATTTACTAGAAGCCTCTCTCTCACTGTGCCTTTCAACAGAAACAAATTTATGCCTCCGCAATACCCCCAAGTGTGAAATTAGGCAAATCTAACGTTTTTCTTCTTTGTTTACAAAACCTAAAACTTGCCAAGGGAAAGTTTTTCCAAAATTAAATTAAGCTCATTTAGGTCGTAGAAGCCAAAATAAGGTGAAACTAATCTGAAGCAAGTTCTTTGAACAGGCTCCAGGAATGTGGAGCCGCCGCTAGTTTTTCTGCTCTTGAAAAGACAAGTATCGAAATAACCGCGCGTGCTCACTAAATGGCCGTCTGGTCTTTGTGCTGCAATCCTGTGAGGCAGGCGCTGGCATTGTCTCCACCGCGCAGGCAGATCGGGGAACCAGCTCAGCGGGGTTATGCGGCTTGTCTGAGGTGGCTGCTGATTCAGCTGAACTCACATCTATAGCCCCAGATGCTGTGGTCGGCGTGCGAAGGAAAATAGTGACAGCAGCAACGGCTTCTCTCCTTGGAAGGACAAATTTACCTTCCTGAAGAAATATATTTAAGAGAATTAGAATTTCAATTTTGAAGTAACATCTACATCCTCTAATAATTGGTGGAAAATAAACGGAAATAGCACCATGAGTAATTCAAATATCAGTCATTGCAAAAGTCATTCATGTAGCTAACTAGAATAGCCAATGCATTCTTTCCCCTCCACCCCACGCCCCTCACACTGACCCCTTAACAGACTTAGCTTCTTATGTCTGTTACCCATTCTGTACATGTGATTGGGTGGCCAGGAGCAATTGGGGAAGATGGAAATGGAGGTTAATCTGAATGGAATTTGAGCAGCTGAAGGGATTGGGTTTGTGGTTCAAATTAAGTGAAAGATAATCCATCTGAGGATTTATAGTTCTTGTAACAGGTCTGTGTCCTGTCCCATCAATTACTTAAAAGCCATCTTTTGTTTGGAGCTGTTCAGTCTGCAACTTAAAGGTACAATTATATGTGTTTGAAAATTGTTTCTGACACTGAGGGCTGCTAGACACTAGAATTGGTCTCGAAGAGACTATTGAATGTCTTGTAGAATGGCACTTCTCAAGACTCTTATTGCTAACACAGTACCATCATTTGAGAGAGTTCGATTTTCTTTCATAAATTAGTGTTAGTTTAACTGGGGAATATTACAGTTTCTAGAGATATCTGGGATGGGAAGAGGTTGAAAGCTGTTGTTCTTGAGAGAGGAGTCCTGTGTGTAGGTCTGAAATGATTCAGCTGATACATAGGTACAGAAGCATGTGTGCTTATGTGTCTGCACATAGGTTATGACCTATTGTCAGTTTGAGGTCAAGTTTACAGGTCAGGACCAGCATTCTTTGAAAATGAAATCAAATAGAATAAAGAATACTAACATACATGGAATACAGTAATGGGTTATAATGTAAAATGCTTTTCTTAAAGTAAGTTTATGGTTAACGAAATTGAAAGCTATAACGTTGGCCTATACAATTCCTTCCCAGAAACAGAAGGGTGAATCAAACACAAATAAAATATTAGATTTTGCCTAAAGGAAAAATTCCAAGAAAGAGTCCAACTTAAATGTTACTTTAAGTGAGGGTATGATAATAAACCATGGAGAGGAAATAGTAATAATATTATTAATTCCTGCTTTAGGATCAAATAGTTGCTCTCTGCCCATCACATTCTATGAGTCAGAAATTAGGTCTTCATAATTTCAGCCATCATCGTTCTGGATTATGTATGGAAAGGTGTTCATTTGAAAAGTTGTATATCACAGAAATTAAAGAGCTCTGGCTTTATATGTAGATAGAACTTCTTAGGTTCCAATCTCAGCTTGGCCCCTTAAAAGCTAAGTGACTCTCAGGGAGGGAAGGTACTTAGCACATTTGCTTGTTTCCTATTCTACAAAGTAGGAGTTAAGAAAAAGGCTGGTGACCAGAACTGACCAAAGTAATGTTTGTGAAGTATCTATATTTGGCACACACCCAGCTCTCAAAAACTGGTGCTATTCCTATTATTTGCTCAGGGATCAAGACCAAATGATGGACATACAGTTAGTGCCTCTACAATTCAGCTCAAGTGTCAACATACTTAAGGAAACCAAGGTTACTTTACTTGGGAAAAGCATTATAAAGGAAATAACTCACTAGAGTTCTTGTGAGTCATTTAAAAAGCTGCTTCTTTGATTTTGCAAAAGAGGGGAAAAAATCTCAGAACCTAGTTGGACTAAGTTTTATTATTCTATTTCAAGTCAGAGAGCGAATCCTCCTAGAATGACTCTCGACTGTTTCCTGAGTTTGAGCTGATCCTATTTGACCTTTGCAGACAGCGGGGAACAGATGTTTGAGGACAGGTGGGATGGGGGAAATAGAGACCAGTGTTGTTCTCATCGCACACCATGGACTAGCTGGGTCTGTTGTCTTAGATGTGGTTCTTTTCGTAAATGAGGAGATACAAGCTCAGGGAGGTTTCATAATTCACCGAAGGCCACAGGGCTTGGTGAGAGGAGGATGGAAATTTAATTCAGGGCCGTGTGTCTCCACCACCAATCTCATTCCTGTGCTTTGGGTGCCACCCTATAAATGGATTTCTTGTATATCCTGACCCCAAATATGCAAACCACCCCGAGTTCTTAGCTTAAAAAAATAAAACTTCTTAGGCTGCAGTGTATGCACACCGAATTAGCAACAGTGCCCTGAGCTATCTTCAGCATTCCAGGTTCATTATTTCACTAGTCCAGACAGAATCCACACCTTTCAGAGGAGAAGCAATTTTTATATTAATTGTACCACTCCTTTTAATCTCCAACAATATATACAAAAATAATTAAAAGGAGTAGTTATAATTTACCAAGCATGTGAAACTTAATTAAGGTGAAAGAATTCAAAGTTCCTTTGACGACATTCCAGAATCACACTTACGCACACAATCAGTTTGAAGAAAACTCAATCTATAAAAGTCTATTAATAGACCACTGATTAAATGCAAAAATAAAAAAGATAACAACACGATTTACCACCATGCAGCCCATAATAGTTAAAACAGAATCCAGTCCCACAGTTTCTATGCAGAATGTAACTTGCCAGAAAAAAAACACATGAAAGCATTGCACATTCACCCATGCTCAGCAGCCCTTTGCTGGCAAGTAGAGTTTATCTTCTCCCTCCCACCCACCCCTTGTTTCCTCGGGAGTGCTAACTTTTGAACCTTTCCTTCAGTCTTCGTGGTGCCTGCAGGATATGATCTGGAGGTGTTTTCTTTGCTCCTCTGTAGTGTGGCATCCTAGCTTTGCCCTCCTTTGTCAAGGAGTTGGCAATTGTCCAAAAGTGTCTCCTTTCTCTGCTTCCTCTCTCCTTAGCACCTCTTTACCAGCTGGTTGCCATGTAGCATGTGCTGTGATTTTTTTTCTGCAAGGTGTTAATATCTGGTGAACATTTGTTGTTTGATTTGCAAGATAAATATAGCAGTGGTTAAAAGTTTGTCCTTTGGCACCAAACAGACCCGGATTCAAATCACAGGTTGGGCTGTTACCAGCCACATGATCTTCTACAAGCAGCAACTTCTCTGTAGGAAGAGGATCCTAATACCTACCCCGCAGAGTGCTTGATCAGATGAGGTAACCTTGGTGAAAGGGTTGGCACAGGCCGGCACTCAGTAAGTTCTAGGTCTGTGGCAGTTGTTCTTATCCCAGGAGTATTTGCATTTGAATGTCAGGAGTTGACAACACCCTTACCCAAAGGA
>NW_006439568.1:20853114-20859548 GCF_000325575.1 Pteropus alecto | reverse complement strand
GAACAAGCAGACTTCTTGGAGCAGAGGATACTCAGGTCTCACCATACAGGTAACTGCCTGAGCCTCCTACATGTGGTGTTCGTGTCTTCCCAATAGGGGAAATCTTCTAGGAAGAAGAACAACCTGTTTCATGGACTTCATTGATTGCATAGGGCCTCACCAATAGGCGTAGTGCTTTCTAAGACCATGTGTGGAATGAGGCAAATGCACCTAAAGGATTCAGTCATTTCAATTTGCCATAGAATGGTGCTATCCAAAGTTTGGTCTGCAGCCTGGCAGCATCGGCCCTACCTGAGAGGTTATTAGAAAGGCAAATTCTTTGTCACATCCTGGACCTGCCAAATCTCTGGGAGTGGGCCCAGACATCTGCATTTTACCAAAGCCTTGCAGGTGGTTCTGATGCACCCCAACATTTGAGAAGCACTGTTATAAGACATCCACTCAAGAGTACAAGGTACAGGAATCCAGACTCATTCTCCATCTTTAGGGGGCATCCTAAAAGCCCCAGAGAAGGTACATGGCTGTACACTCCTGTACTCCTTACTCTGATGTTCCAAGGACACACACAGCCTCAGAGAGGACCTTGGAAAGTTTAGCCCTGTCACTGGCAACATTAGCGATGAGATCAACTTCGTTTTTATTTCATTAGACAGACTCCCAGTTCTTCTTCCCATGGCTTCATTCTTTCTGATGCTTTAAGCTAATCATGTACTTTAGGATTGTCCCTTTGTATGCAAATTCCTAAGATTAACAAGAACTACCTTTTATCTCAGATGCAACTGGCATATTTTTCCTTAGAGATTCATTTTAGCCAATTATAATTTTGTTCCATCTTGCTGGTTTTTGGAAACATTGGCCATTTTTCTATTTATATCACTATTCTCACCAAGTAGATGTCAATATTATATAGATATTTACAAACAAGTATAGAAAACATGTAGCTTTTATGTTTCATTTTCTAAGGAAAAAAAGTCCATTCAAAATGTAATAGATTCACAATTTTGTGCTTTATAATTCTTTCAAAGTGAGGTGATGATTTTTTAACTGAGGTGGCTGTCATAACAATAAGCCATTCACTCAAATCACATAACTTCTAATCATAGGAGGGAATCCCAGGTGCAGGGATTGAAAGGTAACCCTTAAAAATGATGCGGCCATGTTCTAACTTCCAGAACCTGTATAATATGGCCTTTTTTGGGGGGAAAAAGAACTTTGCAAATGTAACTAAGTTAAGGATCTCAAGATGAGATTATTCTGGACTAGGGTGGACTCTAAATTCAATCACAAGTTCTTAGAAGAGCAGGGAGAAAGAGACACAGACACGGAAGAGAAGAATATGTGGACACAGAGGCAGAGATTATAGCGATGTATCTACATAAGCCAAGGGACACCAAGGATTGCCAGCAACCAGCAGAAGCTAGGAGACACGCATGGAGTCTGTCATTCCTCAGAGCCTCCACAAGGAACCGACCCTGCCAAAACCTCAGCTGGGAACTTCTGGCCACCAGAACTGGGAGAGAATAAATTTCTGTTGTTAAGCCTACAAGTTTGTGGTGATTTGTTAGGGCAGCTCTAACAAACTACGCTCATTACACTAGCTCATCACAGAACCCTGGTTTGCAACTGTCGACATTTACGAAATATGGGTTTGAGAAACTTTATTGAGGAACTAAGTTAAGTTAAGGAGGGCTTAACACCAAGTTATTGAATTTCTCCTTTTACACCAGAGATCATAAACCCTTAAGCAAACAACACTTATCAAAGGACAGTAATGGTTTTCAGAACAAGAGATACATCTATTAGCATTTTATTCATTGGACAAATATGCATGTGGACTAAGCAACATCAATGTGCATAAGGTGTTTAGTCTTTTAGAAAACTTACAGTTACAAAGTGGTGGGAGAGCTATTTCACCATCTGTAGGTGAATGACTTTTAGGGACCAAAAATAAAGGGTAGAGATGAACCGGCATATCTTGCATTGCATAAGGTTAGAGGGGAGTATGTGACATCAGTCTCATGGTTATATTTTTTGTTTAGAATGCTTATGGATCTATTCATTCATCCATTTGCTCATTTATTCAACTAACTTATGGAGTGCATCTTACCTGTTTGGTGGCAAGCACAGAGAGAGGGGCAGTATTTAAGATAAGTTCCTTGCCCTCATATAGCATATCTAGCTAATGGGACATGCTGGTGATAAGTAAGTGAACAAATAAATAAAATATTGGTATACACTGTGAAGGAAATAAACATGGTAATGTAACCACCCAATAAAAAGTAGCCTCGTCAGTCTTTTTGGGTTTTGTGTTTGGCATGGAAAAACAGATTAAACATAATCTGTTGTTTAAATAAATAGACAAATAAATTACGTGTTGTTTATTTATTTGTCTACTTATTTATAGTCTGTCTCCTCTGGACTGTGAGAGCCACAGGATCAAGGACCTAGTCTTATTTTATGCTGTTTCTTGGGTGTGAGGACACTTGCCTGGCACATAGCAGGCACACAGTAAATACTTGTTTAATACATTTGTCGACTGAGTCAGTGAATTTGAGAGGGAAACTGATGAGACTCTGCAAACTTAGGAGACACAGAAAGCATTTATTTATATTTGTATTGCATTTGTTTTTTAAAAAATCCTTTCCTTTTCTGAGCTAATATATTTTTTTAGGTGAGAAAAATTTTCAGATGCAGAAGCTATGGAAAAATGAAATCTTATAATGCAGTAACTTATGGTATCTAGGATAAGTGTATGACCAAACCACTTCGATTTGACTTTATAGATATGACATTCACTTTCTTAATTTATGACTGACTTAAAGGTTTTTAAAAAATAAATTCTTATTAAAAACTTCAAATTAAATTGCAACACTATCTTTTAAAACAAATACCTGTGAAGAATCAGGGAACTCAATTTTTTAAAATTCAGTGGTCTGCTTCTCTCTTTGGATTTTTAATAGATTAAATGGCCTACCGAAAGCACTAGTTTGCATTTAAAATCATCTCCTATATAGTGGTAAATGCTTATTCTAAATTTGTAGGCTATAAAATGGTTTTCCTTTGCTTTCTATTTTCTGTCTTAGTTTTAAATATTTACTTTAAAATCAATAAAAATTTGAATACCCTAAGAGAAAAATGAACAAAAGACAGAACAAGAGGCTGTTGGATAAATGAATAAATATAAAAAACAAAAGAGAAAGAATATACAGAACTGGAAAGAACCAGAAAGCAAATGAAAGATTCTACCTCTTTAGCAATCAAGGAATTGCAAATGAAAATAATAAGCATATTTTGCATATCAGTTTTGAAATAAACAGGAACTCATACATTGTTATTGGGAATATGAATTCTTTCAACCTTTTGATGAACAATTGGACAAAACAAATTAAAAGCTTTAAAAATATATTTGTCTTGGAGCTATAAATTTCACTTCTGAAAATACATCTTAATGAAATAATGAGGTATATATGAATATTTAGCCATAAAGATAATTAGATGAAGTGATATTTAAGGAAAGTATGGGACGTCTTTTAAGTGACCAACGTGAGCAAAATAAAGTTATGGCACTTTATTTTAATTCAGTATAATAGTATTTGGCCATTAAAAGTATTCCTCACAAGTTTGTTTATTGACATGTAAAGATGCTGAAGATGTATTAAAGGGGAAAAAAGCAAATTTAAAAAATAATTGTTACAATATTGTGTTAAAATATTGACATATTTTGGAGAAAGGGAGACAGAGACTGAGAAGAAAAGTGAAGTATGTACAGATATTTTTTTCGTGTTGTTTGTGGGTGAGTAGATTGTGGCTGCTTTTAAATATTTTTCTTATTTGTTCACGGTCACTCACTCTCCCATGGTGAACACATAAGATTTTATAGTAAAGTGTGTTTGTTTTATTTAAAATGTAAAGGTATATAGTTTTGCTTTAAAGTTTTTCTGGGGCAACCAGTAGAAACAGGGACAAAGGGCATGAACAGGCCGTTTATATAAGGAGACATCTGGTTGACTACACTGGATGTAAAGAGATGCTTGAACTCGTAAGTGATAGAAGAAATGCAAATATAACATTATTAGGATGCCACTTTGTACCCATGGGATTGGCCCAAAAAGTAGATGTTTGGTGAGAAAGAGGAAATAGCATTCTGGTCGGCGTCTAGGCTGACAGGATCCATGCTAGAATGGGAGTCGGGAGGGCCGTTCTGGAGAGTACAGATGAGTTGGTTTGTCAGTGATTAACCATCAATCGGGGCCCAGTCATGAGGAGTTTTATTAAAAAACAAAATCAAAGTGGCTTTTTAAAATTATGGATTATTATGAATTTATTAGGGACTTTGTTTTTATTGTTATTGGTATTATGGATAGGAGAAGCAAACAGGAGAACTACTTCTCTCAACCCAATTCACACAAACAGAAAGAGTTGTCTTAATAAGAGAAAATAATTAAAATCTTGGTAAAGGATCATATGAACTTAGATTTCGTGAGCAGGAAACAGCTAAAAATGAGTAGATATGTGAACTTCAGGAAAGCAGACTTCAAAACTTCACAGCATTGACCCAGAGAACTTGCCAAAGCCTCGAGAAGCCCCCAGCCCTGCAGTGATATGGTGACTTCACAGAATAAGAGAGAGGAAACAACCGTTTGCCAGAAACGTGTCAGTTCTGTAGACAATGAACACTTCACATATCCTGGACGTTGGTCATAGTAACTAACTCCTATCCTAACTCGGAAAGAAAAATATTTAGAAAGATTTTATAAACAAATAGGCCTCCAATATCATTAGAATTGCACCTTTCTCTGACCCTCAGTGTGGAGTGAGGGGCGATGGCACCAACACATAGGGCCCAATTGAGAGGGACACAATAGGTCATGATGTAAGATTTAGCCTTATAAAAAAATTATAAAAAGCATATGGTCAGAGTTCTATTTGAGAAAAATAATTATGGATGCTTACAGAGGAAGAACATGTGATTAAGTGATCAATTTGTGAATAAACCAGGCCTCAAAGAAAAGCAGGTGGCCAAGCAGGACATGACCAGTGCTTATTTAGTATACAAGAGGCAGAATGAAGGTAGGCTGCCATATCTAAGGAGGCCAGGAGTGTGTGTGTGTGTGTGTGTGTGAGGGGTGAGGTGGGGGGCGGGGGAGATCAATGGTGAGCATAAACTAGAAACCTCAGGAAGCAGTGAGCATTAGATTAGGAATATCATGTGCAGACCTAAATCCCAACTAAGACAGTAGCAGTGGAGACAGTGAGTAATAAAGATTTTGACCACAGGTCTGTTCGTCGAACCAGAGAGCTAGAGCCCACGGAGAGGCCCATCTCTGTGGAGTGGGGCTAGATTGTGGTGGATGGTTGCCGTGGCTTCCATGCAGCTGCAACTAGAAATAGGAGTGTGGTTAGATCTGGAAAGGTCCAGAGCTAGGCTTGCCAGATAAAATACAGGGTGCCCAGTTAAATTTGAATTTCTTATAAACAACAAATACTTTTAAAAAATAAGTATGTCCCAAATATTTGCTAAATCTGGCAACCCTAGCCATAGCAGAACGCAATTTGTGAAAATGAAAGCTATGTACACAGGCAAATCAACACAACTTATACAAGAATTCATAGCAAACACATTAATAGCCATCATGTTTATGGGGACAGGTAATGGAAATAAAAGGAATAGATAAATATTACATAAATAAAGAAATAGAGGAAGAGAGGGCCTTAAATAGACAGGTGGTGATAGTGAGCTGAGTATGATTACCTCAGCTTTCCGTCCCAAAGTCCAAAAGAATAAAAAAAGTTTTCCAGCAGTCTCCTGGAATTTCTTCACTGCAGTCCTGATGACACTGTCTGGCTGATAAACACAATATTCTTTTCTATAAAACAATCCCTATGGAATACTATGGCACTTCTAGCAAACTTAAGTGGCAGGAAAGTGAATAGGAGTGGGAGAGGGTAGGTGACAAGGGACTCAAGTGGAGAAGAAGTTAATAACTTTATAAACCTAATTTAAAAAAAAATGAAACTAATTAACAAATCAGTTAGGAACATTCCTTCACCTAGATTTACTCTTACTAGAGGAACATGCTTACATTCTTATAAATACTAGTGAAAGAATATCAGCAAACACAAATCCTTCACCGTTGCCATAGAGACAGCCAGAAAAGAGGCAGAGTTTCAATTTCCCCATTGGAAAATGACAGTCTACTACATGTCACCTAGTAACTCTTACTCTTTTAAAACCTTTTCTTTTTGTTACTGTTACAGCTGATTACAAGGAGAGCTTTAATACAATTGGAAACATTGAAGAGATTGCATACAACGCTGTTTCCTTCACCTGGGACGTGAACGAAGAGGCGAAGGTGAGTGGAAAAGTAGCACTGATTCGTTGTTCAGACCTTTTAAGTGATACGTCCTTTGTCTGCAGGTGATTTTTTTTACAA
>NW_006439568.1:20813145-20853092 GCF_000325575.1 Pteropus alecto | reverse complement strand
CTGTTAACTTGAGCCAGAATCAAAGGAAATGAACCTATTATCTTTCTTTAGAAGTCACACACGTTCAGTTATATGCCGCTGAACCGTCTTTTGTGGGGTAAAGGAGAAAAAGGAGTGTACCTGTTCCTCCTGGCCTTCTGCAGAATGTTCCAAGCTACTCGTCCCTCCCAAACCCTCCAGACTCCATTTTAGCACTTGGGGCTGACATGACTGGGCCAGGAATCCTTTTCCACCTGCACAGATGTTCCCAGATTCCTCTGTAACAGCTGCCTTCCTTCAGAGGGAGGAAAGTGCTCAGAGCTAACATCTTCGTAGGTAAAGGACTGGGCATGCCTCCTGACCCCAGGACTCCTTCCAGCCATAACCTGGTTGAGGGAGGGGGCAGGAAGCAGGGCTGCAGGTGTCTGAACTTCACTCCCTGGGGTATAGCCACTGTGACCTTGAGCTATTTTTTTCTTATCGGGACGGCTTAAGCTTTTTCTATTTCTCTCTGGTGCCAGTGTAGTTAAGAAGGGCAACGGTACAATCTCCAGCAAGGTGTGCCCTGAGGGCAGACGTCCACCATTGCACTGGTTTGGGTAAAAAAGTGAGACTTGCTGATACTCAGATTTACTTTCTCGCCAAGAGTTTCTCTGAGTTTATGAAAACTCCAAACTTTTCTGCTATGCCCGCTCTTCTGTGTTCTATACCTTCTGATTCTTGATCCTTATTTTGTTCTAAAGAGAAGGTTCCAGATGAAACATAAGTTTGTTTTCTACTTCAGTTACGTACCATCTACAGAAGGCATTACAAAACTTTGTCTTCAAACTAATGAAAAGGTCAATGTAAACAACGCCTTTCAATGCTTTATTGTCTGCGAGCTGGGGGAAGGTTGGGCGAGAAAGGAAGCTGGATGGGAGTTCGTGGGCATGACTTATAGAAGGAGATGAATTGCTCAGTGTCTTGTTTCACTCATGTATAAAACAGTGTAAATGAAATTGGCTTTAGGCCCAAGAAAGGTGACCTAAATGGGCAAGCAGCAACAGAGTGCCAGAGCAGCCTGGAGAATGTTCCAGTGACTCACAGCATCCGTGGGAAGGAAGGAGGCCCTGCACTAGGTGGGAGGTCAGGTCCTGCACAGAAGTGTAAGGGAAGATCGTCTTCTAGGGTCCACTCTGCCTCCATTTAAAGTTCCTCAGCCAAGCCCCGCACTTTCTCTTCAGGCCCCTCTCCCCACCCCAGGCTAGGTAAAGAAATGGCAGATAAAGGGCAGTCTGTGCGATGGGCCAGCGGGCCGGGGTTAGAGTCCCTAGCAAAGCATCTCACCTCTCTGGGCCTCAGTTCCTTCACTCGGAACAAAACAAAACAAACTTTTCCACTTGTCTCGGTTGTCCCGGGTATCATGCTGGGTGTGACATGTGACAATCCAGTGCTGTGGGAAGGGAGGCGGGGGAACCAGTAACCACTCGGCAGTGTGAGGAGTGAGAGGCGGGCCTGCTGCAGTCACTGGGATCCTGTCACTGGAAGCGCCTCGTCAGTGTGCAGCAGGCTGTAAACGTGAGCTGTGATCTTCGTAGCTCTAATTTTCATTATCGTGCAATCTGTGATAGTGAGTGCCAGTGGGTATATGTATTAACTGTTAGTGTCAATAGGGACCTTTTAAAGAAAATGCCTAAAACGAAATGGACAGATTGAATGATGGAGGCTCTGCGGTAAACCAGCGAGGCAGTTAATTTGAGCTGACTTGATCTTTCAGCCCAGTTAAGACGAATTCACCCATTTACTATAGGTACTTTCCTTTAAATAAATACGTGTTTGCGCATGTGTGTTGTTTCAGGCTGAGAATTTAAGCTCACATATGCTTGACAAATGGCAGTGTTTGCTTGTTGTAGCAAAATTTGTTTGAATAACCAATAAGTAATAAAATATAATTCCATATAATTTCCTCCCAAAATACTGGAAAGGCTTAAAAAAAAAAACTCTAAAAGTTAAATCCATAGCATTTCATAGGCCAAGAAGATCTCCCTCCCCCAACTCACAGAGCCTAGGGTATTTCTTTGAAATACTGATTTTATAATAAGCAGACTGCAAAAAACAAAATCATGTGGTTGAGAAAAAGGTTTTCAACAAAGCAAGAAGTAAAGGCATCCCTCTCACAATGGAAATGTTTATGATTTTCGTATGATGGACTTCTTCTCAGGAGCAGTTACATTTGCTTTGAGTTCCTATTGGTATCATCTACACAGAAATCTTTTGTAGGCTTCAGGCCTGAGGCCCCATTCCATGATGTTTTGGTTTACGTGGCCAGAGGACAGAAATTCCACACTCACTTAGACAACCGAATGTGCAGTTTATATCTTCGTTGACTTTCAGCGTTGGGCAAAGCAGTGACATGATAGAGGCTGACATGGTACGACTGATAGAAATGGGGCCAGGATCCCCTCCCACACCCACTGGCTCCTCCGGCCAGGCCTTTGGCAGCAGACCAGAGGTCACTCGGGTTGGCACTGTTAAAGAGCGTTACTGTGACATCCTTTTGAATGCCCTCAATGGCTGTAAATCTTGATCTTCGAAGGCGTTTTAAAAAAACACCGGAAATCACTTGGGCCCACATGTAAATACATACGACAACTTGGAGAATACCACTCTAGGGTTACAAATGAGATTTCTTTTGCGCAAGACCAGCTTTGAAGAAGACAGTGTCAGAAGAGACACTACAAATACACTTTGAGCCCCAGCAGGATCATTCGAGAAAACCGTATGTCTTCCCAAAATGGCTTTGTTGAAGGGTAGCCTGTGTTTGGACATATAAGTTCTGGTGCATTTAGTAAAACAAACAAACAAACAATAGCAGTTCAGTGTTGGTCATCTTACCACATGTGAATAAGCAAGAGCTGATGACAAGGTAGACAGCTTTTCCCAGAGCATATTTCTACCTTTTCTTCTGTTGCTGACCTACATTTTACTTCTACTTGTTTAGCATAAATAGAAGAAAGGAAAGGTTGTGAAATTCTAATCGTTTAGTTTAATTATAGAAAAAATTTGACTAGTGAAGGTGTTAAAACTATTAGTTAAATCGAGGTTTGGGAATGAGCTCCTGGTGCCCAGTATCGATGGCAGCGTGACTCTGGCAGCACTGTGACGAGTTCTCCCACCCAGGACCGGTTTGGCCAGTTGCGCCACAGTGTCTTTCTGTGCGGTGACTCAATAGTCTCCAACAGGACATTTTTTTCCCCCTGAGGGTCTGTGTAGTTTGGAAGCTCACATGATGTGAACGGGTATCCCTGGGTTCCTGGGAGTGACTCAGGTGACATCCAGGTGGATGAGGTTATGAGTGTCCACCCTGTTACCACCTGGAAATTGATAGGACACTAGGCACTGGATGGTACAGAAGAAAAGGCACCGAAATGGGGTTTGGGCAACGAGGCCCTAGTCCCGGCACTGGAATAGCCGGCTTTGTGACTTTCCCTTCTGAGATTCACTTTCCTTAGCTGGAAAACGGTGGGGAGGAGAGCAGGGATTATTAAAACAGATTATTAAAATTGACAGATTAAGGTCCCACCCACATGATTCTAATGGGAGGACTGCAGTCTTACATTCTTTCATGTGACTCATTTAAAAAGTTACTTCAATTTTTCTTTCTTCCCTTAGCCAAACAGTGGTACCTACAAACTAGATTTGTTGGTCACTAAGCCCCCAGATGAGGAATTCCCACGCAAGACCCTATTGAATTGTTAAAGAGCGGTGAGTTCAGATTCCTGGCACTGAGTGCTGCCTTGTTCCAGGCAATGACATCACCTCCCAGAGCAGGAGCACAGTGAACCCTAATTAAAGGCTCTCCTTTCTCCCAGATTTCTAAGGAGAAATTCTTGAAACTGGGCCCCTCATTTTTGTCCCGTGCCGTTTCCTCTGTTCACAGGGATTTGAAGATTAAACCGATTTCGGTGTGCTGCAAAGGGCTCTCTCATGTGACCGCAGAGGATCACTTGAGCATAAAGATGCTCCTTAGCTCTTTGAAAACTGAGTTTCCTTTTTGTTTCTTTCCCCTGGAACACCATACAATTCCCTTGCACCTTCCTTCCCCCCAATTTCTATGCTTCACTCCTCTCGTGGTTTACAAAGAACCTCAGATGAAGGAGACTTCTTTCCATGAACCCTTTTTTAATCCCTCTGCTGCAACCAAGCCTTTTGGAATGATCTGGAGTCAGTGAAAATGTTCCTCCCCTCCCACGGCCAGCATTGTTCAGTCATCCAACAAACGGAGAAATCCACACCTAGCCCATCCCCCTATCTCTAGGATTAAAAAGTAAAAGCTATTATAATTCAGTAATATGAAATTCTGCCTCTCCTGGGTTACTCTTTGTTGCCCTCTAGACTAGCACCTCTGCCTTGCAGAAGTAGAGTGATTATTCTCTGGGGCGGGGCCTACCTTGCCCCTCCTTCCACCTTCCGCCCTGAGTTGCAGGAGGGGCTTCGGAGACTGGCTAGCTCAGCCCTCTGCCTTGTGAGATCAGTGGTGAACTTTCCTCCTGCATTTTGGGCTTGGAGAGAAACTTACAGAGAGAGAGTTGTTGCAGTTTTAGAGGCCCAAGGACACAGATCAGGGATGTGTTTTCATCTTCGTTAACACATTTTCCCGGTGGGATTGGGATGTGCAGGTCTGAGACCCGGTGGGGCCGGGCTGGGAGCAGAGAGGCTGAGAGAAGCCATGGATCTGTGCATCTCAGATTC
This sequence comes from Pteropus alecto, assembly GCF_000325575.1. Taxonomy (NCBI): domain Eukaryota; kingdom Metazoa; phylum Chordata; class Mammalia; order Chiroptera; family Pteropodidae; genus Pteropus; species Pteropus alecto. The sequence goes on along the minus strand of NW_006439568.1, from coordinate 20,848,382 downwards.
ACATTCCACTAAATACTAACTTGCTACGTACCGAGCACTGCAGGATTAGGAGATGCAAAGGTGGGCTTTGAACTCATGTCCCTCTGAGTTCAGAGTCCATGCTCTTAACCATCCCAACAGAGGAAATCTGTAATTTTTTTTTTTAGACCGTAGCATGCTATGATTTTCTTTCTCAAAGAAACCTATAGGGCACAAGATATAGAAATCTAGAAAGAAAGAAAACAAATGATCAGCCCCATTTCCTTGAGCAAAACAGTTTAATCAAGTCACCCTCTGTGTCCCATCTGTGTCCCCCTCCCCACCAACAAAGGTGGGCTTACTAGTCCAACATTTCTAGCACACAGGTCTCTCCCTATCCATGTCTTTGGTTGCCCTGCTATATTACCTGTTGATATCATACAAATCTTTGACCAGAATGGATATGAGACGTGAGGACTATTTGGATTCCTTGCCCTCTTCAACTGTGTGTGTGTGTGTGTGTGTGTGTGTGTTAGCTTAACATTAGTGATCACATCATTTGCATAACTACTACCTCCATATTACTTGAAGATCAGTACATGCTTTCTGATATTACAACTCTGAGACATATCAGTGTTTTTTTTTTTCTCTCCTTACCTTTACACATTTATTCTCCATTTTCCCCACTTATCTCTAGCTCCTTTCCCTGGTGTCCAAAATTTCATTTTTATACTCATTTATGTTATTTCCATACACTTTTCTTTTATGTATTTTTTTTTCTGTTTTGAATAGTGAAGACTATTCACTGTGTACTCTTTTTTGCAACACTATGCGGGAAGCAGAGCATAAAAAAAAATTCAAAGCCAGAATGACAATTATTATCAGAGAAAATAAAGGTTGCAAAAGGCACACAATGGCTATCTACTTTGTTTGCAACTTAACAAATCAAATAAACTAAAACCCATATTTACCAAGCTGGTAAATTGGAAGTAAATATTTACACGTGAGCAATATTCATTTTATGGAGTCTTCTAACTTTGGGTCCCTTTGGATGCTTTAAAAGAATTAGGATTTACACAAAGGGCTTTTTGACATTGTGAGAAAATGCAAGGTGAGGGGATGCATGTTGATTTTGCCTCTGAGCCTCATTCCTCTTTATATTTTTGCTTTATTTATTGCCTTTGTGCCTGATTTTGCTCTAATACCCAGGAGGTACCATAGAACAACTGAGATCCAGTGTGAAGAGTAGAACATGGATGTGCTAAGATGAGTCGGCTGGCCGAGCAGGGAAATAGAAGTGAAAGTTGGGAGTAAAAAGTTCTCTCCTCTGTTTGTAAGTCCATTCTTCAGGAAGGAGATGAAGTTGGTGTAGTGCGCAGGCACCGCCCTGCGGCTGCCCCATACATAAGGGCATTCACTGTGGCTCGTGTCCCGGCTTGCTTCACATTGTGAAATATAACTAGAGTTGCCATATAGGATGACTTACTTTTTCCATGTGAAGTCCAGGTTTCTTTCCTGTATGGGTCGACCCTTTCTCTTCCCACTGCTGTCTTTTCAAGGTACAGCTTGTGGTCAACAAGGCAGCCTAGCTTTGCTCCATCAGCTGTTGATGGATAGGAAAAACAGCCTCTGTCCTCATCTCAATTTAAGTAGTTCAAAAGACAGGATGGTGAGAATGGCAGTGCTTTGTTACAGCCTGTGAAAGGTAGTAAATTGGAGAAAATATAGATGTTCTTGTACACTGCAAATTATTCGGTCTCTTTGAGTGGAAAATAAGGTTATGCTAATTAAAAGGCTGACTTGAAATTCATTACCAAATCATGGCAAATCCATTAAATTACCCCAAATCTATTATTCTGCTCTCTCCTTCCTTCACCCTTTCTTTCAACATTTCTTTTTGTTCTAAAATATTTAATTGGATTTTATTGGGCTCTCACTGTGTGTCAAGCACAGTGCCTTAGAAAATTACAGTTTTGTAGTGTTGATAAATCAATCACGCTTTCTAAGGGGATGTTTCTGAACGGATTGTGCTCTCTTTCTGCTAAACTCCAGGGAGAAGAGAAGATATGTAAATATTGATTGTCGGGATGAGAAGAGAAGCAAAAGACTGGCCGATGGTGGCCATACTCCTGATGCCCTGTGGGTTCATGACCCAGTTCATCCCCCAGCCTGTCCCCACCTCCTGCCAGCACTTGGGGCATTCTCTCTCTGCTTATAAGCCAGTCTCAAATGAAATGGGGTTGATAGATATTACTGACTTAAAAAAAGTTACATTCTACTGTTTTGCCTAAGTCGAGCCCAATTTTAAACAGATTATCTTATGGAGGGTTAGAGACTATTAAAGGACATCTTCCGTGATCTCAAAAGTAAAGAAAAGGTTGGGGGAAGCTCTTGGGAGGGCTCTTGAAAGGTTGAGATACACATTGTGAAGCAGGGCAAATGGCATTTTATGTGTTTGTTGGGGCGTGGTATGGGTGATGGAGGCTTTAAAAGGGAAAGGTAAACATTTGCTGGAGTCTTCAGTATTGAACTTAAATAAAGTCATGCTTTTGTTCCAGTTTTATAAGGTAATGGATGGCAGGAAAAGCTGTAAAGCTAGAGTTAATTCATATATAGAAGGAATAGTCTTCGGAAGGCATCTTGCTGAAGTTATCAACAGCTTAATCTTTTGTTAGAATGAGAGTATCCATGGTTTCTGACCTGAATTCTGCTTAGGGCTCTGTAACTTACATGCGTGAACTGTCGTGTGTATGCAGAGAGTTAGATTACAGACTTGAATTTCATGGACTGATGTGTGTATGCGTATGTGTGTGTCTGTGTGAGTGTGCACCATGGCTAATATTTGTTCAGTGATTACCATATGCCAGGCATTCTGCCAGGTGCTTTTTATACATCATGTAGTATTCATATTTTTAAGTGGATGTAATTTTTTATTTAAATAATGAAGAATTTGAATCCCAGATCGGTTGGCTAAGCTTGCCTAAGGTTGCACAGCTAATGCACGGCAGAACTGGAATTCTCACCCTGGGCTGTTCGAAGCATTTGCTCTTTCCACAATGCCTTTTTGTATTGGGAGGATCTAGTAGTAATATCTTATACATTATCTCTGGCAAAAGGGCAGTCATTCCTTTAAAGCATTATACCTGCTGCATATCATGCACTGGGCCAGGCAGTGAGAATTCATGGACAGAGCATCTGCTGTCAGAGAACATTTGGGCTAGGGAGGGAGGAAACTGAGACATAGCTATAAATAACTGCAGTACGAGGTAGAAAATAACGGCTCTAATGAAAATAGAGTTAAAGTGCTAGGAGAGTTCTGGAGAGGGGGATAACTATGATGTTTATTTTTAAAGTATTCTCTCAACTTTTTATTTTTATAAATTTCAAATGAAAGTTGAAAGATGACTACAATTAATACCACATACCCTTCATGTAGATTGACCCGTTGTTAGTAGTTTGCCAGATTTGATTGACCGCTCTCCCTTTCACACACATATGCACATGCGTACACACACACCCTATACTTTACTTCTAAATACTTCAGCGTGTAGCGAGATCGCCTTCCTGTGGGGTCAGGGGAGACATGAGGGAGGATGTAACACGTGGGCTGTGTCTTAAGGGTCAGGTAGAATTCAGACATGTGGAAGTCGGAAGGAAGTAGCACATGCTAGGTGGAAGAATGGGTGCTCAGAGGTGCAGCCTGTGGGAAGGAAGCACAAGAAAGGCGAGGATTGTGGAGCACAGGATAGAAGTTAGCGCTGTTTTAAAAGAGAGGATCGCCGGAGTCCCGAGGAATGATGAGATTGATGGGGAGAGTGTTAGCGGGGTGGGCAAAAGAGTGTCAAGGATGGGACTTTAAACCCACCCCATTTAGAGCATTTGGAGGAAGAAGGACCAGGGAAGGAAGGGGTGGTTGCTACGGAGAGTACAGAGGAAGGTGGTGGGGAGAGGAAAAGGAGAAGGAGGAACTGGCCAACGAAGTCAGTGCTATAGGCAGTGGCTTCTCCTATCCTGAGTCTCCACGTGCAGTATCAGCCTCCACTGGGAAACTGTTAGAAATGCAGACTTGGACCTCTGCCTCAGACCTTCTGAACTGGAAACTCTGGGGGTAGAGCCTTGCTATCTATATTTTAACAAGACCCCCCGGATGCATACTAAATTAGAGATCTCCTGCTTATAAGGTTGCTATTGGGAAGGCTGACCTTGGAGAAAGCAGTTCTAGTGAAATAGTAAAGACAAAATTCAGATTAAATATAGTCAATGACACGACCTGTAGTACTGCCAGGAATTTATATGTTCACATGTGTGTAAAAGCCATGTTGAAATACATGCATTGCATCATTGTTATAAGATGAAATATATGAAACATAAAAAATACAGAATATATATGAAAAAACTGGAAAAAAACTAATGTTAAAGAAGTCGTCGCTCCGTATTTCATGGCTCTTTAAAAAAGAGAGAAAAAGCTATCTTCAAAATTTATTGTCAAAACAAGATGAAGAACTATGTTTACTATGCTACCATTTGTATAAAAAAAGAAAAGGATCTGTATTCTGTCTGTCCATAGAATATTTCTAGAAGGATACACAAGAAACTGTTGGTCGATTGAGGAACAATGATAATAAACTCCCTTGGATTTTCATGGCACTTTATGGTTTAAAACATGATCTCATTTTAAGTGTCATGGTATTAAGGTAGAGATTATTATCTCTATTTAAAAGATAAGGCACGTGAGGCCCAGGAAGTTTAAATAATTAGTCCAAGGCCATAGTGCTAGCATTTGCACCAGGTACATACTTTTTTGAGCCTCTTGTACATTTTTTCTTGCTGTACTTTCCTCTCATTTTGCCGATCAGCTCCATTGAAAGCTCTGTCTTTCTTCTTACAAAACTTCACTTGTGAGTTGATCTCATTTAATCCCTGTTTCTGAGGCTCTTAGCTCCCACAGACTCCTCTTTTTTTGCGGACTCTTACATTCATTCTTCTTATTGTGTGAACACCTCCTCGCATTTGGAAGAATACCTCTGCTGGGCCCTGCTGCCCACTTCCCGTGTCCTGTCCATCCTTCCTTCCTCTGCCCAAATTCTCAGCGAAGGTGCCTCCTCTTCATATTCACGTTGTGTCTGACCTGCCCCAGCAATCTAGTTTCCCATCCTTCCCTCCACTAGTCCAGCCTCTGGAAGGGGTGCAGACCCTCTTTACTTCTGAACCCGATGACTTTTCTCGGCCCTCACTCTCCATGTCCTCTCTGTAACCTGGATATTGGATACTGTGGCCACAGTTCTATCTTCTCTTGGTTTCAAGGATACACTCTTGACCTCATCAAATGTTCATTAGTTGATCACAGTGATACAAGCATCTTGGCTGGCCTCTTCCCTCATCAACCTCCTTTTTCAGGCCTCTTAAGCTCCCTAATACAAACCCTCCTCTCCCATCATTAGGCTGGTCTCTTTCTTCCAGCTCAGGACTCCAATAGGAAATCTTCCCTGGCTAACTTGTTGAGCTTTCTTCTTTTCATCAAGTTCTGACGGCATGTGTAGTCTGCAATATTTAACTTAGTATCTAATTATATACCTTATACAACAGGTAAAACTGTTAGATCCCACTTTTTCCTTGAGGGCAGGATGCTACTATTGATTTCTATATCTCCCATAGCATCCTCTATATATAGCATCCTCCGCGTTTGTGTGTGTGTATGTCTGTGTGTACAGACAGACGCACATACTGAATATATAGTTGGTGCTGATTTTATGTTTGTTGATATAAGGACAAATAATATTTTTTGAGGATAAACCTGGTCAGACCAGCTAACCCTACTGTATTATCTTGACAACTTGAGCTACTCAAAACAATCTCAGCTCTTAGGAGGTTTTGCTTATGAAAGCAAGAGCATGGATGAAGATGGAACTGTGTATTTAGAAAAGTAATCTTATCTTAATTCATTGGACAAATATTTGTCGAGTATCTACCATGGGTCTGGCATTGAGACTAGAGTGAGCCCGAGGGAGACAAGAGGCCTCCTCTTAGGGGTTTACGGCCTCATGGAGCAGACATGACAATTCAGCACTAAACAGATAAACAATGAGATAAATTCAAGTAATGTTAAGCAATATGAAGAAAATAGAAAAGAGCAGTGTGGTAGCATGTGCTATAGGCCATGGGCTGAGGCTGGAAGAGGAGGAGGAACTCAGCTCTAGATGGGTGGTCAAAGCAGGTAGTTCTGAAGAGTTGACATTGGACTGAATGAGAAGAAGGAGCTGGCAATGTGAGGATCTGTGGGGACAGCACTGGAGGTAGAGGGCAGAGCAAACAGCAAAGGCTGTCAACTGGGAACACACTTAGTATGTTCTAGAAATGGAAAAAAAAATGAGTACTGAAAGAATATAAAAAAACTATGGTAGAATATGTGAGTAAACCAAATGCATGTGTGTGTACACAGATGTAGAGGAGAAAGTAAAGAAATATATTATCAGATTTTAAATCATTCCCTAAAAGTGCTATATAAATGGAGGCATCAGGAAATCTAGAAGTTTCTTAGATCCTCAACAAAAAATAAGCTCTTTGCAGGCAGGGAATCTGTCTTGTCATTCTTGTGTCCCACCTCCTGGCACAATGCCAGGCAGTTGGTAAATATTTGATGAATTAAAGCATAAAGAAATAAATAAATGCCCAAGACTGAGATTTCGTATGTTAATATTATCTACTTTTAGTTTATCTTTCTGTCTTCTTTGGCATTGCATCCGCACCCAAATACAATCATATAAAATGGAAGAAAAATGCTGAAATGTAAGAAAACCGTCTTTAAGGTCTTTAATAATTCCAAGAACCAAGAAGTAGGGAAATTGGCAAGAGCACACTTACGTATTTATATATTTTTAATGATTTAGAGTGAAAATGATGATTTTTATGGTGTACAACATGACCCTGTAATTCAGAAGCTAATACATATGCCATTTCTTGGAAAAGAGCTCTTCAGAGTCTCAACCTTAGGAAATAAATAGCTTTCGTGGTCTTTAATCAGAAAGATCTTGAAAATGCAAAATACAATTGCTTAAAGAGGAAAATAAATACTTTCTGTTAAATCATGGATTTTATGCTTTTTTTAACCCCCAAATTGCTTTGTAAATCAAAGATAGCCTCATTTATTTTAGTGGCGGCACTCAGAAAAATCCTAGGAGTTAATAATTAACTTAATGTAGCAATTCTAAAGCCCATCATTGATCTGTGTTTATTTTAATAAATCTTACTACACCTAGCACACAACTGAGACGTATTATAACCTGGGCAAAGTCACTTGTCCTGTGTAGGAACTACAAATAGGAATTATAATTCATATGTAGAAATATGATTTTATTTTAAAAAATGTCAATTGTCCTAAGACTGCCTCTATTTCTGGAAAGGTCTTGGTGCATTTAGAAACAATCTTTCTATCGGAATCAATCTTTGAACCAATGACAAAATTTAAAATGTATCTATTATCTGCCTGGATGCACCTGATTTAAGGAATATTTTTTCTAAAAAATAAAGTAGGAACTGTTAGAATTATAGGAAATTATAACCGAGGTTCTGAAAATATTATCTGAACATATGTAACATTTATAACTCTTGGGTGACAGGGACATTGTTTGCCACATTTATATGCTCTTTACATAATCAGGGCTCCTACTGAAGTTATAAAGAACTTTCCATGCTTGACATCTGGATGAACATTTGTTGGAGAAAAGCATACCTTTCCCTAAGTTTTCTGTAATACATGTTCACAAATAGTGCTTTGTAGATAAACGTTCAAGAAATTTGATCTCATATATGCCTGCTGTGCATGGAGCTGGGACATGGTTGGGTTTGCAAGATGAAACAAATTAATGCTTATCGGTTCCCAAGCCAATGTTTTAGTTAATGTCTTTCTATGCCTTCCCACCCCTGCCGTTCCCCCGACCCGCCAACTGCAGTTAAAGTTCAACCATTTGGGTTTTGAGTGCAGCACAGCGAGACTATGATTGATATCACCAGGTACTCAAACTGTGCTTTGCTATTGGGTCAGGCAGCCAGGCAAGAGGAAAGCAGTGCCAACCCTATTATAAATCTTTGTCTGTTAGGATGACTCTGGGAGGCGAATACCATGTAGCTAAAAAGGCAAATTCTAGTGTTGTTTATTTTTTTATAGAATCGGGATGCCATGAATCAAAGACAACCCATTGGACCCTTTATTAAAGGACCTTTATGAAGGAGACGTAGCCTATCTCCTGGTCGTCTAGTATTGTAGCTCATTTGACCTTTAAAGACCTATTCTACTAGGTGGCTGATTGTTATCGCTCCTCCAAGGAGGATTTAGTCTATTTATTGTAGTATATTGCCAGTAAGCATCTGTTATTCAGGGGGTCTGTTCCAGTCAAGTGGCCTTTGTAAATATATACGTTCCATCAGCCCAACTCTCTTAGTCGAGACTTAGAGCTGACAAGGCCACAATGAATACTTTTTCCTGCCTGTCTGAGTATATGTCCGCTGTGAGTGATGTATGGATAAATCAATGAGCCAACCATGAATCTTAATAGCATGGGAAATATTCATCAGAACACTTTTCTCTTCTGGCTTCTATAGTACTAGGCAAGCTTAATGAGGAAGTGGAAAATAACCAGTGTGGGTTGAGGCCCTTGTGTATTACAGCACCAACCGGAAGATTTGTATATAGAATACATGGCCAAAAACACGGACAACTGCGTAGCTCACCAGAGTGGTCATTGGTTTGCCAACATAAAATTATATTTATACATTCTGACCAAGATAATCCCACTGTTAGTAATAACAATGAAAGAAAGTCAAGTGTTCCTAAGAAAGTATGCTTTTATTTTTTGACCTGAAGGTCAGTGTTTGATGGAGTTACTGTAATCTTTAGGGCACCGTCATGTTGTCTCTCTCTCCATTTAGCCCCTGACTTCTCTGATTGCCAGGATCATAATTAGTGCGCTTGCGCTAGTACTTCGCACAGCCTCAGAGACATGGTAGGTATTTTAAAAGGTTTGTTGCATGAATGAATGTTCTCTGCAATTAGGGCAGCTCTAGGAGCAGCAGACAGAATTTTCTGTCTCCTTTTACCTAGGATGTTCAGTAGGAGAATCAGGCATGTTCTTTCCTAGCAGTCCTCATCACTCAGGGCCCCTGAATCGTTTGATATTCGCTCTTTTTCTCTATCATTCTTAAATAATATATGATGGAATCCATTGTCTTATACCATTGTCTGTGTGGGTTTTGTATTTCACAAGTGTCCTCCAGGTTCTGTGTTCTGTTCTGTGTTCTCATGGCCTCCGACCACATCTCACTTTGGAGAGTTTTGACCACCCATGTTGGTCATTGCCCATCTGTCTTCCCTTTGGACTGTCTGCTCTGTGAGGCAGGGAGCTGAGTTTCTTTATCTGCAGGTTCTAACATTGAGTTTGACCCATTGTGGGCTTGTGTTGATGTTTATAGGATGAATGAATGAGTGAACTAATAAAAGGAATGAATGAATGAAATGAATGTATCTGTGGCACTTGTTTTCAGATGTTGACCAGAAAAAAGAGAGCCTGTGGCACAAGGCACAAAGTTGTTGTAATTAGCATGTCCCTAAGACCAGTCATCTGGCCTTGAATGCAATTGATGTGTGATGCCTTGCTAATGTGTCTCTTATTGGCAAGGAAGGAGCTCAAAAAAAATTTTTTTTTTAATGATCTTTGTATAGATATAGCACTAAAAGTGAGATACATGTTGTCTTTTAGGTAGAACTCATGCCAAAATACTATTCCCATCCCCCATTTCAAGCCACAAGTCAAACATTTTTCTCTTGATAGGCCTGAGATATCTTTCATTAGTATTTTTGTGAAATCAATTCTTGTGCCACTTTTATATAGCTAATTGTACTTCGGCACATTTTAAGCTTTTAAACAATGTATATTGACATCTCTTGAGATACTTTATTGCTGAAACTCGATCTGTTTTTTTGTTAACACAAAAATCTATCTAGAAAGAAGGGATCATCTGCATGCCTTGCACAGTGGAATCTCTTATGACTTATAAACTGTCTCTAAGATTTTTGTTTACAGGTGTTTCCATTTTAGCAGGTGTGCTGATCTGCAGTGTATGTGCTACATACAAATACATGTGTTCTGAATCTTTTAATCTTATTGATATACTTTCACAACTGTGTTTCCAAGGAATAAAGATTATTCTTGCTTAAAAAAATTTTTTGTGTAAATTACCAAAAGCATATAGGCATAGAGCTTGAAATGAATTAGATCATGCCTGGCAGTTAAATAAAAACTTTGAATGATCTTTAAATTTTAAAATGCAGCCCGTGGCAGTGGGTCTTTGCTCTCTGCAGAACTATTCTCTGTGGTGTTGCTGTGATGCTAAAGGCTTCAGATCAAGGGTTTGGAGGTGAATAAAAATGTAAGGGGACCAAATAAAACATGGGCCAAATAATACATTTAATGAAATGGCTTTCAGAATCCATAAATGTATAATTTTAAAACAATGAGTGATTTAAAATTTTATGTTAAGTAAAAATAATAGATATGGTGTCAGATGAAAATAGTACGAAGAGTATAATACTATACTCAAGAGTATAAAAACCATACTCCTGATTTTTCCCAGAGACCATCTCTTAATATTCATGGAGTTACCACATAAATTTAGGTGCCTTACTTATATCTCTAACTTCATGAAATATGAACTTTAAATGGTATATAGATACTGACATCTACCTACTATGTAAAATGAGGATAAATTAGTCATTTATACTCCTCTCTCTATTTCTCCCAATATTTTATAATAAAATTATTGTTTTTAGTTTTTCTGTTGCTCAGTACTATAATCTTTACTAATTTTCTTGAGTTTCCTTTTCTTTTTGGATGCATGTAATTTCTGTTGTACCTCTTGAGGCTCCATGTCGTAAGCTGAGGATGCCGGTGCCTTTACTACATTTCTGTCTTCCTGTTTCATGTCTTCCCTTTGCCAGCTCCTCTTTTACTTTTTCTCTTCTTGTATAATAGTATTTACATTTTGTCCTTCAGGAAAAGATTTAAAAAGTCATCTGAAGGGAATATTGAAAACCGATGACAATTAAGGACCTGCCTGAAGTTTCTTAGCCAGGAAATGTTAGAGTTAGGACTAAAACTTGGAGCTTTGACTCCCAATCTAGTGGGTTTTTTATAGATAAACTCATCGATTCATTCATCAGATGTTTATTGACTGCCTGTGCTCCACCATGCACTACATTAGGTAATACAGAAATAATAAGAAATACAGAAATAATAAGAAATACAGAAATACAGAAATGATAAGAAATGGTCTTAAATCTTAATAGTCAAGTAGGAGAAGCAGATATGTAAAGAAATAAGTTTCAGTGTAATAATGCTCAAAGGAAGGTGTTATCTAGTTTTGTTTTGTTTTGTTTGTTTGTTTGTTTGTTTTTAATCTAACAGGCCAGAGATTAGAGAAGTGATAGCTTTAATATGTTGAGAGAAGACAGTGTTTTACCAAGCTAACTTATGCATGTTTCAAAAAATAAGACTGCTGGTATACTCTAAGGAAAGTAATTTTTATTGTTTCAAGATTAAATATGAAAGTAAAAATTTTTATATATTTATAATTAGAAATTACATAATTTATCATATTTTATGTGCTCAATGTTTTTATGTCAGAGCATCCAAATATTCTTCAGTTGTCTTTACATATTGGTGTAGTGTTTTGATTTCGAGTCTAAGCCTTATGCATTTTTTATATATCTTTTTTATGGTGACTTATGAACTTTTTCCTTTCTTTCTCTCTCCCTCAGATTTTCATCACCGTCAATTGCCTGAGTACAGATTTCTCCTCCCAAAAAGGAGTGAAAGGACTTCCTTTGATGATTCAGATTGATACATACAGTTATAATAATCGTAGCAATAAACCCATTCATAGAGCTTATTGCCAGATCAAGGTCTTCTGTGACAAAGTGAGTAAAGATGACAGTTTGTCATAAAGGTATCTTTGTTATTAGATATTACTTATAACGACATTTCCCTCTTGTCACCTTCTGTCATCTGGCGATGTCAAAATAATCACCTTATCGATCACAGTGGGAGTGGTAATCTTTCACTCTCAGTTCCTATCAAATATCTAGGGAGTCAACTGTATATTTTTGTCAGTCATTTTTACCACTAATTTAATGACTGATTGACACTGTACTGTGCTATGAATCTGATTCACTTAGATAATTAAGTGAATGTTCTGTCCCAGACACATCAGTGTAACCTTTATTATTCTGTAGGTCAAATGGGGTTTCATCTAGAGCTTTCTGGAATGGAATTGGCACCTATAAAATAAGTTTATTAGTAAACATGTACTCCAGAGGAGTTACAGTTTTTGAATCTTCCTGAATCCCACCATAAGAGACAAAGCAATTAGAATAGCAAAGACTAAAATCCGTGATTATGTTACAAGGGATCCTTACACATCCCAAATATAAGTGGGACTAAGCATCAACAATTTCATACTTGTGTGTTATCAGCATCTTTAGGGAAAGCAATGGGCCACTCGATTATCAAAGAACAGGACACCTATAGAATTGCCCAAAGTACTCACTGAAGAGTGAAGTGGGCCATCTGAGGACAGTATGTAAAATTGGAGTGAGAGGGTGTGGATTCTGTAGTCTCTAATTTGCTGGTTGGTGCAAAGGGACAGAACACTGAAGTGTTTTGGGCTATATGAACTCGGGAAAGTTATAAATTGAAGTTCCCTTCTCAGACAAAAACCCTGCTCTGAGAGAAATCTGCTGGGAGTTGGACAAAAAAAATAGGTGCAATGGAAAGAGAAGTTACAAATAAGGAGAGGAAAGGATACAGAATAGTCAGATTTCAAGAAATACAAAACTATTCTCTTTTAACCATTTTGTGAATATACCAGAAACAGGAGCATGAGAGCCACGAAGCTAGAAGAACTATCCTGGCCTACTCGTTTCATTTAGGAATGACCAACAGAAATGAAAAATAGTTGAGCCACATATAATGTCTCATAAAAAAGATATTAAGGTCAGACCGATTTCTCTGCCAGAAAAACATGCTCATAAAACAGGTGAAAATTGTAGCCTAATGTTCTGAAATGAGGTAAATGAAATTAAGAAAATAATAGAAGTTATGAAGATCAACATAAATCACAATTTGAAAAATTCAAGACATAAGATGTTTAGAGAACAGAATGATTTGAAGAGAGATGTGATAGGATTCAGGAAAGAATTTAGAAATAAAAGATTAAAATACTATAATCTATAAAGACTATACTAGAAGTAACACAAGAGTGAATAAACATAACAGATAATGCCTTAAGAGGAATACAAGTTGGGAAAGAACAAAATTTTTAAAATCAGAAGAAATGAAGAAAGAGATGTGAGAGAAAATAATAGGGATAGTAGAGAGGTAAAGAAGATCCAATATACATATAATAGGAATCTTTAAGGAAGAAAACCTAAACAATGGAGTAGCAAATGCTAAAGTGAATAAATCAGGGAAACTTAAAATAGAAAGTACACATATTTGAATGGCTCACAGTGCACTAGGGAAAATTGACCCAGGATAGCCAACACCAAATAGTTAAGAAAAAAGGAACATATTTTTTTAACATCTAAGTAAAATAAAATAAATATTAAGTCACTTATAAGGAAACTTTATCCTCAGACTTTCAACAATAGCATCTTGTCAGAAACAATGCTATTTAAGGTAATTAAGTAAAGAAAATGTGAGCCAAAGAATTTATATCCAGCTAAACTGATTTTCAAGTGTGAAAATTACAGGCAAAACCAAAAACAAATAAAAACCATCAAAATAATAATAATAATAATCAGCCCTACAAAAAAACCAATGAGCAGAAATTCATAGAATAATCCTTTTTTGGGGAATCTAGTAGAGAACAAACTTTAGAAAAACAATATGATTATAAAGGCATGGATAAATGGACTGATGGTAAGCATTGAGTATGTATTTACCTATAGATCTAGTTCTAAATGATGAGAGAGAGAGTAATGGCAGTACGATATGTTCTGACAATGTAGACTTAGTATAATTACTTAAAAATTAGGGAGGATGGGGAGAGAATATGAAAAATAGAATAAGCCGCCTAACTGCATATAGGTATTAACTGAATATAAAAGGATATGACTTTGGACTAGATCCTGGCGAGAGCAGAGAAAGGGGTAATAGAAGTGAGTAGCTAATTCAGTATTGCCCAGCACTCTTAAAGGTGCTGCAGTCAGTTGTATCAAAAGTCTACTATGCCATTAAAATGTCTGAAAGTTCTGGTTTAGCAGTGATAGAGTATAAGGAGAAGTGGGCTTCTGTCAGCAGAGAGCAGAGATGGTCATGAGAAGAGAGAAGGAAATACCCTAACCAGAACTGCACTGGGTTTAGGGACAGACATACAGCATAGTGATAAATATCTATAAAATCTCAATAGCTTTTCAAATTGTGACAGTTGCATTTAGTGCCAATCATCTACCTGTCAGAGCAGTAGAACACCCTCAGGGACAGTTAGCCAGTCTCCAGGATGCAGAGGCCAGTTAAGTCAATTGACACAGTTGTGTGGGTGAAAAAACAATGGGTCATCCAGCTTCAGTAACTTGTCCAAAGTCACACGGCGAAAAAGTAGAGGAGCTGGATATAAATACAGGTCTGATTCTGAACTCATATCCCTTGAATTGATAAATAACTTTACACATGAAATACCAAAATCCAAAAACCTCAACAAAGAGCCAAGGTAGACTTTAAAAACAAAACAAAATAAATCTATTTATATCTTTAATTCAGCATATTAAACATTAAGAAAACATTTTCAAATAATGTACCTCATGGAATTTTTTAAGTATTTAAAAATAACTTGAATTCCCTTACTTTATACCAGATATTTCAAGGGAGATTGTGAGATTCCCCTTCATGAATCTCCTTTTTGGAAGTGAGGAGTAAAATTAGGAGCAAGAAGAAAGGGAGGGAAGGATGGATGGAGGCACTGGGCAATCCGTTTACCTTTATTTTGGTAGTTAGAGTTGAAAGTGGGAAAGAGAGGGCTTATAGGATGCTTATATAATTATTTTTTCTACAGTGTTGATGTAATAAATACAAAAAAAAAACGAGCAAAAATGAAGAATAAGGAGTGTTATATTGTTGTTCGCTTAAGCCATAAAATAAGGACATAAGAAACGAAGAGGGTAAATAAAGAAAATGATCGATTATACCTTTTATTTGAAAATATTTTTTAAATAAATTTTCATTCAGTTATTTTATCTCTAAAAAGGAGAGGGTAGAAAAGAGAGTTCTATGGGTTTATCCAAAGCATCTGTTTCTAAAAGTCATAGAAAGGTAATCTGCAGCAAGGAAAAAAATGGCTAAGAAAACACCTTATTTATGTGTGCTTGTTTATATAGATGTATAAAAACTAGAAATAATCGTATTGACAAACATTGCCAATCTGAAAGTAGGCAGCCTTTTCTAAAGCTCCCATTTTAAATATTGGTCTAATACATATCAGTGCTAACTAGAAGAAAATAATTCGAGGATGTTAGGTGAATATTGACATTTATTCTAAGTTGCTAGTGATGTAAAGAGTTTCTACTGGGTAGTTTTTAGTTTACATATCCTGATGTTGAGGATTAGGAAACTTATAAGGAAGACATCTCATGGGGCATGCAGAGCATATTAACCTTAACCACTACTAATTTTTCTAATAAGCTATATACAAAATTTTTTGCTATAATTTGTTATATTCGCAGCTCTAAATTTAAAACTCAACGCCAAACTCACTCCTGGAAGATTAAAAAGAGAAAAGGTTTATTTCTTTGCACTTTTCAAATGGTCGTGTAAATGCAAATGATTAATTTGAATTATCCTCTAAAGCAAAAGAATTAAGAGCTATTCTATTTTAAAACTGTACAATTCTCCATCACGGTCTAGAATCTTAAACAGGTGGAATTTTGCACTATTTATAGTTTTCCAGCTTGATTTCTAATTAATATACCTACAGG
Source organism: Pteropus alecto (assembly GCF_000325575.1). Taxonomy (NCBI): domain Eukaryota; kingdom Metazoa; phylum Chordata; class Mammalia; order Chiroptera; family Pteropodidae; genus Pteropus; species Pteropus alecto. Next base: position 20,832,403 of record NW_006439568.1, on the reverse strand, counting down.
ATTGCAGATGAAAATAGGGCTTTCTCTAACTTTTTTTGGTATTATACTTATTCAAATATATATGATTATGCATTAAAAAATTTAGGATCTGTCTATATATATCTACTTATAATTAATACCTATGTCTATAACTTTATATTTAATAAATTCCATTATCTTTGATGAAAAACAAGAATTGTAAACAGTAACTGTAGTGCAAAACTTGAGAAATAAAGCCACGTTCTTTTTTTTTAAAATATATTTTTTCTCTTTATTAATTCTCATTTAGAATGATCTTGGAAGATTGAAAAAGTGCTAAATATATATCTTCAAACCCCCTTCTCAATACCTTGGCTGATTTTAAATAAGTTAAGGCCATGTTTTAATAATAAATTTAGGAGAAACAAGTTAAGTGTCGAATAAAAAACAAGGATAGCCATTACCTCTCAAGAAGTGGCAAAAGTGATCACAATATTATCGGGAAATCTTCAGGCATATTTTTAAAATTTAATGCTCCGTAGTGAACATTTAGGTGGAGGAAATTATTTTTAAAAGAGAAATTTGGTATTTTTACCAAATTATACAAGTTATGTTCTTTTGGAAGATCTAATTGGTTGGTTTTTTTCTTTTGTTTTCTTTTTGTACTTTAATAAGAGTGGAAAGAATATTTTCATATTTTCTAGAAGGTTCGGGTCACAAATAATCAAAGGAGGGAAGGGATTCTTGGAAGGTTATGTATCAGAGCTTGCCTGGGTGACTGAAGAGTCAAAGCTTTATTTTAGAAATGAGAACTGTGATTCTCTCAAGAGTGTTTGGGCACTATCAGAATTGTTTTGTCATGCTGATTATCTGTCATTCTGGGCAGGAAATTATTTATATAGACCATGCACCAAGACTAGGCTCTATGGAGAGCTACTCTGTTTTATGTTAATCCCTTGGGTTTACATATCAAAGAATGCCTGTAAAATAATTAGCAGGTGACTTTATTTCCTAAAAATCTACATTGAACATATGTAAGTCTTGAAACATATTAATTCCAGACCTTTTCCTCATAGAAATAGTACAATATAAAACAGTAATTTAGAAATAAAATTTCTTGACAAATTTTGGAGTGTGTCTTAGGTGAGTTGTAATTTATATAGGTAAACTTCCACATTTCTATTTATATTAAATGCTACATCATATAGAGCTCCAATTACATTGAAAATGCCATATATGGACACAACAAAAAAATGTATAATAGAAGCCTTTTGCTTTATTGCACACCCATTTGAATAAGGTGACATCTGTGCATTTAACCCTATATTCTAAAAATATGTTGTCTAAACATCAAAACTCTATAAAACTTTAATATATCTTGAAGAGACTTTGAAAGCAAATATTTCTATATTTTACCTCCCTCTTGCTATGAACTTCCACAAGTTTATACTGACAACTCAAAACTTAAAAAGTAAAGCACTGTAAAATAATTACTCCTTTGGTAATAAGAAGCTTTTGACATAAAAAATGTGTATTAAAAATATCCAGTTAAAATATAACCGTCCAAATCTTAGTTATGTAAAGCTCTTAGAACTCAGCTGGCAGAGATAAGTGCCACCTAAGTATTAGCTATACTTATTTAGTTACTCATTTTTCAAGAAGGAGCACTAAACCTATCTTCTTTATTCGTTGCCCACAAATCTCCATTGTTTCATGACCTTACTTTGGCCAGAATTGGAAATCTGATTTAAAAAAATAAATAAATAAGAAAGAAAAGAAGCAGCCAACATGATAAGCAACAAATATATCTCCTTGTTTTAATTCAAACAATTCGTGTCTTTTTCTGTGAATTTCATAGTTCATGACTTGTCTATTTTTCTATTGGTTTATTATTTTTTTAATTTTGATTCATTATATATTAAGGATTTAACACTTTAATATCTTATTACAAGTATTTTCACTAATTTGTCCTTTGCCTTTTGATTTCTTTTTGCATAACAGAAGGATTACATTTTAATACTATTAAATTTCTCTTTGTGATGATTTGGGGGCCGTATCTAAAGAGTTAGAGGTTGCTGGTCAGTTCGTGCCTCAGCGCTCCTTAAACAGGCTACCACGAAGGGCAGGAGCTGTAAAATGAGGATCTGAAATTTAGGGGAGGAGTTCAGGTTGTGGGTGTCTGATTGTCACCTCTCTAGAGCATCATGAAAACATGGATGCAGATGAACTCTTCTGCACAAGAATGGAGATAGAGAAAGGAAAAAGAAACTGTTGGAACAGCTTATTTGGAGGGAGTGAGAAGAGGAGGCTGAGTTAGCAAAGCTGATGTAGGAGAGCGACCCAAGAGAGGGGAGGATGACCAGGAAATTCTCAAAGGCTGAGAAGGAAAGAGATAGAAATCGTACGTGTACATGCAAAATGATCTTACATCCTGTATATTTTTCTTATGCCCTCCCTCAATTACACCACTGGCATGATTTTGTAAAGTTCCATAACAACAAGCAAAATTTTATAGGGAATTCACACTCAATTTTAACGCCCTCTCTGTGCCTGGGAATGATGTTAACAGGCCAATACTTCACCTTTGGATATTGTATTCTAATCATTAAAAGTTACTTACCTGGCTTCGCTCAGATAGGGAACTGGGAACTGACTCTGGTCTTTCTGTATGGATTCAAAATTGAAGTTGTGTAATAGGCGAGATACCAAAAAATGGGGGGAAATCTGAGAGAAATAGGGTCACTCAGAGGTTCAAAATGTAGTGTAGACTAATGAGTGATCTGAGTCTTCAGAACTGAGGCCAGCCTCTTCCGAGGGATGGAAATAGGGCTGCCCATTCTCCTCTTGTTTTGTTTGTTATCCCTGCGATTTGTGTGTGGACAGTATTTGTGCGTGCTCTGATAACATGCCTAGCATTGTATTTGTTTTTCCCTGTCAGGGAGCAGAAAGAAAAATCCGAGACGAAGAGAGGAAGCAGAACAGGAAGAAGGGGAAAGGCCAGGCCTCCCAAACCCAGTGCAACAACTGTGAGTGTCTTGGAGAGGGGGAGGGCTCTACTGGGTCCACTGGGGAATAGGTAGAAAGCATGGGTTGCGGGTAGAACTATGGCTTGCTTTTTCCTAGCAGTGAAGATACAGTGAATCGTTCCTGTGAAAAGCAAATAAAATCAATGATCGCAGAGTGTTTGAGCTAAGAGGGACTTTGTAATATCGCGGAGACAAACACTTTCCATCTGTGGACAGAGAATCTAGGACACAGAGAGGGACAGGAGGGTGTGAGGGGGTCTGCCTTAGGAGGGTCACTCAGAGTCCAAGTTCTTTCTGTTGGTTTGGCAGTGAGAGAGGTGGGGGTCTTTTCAAGTGTGTTCACATTTGAAAAGCTTCATCGGAGAAAGTCATGGAGTTTAGCTTTGACTAGAACGTAAAGTTGAGAGTTCTTAGTCATGCACAACCCTCTCATTTTTGGGTTTTCGGTCATATCCAGCCTCAGATGGAAAGTTGGCAGCCATACCTTTACAGAAGAAGAGTGACACCACATACTTCAAAACGATGCCTGATCTCCACTCACAGCCCGTCCTCTTCATACCCGATGTTCACTTTGCAAACCTGCAGAGAACAGGACAGGTATGACTTACCTGCTAACATCTACTTGCCATTCTTCTACGGGATTGGTAGAGCCTTAAGATAGAATTACTTCAGGCAGCATTGTCCTTAAGAATAAAAACCATACTCCATGCATTCAACAAAGAATCAGTCATACTCTATAGAAAATGGATTTTTATGGAAAAAAATGTTTCAGGAAAGGAGACCAGCTTACTAAGGGGAAGAAGTGAATGGGCAGATATTAGTGAAGTGCTGACAAAGCAGCGAAAAGGGAAGAAAGTAAGAAGGCCGAAAACCTTCGAGTTTTGTTTTGTTTTAGTTTCGTCATGGGGGATTAGCCTGATGCAATAGAGCTCCACCTAATGGTAGGAAATTGAACTACACCTATAATTTCATTTAGTTGCACAAGAAAAATTCTGTTAAAAACCTATTAATGTTTCCCTTAGTAAATTAACAGTTCCCATTGAACAGGTAAATAATTTAACACTAAAAGAAAGATGAAGTTGTAGGCAAGGCTTTTAAAAAACAATTTCCATCTTCTAGGTATATCTACAAGTGAAATGAAAGAGCCAATATTCAAATAACCTAAGCATCTAATAATTAACTCATTGTGATAGCGCAAATTGATGGAATATTATGCAGCCAATAAAGTTATAATTATGGAAACTATGTAGCAACATGGGAACTAGTTATGATAATGTTTAGCGAAAAAGCTGTTCTCTGCAGTGATTCTGAAGATATACCTCAATTCGAAGGGAACAAGAAAAATTATAACACTTTATGAGTAAGGTTATGAGATATGAATGATTTTTTCTTTTTGTAATATTATTACATTATTTATTTTATGTGATAAAGATGTGTGAAAAAAGGAAAAAATAATTACTTCCCTAGCATTAGCCAGAATTGCCTTTCACCAAACCAGTTGAGTTTTAGTGAATCTTGCACTGGTTAGTTTTTTTTAAAACTCAGAGTCCTTTGAGGAAAGGTCTGTTTTGAGAAACAGGGACATACTGGCACACTCCAGTGTTTCTTCCAGTCTAACTGCTTAGACACTCATTGGAATTGGCCTTAGTCTGGGAGGAGAAGTCAAAATTGGCGTCACTTTCCTTTTTGAGAATATTTTGTCCCCCACTGTTGTTTTGATACGTATGAGACAAAGCACTTATACAACCAGGCTTTTCATTGCTGTTCATGACACAACATGGAACAAAACACCCACAGCTTTCTCTGAGAGCGCTTCCTACTAGAAACTAATTTACCACTTCCGTTTTGTCTTATTTGTTTGATAGGAACAAGGGCAAAAAAGGGAAAGGAAGACTGTTACGATTTATCAAGATGTGAGGGCCAGCACCACATTTTAGTTTTTAATTCCCAAGAACATGGTGATCTGTGTATTTACTGCGTGGGATTTTGTGGAGCTAGGTTTCCACGCCTTCCAGAGGAGGGACAGTTGAGTTAAATTGTTCTTAGTATTTGCTGTCATGATTCTGGCTTCAGCTCCGTGATAGCCGGGCCTATTCTTCTGGCAACATTTCTGTGAATTATAACAAGCTGTAAGTAAATCTTGAGAGAAAAAGTGACCCGACCTGGCTTCTCACGCCTGTCAGTCCTTTGGTCTCACTTGCCCGCTCTGTGTCCTGAGCTGGGCTCCTAGCCCGTGGCTGAATCAGAAGGAAAGAGCAGCTTCGATAGTTTGTTGGTTTCAGCAGCTGCAAAGCAGCCCAATCAGCGTCCCCCCAGACCACTGGTGAAGTTAAGTCCTGCGATCTGGGATCTATCCTTGCAAGGCCTTCGGGTTTTTCTTGTGCACTTGGAATCAGAATTAAGGAATCAGTGAGGGAACCTGCCTGAGCTCCGAGCAACAAAGGAACGCTCAGCTGTGCCCTGGAACAATGTGCGAATATTCTGTGGTTGATCAACTTGCTTGGCCAAGGAAGAGCACCCACCCGTGGCTGGTTGGAACTTTAAAGGCTGCCTTTTCTTAGAAGAGCTAGAAGCCTAGGAGATGGGTCCAGAGGCAGGAGGGAAGACGGTGGTGCCATACGATTAGAAGCGGGCATGGGGCAGGATTTGGCATGCTAAATAAGAGCCAGCAATGGCAAGTCAAAAGATGGGCCAGTTTTACCATGAGGTGTGGAGTAGGGGCGGGAGGCAGGCAAGAGTATGCGGCTCAGTAGCCATTGGCAGACGTAAGCCTTATTAGAAGCAGTTACATCACAGCTCTGCCCAGCTGCAGGGCAGGCAGCCCTCTAGTTCACAGGCAGCAAGATATCCTCAAGCCACACTAATGGCACATTGGCCATGGTACAGGGATTTCTAGTCACCCAGGGACATGGACAGGTGGGGTAAGGATCTTCACTGTCAGTCCACATGTACCCCCCAACCCTCTGATCTCACTGATTCACATGTAGATTGGAATATTCATCAGACAATTATTGAAAACTAATATGCAAGATGAACCCAGTGCACAAGAAGTACTGAGACCTTCAGTCTCCCTCTCCTCACGTTAGAGCCCCGATACTTCCCTCAGCTTTTGTCTGGAATGCCTTTAAAAACAAGTGATAAGGGAGTTCGGGAGAAATTATGGGGCACAGAGCCATCATCCTTCTGGATAGTGTGTGCTCTGCAGGTATCAGCCTTCCTCAGAGCTTGTGAACCCAAGGAGGGCAGCACCCCTCCCTCACAGCCTACAGAACAGACTAGCCAGTTGTGGTTTGTAAGCCATCTTCCTCCAAATCACAGGAGTTCTTGGTAGGAATTCAGGTACCCAAGTTCCAGTCCTGGTCTCTTCAATTAAATTCTCTGAAGGTCGTTCCAAGAGTTTGCATTTATGACAAGGTCTCCAGATACTGTCTGTGCACTCTAAAGTTTGAGGAACGCTCTCTAAAATTAAATTAGTGCAACGAGCCCTACAACTGATAAGGAAGAAATAGTGCATCGTTACACGAACGGAGGAGAAATGGCAATGCAAGGACGGTAATAGGGACAGTGTCATAGAAGCCATTCAGGAGGCCGGAAGACACTTAAGAGAAGGCTGCTTCCATCTTTGGGTCACCAACCAACTTTGCGGAGAGCTGTCCCTTACCCTGCCTTATAGCTGAGCAGGGCAGATGCATTACGACACATTTAGAGAATCCAGCAAAACACAGACTGACATCAGGAACTTTTTCCAAAAAATTCTAGTGCTGTGGTCAGTGCTATGGCCCAGGCTCCTCACTTATGACAAGGGTCATTTTGTATGCATCTAGATGGACAGTCCCATTTCGTCCATCACAATGACAGATGCTCCAATGCCAGGACTGAAACTAGGGATGGCTGGGAGGAAGCATCTTACCTTCATTGTTTTCTGTTTAAGAAGAAACAAAATATACAATACGACAATAGACATAAGAGATTTAAGAAGGAAAAGTTCCCCTAGGAAATCTGAGCTAATGACCAGAGTGACTCATTCCCAGTGAGTTCCAGGTAACCAGCTCGGTTACATAACCTAAGCCTAGGCTTGGCAGGGTCCCAGGAACCACCAAGAGCCTTTGAGAATGTTTGCAGGGAGAGAATCCATCTAGACACAGCTGTTTCTCTCCCAGGCAAATGGGGCAAGGACAGTGACAAAATGTACTAGAACCAGAGGCAACTTTGAAATTAATTCGTAAGTGTCCAGTACTAACTTGGGGACTGTTCTTTACTCAAATGAAAATGGTCCTGAAACACACAGACGAAGCTCATGGAAGGCCCACAATTAATTCTTATAAATCATTGGGTCAAGAAGATCTACGTATACAGCAGAACACCCCTGGATTTCTCTTATTGCCTCATAAAATAATAAGAATGCTTCATAATTTCTTTAATTCTGATTCTGTTTGCCACCATGCTGATCACCGAGAGTGTTTTCTCGAAGATCTTCCTCTGGCTAGGAGCACCTTCAAGAGCTGAGTGACCTTTCCCAGCTTGAAGACCATCGGCTCCTTAATTTCTGTGGTTGAGGGATGTCAGGGTGACCCCTGTGTCCTAGGGTTACTGCTGCACTCATGTGGGATCCCTCTTGCTCCCCTCTTGTCGCCTAAGCACAGCGTCGGGAGTCAGCTCACCTGTGGACTGGATGGGACTGCTTACTCATAGGCTCAGCTCTAGAGTGCTTCTAAACAATGGTTTTTATTTTTAGATCCTGTTAAAGTATTTCCTTATCGTCAAAAGCAAGATTTGGCTTAGGGCTATAGGTAATCTGATCAGACTGACTTGTGCTGGAAACAATCCGATTTTCAATTTTATTTTACTAAAATATAAGAATTAACCCTAGAGAGAATGTGAGGGGGTTAAATTTGTGTTTTCTTACACACACACACACACACACACACACACACACACACACACGGCGCATCCTTAAACAGATTTGTCTTTTTTTATGAGACAGTGCAATGCCTTAGGAAAGTCTGCGCATCACGTAATGTATTTCCATTTCTTGTCTTTGACCTACAGTAAGCCTATTGTTTTGTTCCACAGGTGTATTACAACACGGATGATGAACGAGAAGGGTAAGACACTCAGTTCTTTCACTAAACCACCCAAAGTCAGTTCATGTCAGTAGAAGTGACTCTTCAAGCAATGGATAACCGTGGGAGGGGGGTGGGACCTTCCTCTCAGCGCCAGACTCAGAGTGGAGAAATGCTTGATTCTGGGTGGTATCTAAGAGGAAGTCTGGGGGAACGCTGTTCTCCCTCCAAGCCTCTTTCCCGCTCTCTCCTTCCTCAGATCTGCCTTTGAATAACTAGCTAGTTTTCTAAGTGGCATACCTATTTACCAATCACCAGTTATTGAAAATTTTTTCTGGTCCTGACATAAGATCAAGCTGAACTTGAGGCAAAGCCAAGGAGACAGCCTGCCTTGCTTTTAGTATTACCTGGGCTACCTGCACATACCTCCTGAAGCCCTCGTGCTGGGAAGTGAGCTGGGTGGGCTAGTGAGGCTGGGTTGAGTGGGGCTGGGAAAGCTGAGAACCTTTTCATTGTCCTTAGGATTGTAGATAAGAGAGGGTTTACTTAAGGTCACCCAAGGTTCCCAGTGTCTTGCACATCAAGTATCTACATAGTGCTTTCTATCCATAACTCATAGACGCCTAGAATTTTAGAGCCAAAAAAAGGAAACTTCAATGTCATTTAGCTGACCCTCTTTCTTAAATAATGTAACGTCTTATACCACATCCTTGAGAGGCTAGTTTTTCATTGAATAGGCCCACTGATGGGAATATTCTGACTATTCTCACTGTGTGCGAAGTAGCTCATTACACTGCTGAATAATTCCAGCCCCGAGAAAGTTAGTCTGTCTGTTGAACTGATGTCTACTTTCTCTTGACTTCTACCCATCGGCTCTAGTTCTGGGGTTCTGGACAAGTCTGTTCCTTTCTTCACCATTCCAACATAATTTTACCCCTCAACATCTTAATTCTCCCTCCAGGGGATACCACCAAATTTGTTAATAATCTCTTTAAAATTAACTCTCAGAAATATATGTGCTTAAGCACATGAATTGGAGATTACATGGGGATAGTTTCTTCTTATGACCTGGAGGCTGTTTTTCTCTTAAAACAATCTATGACTACATTCATTTTTTAATGTCTCCATACATTTCATATATGTAACTGAAGTCTCGGTTTGCATTACATGTGTGTAACTAAAATCTAGAGTTAATCCAGGGCTTCCATATTCTTATGTAATTAATGTATTTACTAATGTATTTACTTCTAAAACATTTCAAGGCAGAGTCAGTGGAGCAGATGTTGCTGAGCTCATTTCCTAGAGCAGAGGTGGGCAAACCACAGCCCAAGGACTGGATTGGGTCTGCCACCTCTTTTTGTACTGCCCACAAACGTTTTCAAATGATTGAAGAGATCCAGAAGAATATCACAGGACACGTGGAAATTATATGGAAGTCAAATAGAATTTAATTAATAGAATAAATAGAATTTCATTGGCGCTCGGCCATGTGAATTCCTTTCTGTCTTGTCCATGGCTGCATTGGTGCTATCGCAGCAGGGCTGAGTAGTGGCAGCAGAGACTCTGTTGCCTGGAAAGCCTAAATGTTTGCTAATCTGGCCCTTCACGGAAAAAGTGTGCCACCTTCTGTCCTCAAGCATGGAGAATCTCAAAGGAGTCAAATAATTTCCCAGCTGATTAGCAGTAGAACCTCCTCCAGCATCTGACCTCTAAATTCTGAGTTCTAAATTTTCTGAATACTGAATTAGATTGTTCTTTTTATCTTGGCACATGAGTAACATATTTCCAGTGGCTGGAATAAACAGAAATGATTAGTGCTATCAATTCTTATCTGTTACTCACATATTTTACAAGGGACAGGGTGGCATCATGGGAAGAATGTTGACTCTGAGTGTAGGCAGCCCACGTTCCCCTCCTGGGCTGCGGCTGACCAGTGGGAGGCCTTGGGCTGGCTCCTTGACCTCTGGGTTTCAGTTTTCTCAATTATAAATTGAGGATTTTATCGAAGACTATCCCTAAGATCCTGTCTCATACTATCATTATATTATTCTCATGGGAAAACTTAGCATCCTGAGTGAGAAGTGCCCAGGACCTGAATGCTACTTCATGTATAGACCTCATTTAGTCTACCTTGGCCTAGGTCATCCTTCCTTGCAAGTTGGAAAATTTTACATGGCCCGTTGACCTACTTCTAACTCCTTTGGCTTGACCTCTCTGTAAGAATTACCCTCTGTTATGGCATCATCTTGAGGCCCACAGCCCATTTCTTACTCTGATACATTTTCCGATTAGAGATCAGTTAAGCAATATGGATGGCCTTGGAGCCTCCATGTTATTGTATAGTAGGTATTTGGCTATTGTTATATGTAAAAGTAGTAACATTCACTGAATTCTTGGTTGGGCACTGTTCTAAGTGCTTAATATGCATTATTTCATTGAATTCTCCCAAAATACCTATGGTGAAGTTGGTATTATTACCTCCACTTTATAATGAGGAAATCGAAACTTCAAGAGATTAAGAAACTAGTTCTAAGTCGCACAGCTGGTAAGTGAGAGAAGCAGGATTTGAGCCCAGGTCTAGATGATAGGTACCCAACACCCAACCCTCTTAATTCTTGATCTGTGGCTGCCAAGGAGGCATCAAGAAACAGGCCATCATTGTGATAGCTTTCTGGCCATGACAAAGGGACACCCTTGGCACATCTGTGGAGTGCAGGGCCCAGATTCTGACAATCCCAGGTGAGTGTACCTGGCAGAGGGGGTCAGTTCACCAGCCCTGAGGAGTTCCACTTTTACTGGCATTTGCACATCTTCCATCAAGACTGTCCCTGGCCAGTTCTTTACTCTGCCAGCTAGGCGTAATCACATTAGTGTGAAAGCATCTAAATGAGTCTTTGAAAGCATCATTCAGGCAACTGCCAGCTGCAGGAGAGGCACACCAGAGCCCTTCTCCCTGCAACTCTGAAGCCAGAGTGGTGGTCAGACAAAGACGTGTTCACAAAGTAGGAGAGCTTTTTAGCCTGAAGTGTCAACAAAACTGAATGCAACGAATGAGAGAAACTAGAGAAAATTAACATGAGGTAAAATGGAGAGCAATCAGCAACGAACTGCCTAAACTGAACAAAAAGGGAGCACCTATTTGTTCCTGCCTTCTTGTCTAATGATAAAGTATTTGGGGTGACTTCAAGTGCTGAATTGGAGATCAGCAGACCCTACGCAGGTTTATTTTGTAGGCAGTGGATACAACAGTTAGATACAGAGGCTTTTGGACATCAGTTCTCAGCAGCAAGCCTCTCGCTACATTTGGGAGTCAGCTGGGGAGCTAAAAGATACTCATGAACAGGAATTTTGATACAATTGATGTGGGGTACGGCTCAGGCTTGGGGACTTCGAATAGTCCCTAGATGATTTTAATGCTCAGCAGTTTTGAGAACCACTGCTCTAGAGCCTGTCAGCCATGAATTGAATCTGGTCTTGATCTTACAAGCTCTGTGACTTAATAGAACAACCTTATGGACCCTCAGTTTTCTCATCTAAAAATAGCAAATAATAATACCCACCTGCTAGAGTTATTATAAACATTAATATATAAAATGTCCTGATACCTGAAAGTGCCTTTAAAAAAATCATAGCTATTTTTATTGTTAAGATTCCTTGTCAGGCCCTGAAAAATGATATTTAATTGAAAGATGGAAAAGAGGGAGATGAAGAAGAATGGAAAGAACAAACCAAACAGAAAGAAGGTTCTGTAGAGCACGGGCCCTTTAACCAGGAAGCCACAGAATGGCTCTGATGGGGAATAATATGTAGATTAATATGCAAATATCATGCACAGTGAGAAATTCCATTTCTGTTATTTCTGGTGGTCTGGTCTCCATCTCCATCTGACTTCTAGTTCCTGGAAATCCCTTCCTACATCGATCCTCTGTCCACAATGGTCCCCAATGAGGTGCCCCCTGTTCCAGCCTGCTGTGAAGTCCATTTAAATCTCTGTGGCTTCTGCAGTGCATCTGGGGCATGGGGATCTTTGGCAAGTTTGGGCAGCCCGGTGTCTGGAGGACAGTGGTCTCCCTCCAAGATCCTGCCATCACTGTGGGATGCTGCTTGGGATCCTTGGACCTCAATCCCTCTCCAAGAACTTCTGTTGTCCCCTTGCTTCTTCTCAAAGGCGCACCACTATCTCTCTTGGAGCCACCTTGTATAACTTCCTCAAAGGCTGAGACTTAGGAAAACAAAAGCCAGAAGAAGACAAAGTTGGGAAGGGCAGCTCCGTAGACTGGTTCCATCCCAGCTCAGAGTCAGCTCCCCAAAGCAACTTCACTTATTAGATTCTGAGTGACTCTGGCATAAGTCCCTGCCTTTCCTCTTGCAGGAGGGATGGTCCTGCAGATGCTGCCGGTCCAAACCATGAACCTAGTTATCGTGCTGCTGAGAAAAGAGGCAGTTCTAGATGTTCCTCTCCCGTGGAAGCCAACACTTCCACTAAAATTCAGTACCCTTTGGGGAAGTTAGTGATTATTAACCTGTCACCAGTGAGTGCATTTAAACAACCTGATATTAAACCTAAAAAGTCATCACCCTGTGTTCATAGCACAAAACAAAATTACTCTAGAATTCTGTGCCGTTTCTCTTAGAGGAGCAATTTCCCAGAGAACCGGCACTTTTTGTTGCTGTTCTCAGGGTTGCTAGGCAAACCATGAAGTGTAGGCTGTAGTGGGCTATGTTTTACCACGTACACATGAATGTAAGGTGATTACAGATATAGGGCGATTTCCCCAATCTCCCAAGGGGAGATGAAAACAGATTAAGGCTTTGGGGCCAACTTGAGTAGGCAAATCTTTATGAATATAGCCAAAAGCGTCAATGATCTACTGATACTTGCTTTGTTAATTTAATTACACACACATGCAAAGAATAGTATATAATTTAGAAATATCTGTCATTTATGAAACACTTTTATTCAAATTCTTCACAATTCATCTTTGACATCGGTATCTTTCTCATCGTTAAAGTTACTTTTTCTCATTTCACACTGTTTAGCAGGACAATTCTTCATTGCCATCAAAGTTGAGATATAGCGCTTTTTAAATCCACATATATGAGACTGTCCTCAGAAATTTCATCCCAAGCCACAAATATTAATTCTCGTAGCATTAGAAATAGTTACATAAGTGACTACCACAATGTTGCCTCCATTTTGAAATTTCGTTTTTAATTAAACTTTATTTTGAGGTAATATGCTGTTGTAAGAAGCTCTCGTCCCCTTTTCAATTGATGTATTTTTATGTTTTACTGTTCAATATTGCATTTAAAAACCCACTCAATAATACGAAAATCTGTACCAGATATGCAAGGAAGGTTTTAAAAATATTTATGGAAATGGAAATCATTCTTTACCATCTCTCATAGTCAGATTGTCATCAGTTTCTTACATTAACACCAGTTATTCTTGCTTGCATACTAGTTTGCCATTTTGTAAATTGGAAGATATAAACTTAAGACTTTTAAAACTGAGCTTTACTTCCTTTTATAAATTTAACCTATATTTACCCATTCTGTTGCTCTTCATTCATTCATTTATTTCTGTTTCTCCTTGTAAATATTTTTCTTCCTGCCTGAAGAACCTTAGTGTTTCTATTGTTTTTTGGAACTTTGGCAAAGAACTTTCTCATAGTTTTTTTTTGTTTGTTTATTTGTTTGTTAACATTTTTATTTTGTAGTCACTTTCACAGGATATTTTTGCTAGATATCAAATTCTAGGTTGACCGTTATTGTCTTTCAATTGTGCTTTTCATCATTTCTGTTGAGAAGTTGGCTGTCTGTCTTATTGTTGCCACTTCAAATGCACCTTTCCTCCCTCCCTCCCTCCCTGTCTGTCCTTCCTTCCTTCCTTCCTTCCTTCCTTCCTCCCTCCCTCCCTCCCTCCCTCCCTTCCTTCCTTCTTCTTTCCTTCCTTCCTATTTTCTGGGGAGGCTGCTTCAAAATTTTCTTCTTTCTCCTAGGTTTTCAGAATTTTTACTTTATGTTTCTACATGTGGGTGTTATTTGTATTTTTTTCTAATATGGCTTTTTATGGCACTTAATGAATCTGTGGGTTAATGTATTTCATCAGTTTTGGAACATTCTTGGCTGTTATCTCTTTAAGTAGTGCTTTATCTCTCTTTCTCTACTGCTTTGAGATTTTATATGTGTATTCAAACTTTTTAGTGAATTCAAACTTTTTAGTGTGCTTCTATGATTTTTATGTTCTTTTCTGAAATTTCCATCCCCTTTACTCACCATGTTTCAGCTTGGATATTTTCTATTGATCTAACTTTCAAGTTTTCTCTTCTGCTGGGTCCAATCTTCTGTTAAACTTGTCTATTGATTTTGTAATTTAAATTATTGCACTTTTTTAGTTCTAGGATTTTCACTTAGTTTACTTATTTAATTTATAGATTCCAGTTCTTATATGTCTTGTTATTATTTTTATGAACACAATAATCACAATTATTTTTAAGTTCAAATCTGATAACACAAATAACTGTCCTATAAGTGTGTTATCTGTGAGTCGGTGTATTTTTCCTTTGGTCCTGTTTATTAGTATATTTGATAAACATTGATTGAATGATGAACAATGATAATATAATTATAATATAATTATATAATTATAATATAATTTTTATCTTGCGAAGGTTTTTTCTGTCTTCTGGTGTGCAGCCTGAGTGAGCGCAGATCACCATAATTGAGTTGGGGGCAGAAGTGACCCAAAGCTGGGTTGCAGTTTGTGTTAGTCTCAGACTACTTCTAGTTCATCTGAATTCCTAGATTATAGTTCTGAGAGATTTTCTATGGGCTTTCTTCTTTTCTGGGGCCTGCAATCTTGGCATTGGGAGACTTCAAAACCTCCTCTATGATTTTCAAGGGCTTTCTGCTTAACTTCTCTTTCTTTGGTCTGTGCAGCTTAAGAAGTTGGCAAATACTTCAGAAGGAATATTGCAGTGTCTGGCTCATTTTTCTGTGCTTCAGTACTTTATGGTAGTTTGACCTTAAGCCCTGGATACCTTTGCAGTCCTAAACACCATTTTCTGTTTCTCTAACACCATGAAATTGCCCAAAGCTGTCTAAAGTTCTTTGCCCTTGGCTATGTGCTTCTGTGGAATTACTGTCCTCAACTTCCAGTCAAGAAGTGGCAAATACTTTGAGAGGAAAAGTTGTGCATTGATTATCAGCTCATCCTCCCTCGGTTCTCATCTCAGCTCCTTGAGTTCTGGCTGATCTTAAGCAGTCCTCAATATCATCATTAAGATTTTTTTTTTTTTTAAATTGTTCTTGTTGGGAATATTGATTTACCACAAGCTACAACATCTTAGCCAGAAATAAAAATATCTGTATTTCCTCTTAAAATAATCCTTCTGGGGCCTACTGACCTAGTCATTTATTACTTGTAAGTTTGAGCTCTTAACTATAGTAATCATTACTAAATCTATGTGTGAGTTTTGTTTGTTGATTGGTTTTTTGTTGTTTTTTCACTGATGAATTCTATCAATTCATCAAACTAGCATTGATTAAAGTCATTTGGGGATGATGGCTTCTTCCCCAAAGAGTAATTTGTTGTTAGAAATAAATTGAGATTAAATGAGAGACTTCTTGAGGACTTAAATATAAAGAGGCCCTCCTCTTTTCTGAAGCAAACACGGGGGAAGAATGTCAATTTATTTAGGGTATAAATGGCAATCAGCCTACATAAGCCATATGCAGAGTTGTGAGGGATAAACTATGTCTCTGTGATGCCTGCAACTTCTCTCTGCACTTTATTTTGGCACCTTCTCACTAGGCACCAATGCCTAGTGCAGTTCAGCCTGGCAGGTAGGGCACAACACTGCCTTTTCCAGACATAGCCAGAGACCCAGGCTTCAGACCTGAACACCTTCCAGTTTAGCCCTTTGTTTATACTTTAGGCACCTGTTTCCCTGAGATTGACCCCTCAAGGTGACAGCTTCATGTTTTCCTGGACCTGGAGTCACTCCACATATTATCACAAATTGTGCCAGTGGGATGGAGACTGATAACAGAGAAACCACTTCTTTTTGTCCTCAAGTCCTTTCATGGTTTAATCAAATGTGATTGGACAGGGCATCAGGAGACCTAAAACTCATGCTCTTTTTATCTTCAAATGGGGAAGTCTTTTCTGCCCTTCTTTTCTTGCCTTGTTTTGAAAGTAAATGTCACAGTTGAATTCAGACCACACAAACTTACTGACTCCCTACTGGGTTTATAGATTTGAAGGTGTGAAAAAGCACTTCTGAACTCTCAAGAAAAATGTGGTTTATCCAAGATGTTATTTTAATGGCAGAGTTTGCCATGGCTCAAAATGGGATGCTATCAAAAGTCAGAAGAACTGTAAAAATATAAATAAATCTTGCTTGGTGAGAAAAATAAAATCACTGATTTAGGAACCCTCACACAGCATGAGTGAGGGTCCGGTGATATTTCAGGCTGTTTACCCATTGTTAACCT
Organism: Pteropus alecto; assembly: GCF_000325575.1. NCBI lineage: Eukaryota > Metazoa > Chordata > Mammalia > Chiroptera > Pteropodidae > Pteropus > Pteropus alecto. Next base: position 20,815,857 of record NW_006439568.1, on the reverse strand, counting down.
TCTGGTCACTGACAGCTGTGTGCATGGATTTTTAATCTTCTGCTCTTAAGGTCCTGGTGACTCCAGTTCCAAGGCATGACAGAAAAACGTGACCTCCTTTTATGACAAGGTAGTGAGGGGAAGACAGAGGGAACAGTGCCCTAAAAACTTATTATCACCTCCACCTGGGACTTCGGTTTGAGCTTTCCTTCTAGTTATTTCCATAGTTTGACTTACTACAGAATAAAATAAGAGAATGCTGACTGTTAAGATCATTTTTTAGACCCTCACTCATCATCACCTCAGATTTAGTAAGTACCTTTATCATGAGGCTGTCCCTCAAAGTCGAGTTCTCTGAACAGTCTGTTTCGCTTATTAGCTGCATCGCTCAGCATAAGACACTTAACACTCTGAGCCTTAGTTTGATCATCACTGTAATACGGGTAAGATTTGTCTTCACCCTGGCTGGCTCACAGAGTCCGTAACACTGAGCATTAATGATTTCTTTTCAAACACAGTCTATTTTTCCAATTTCCATTCCTCTCAAACAGTCCCCTCCTTCCTTAGAGTGCCTAGAGATGTCAGGGACTTTGGGAGGAAATGCAGAACCATCAGAACTGGCCCAGTTGGGGACATGCAGGGCCTCTGTTCCATGGACTCCCAGGAAGGGGGTCTGAAACCCTCTCTCAAGGAAGAGGAAATGCTGGGCACCCGGTGTCTGGGTCCCTAGGGAACTTCCACCAGTGCAATCTCATTTGTTCCAACCAGATGGAGCCACAGAATAGCAGGAAGTCAGGGCAGCCTCTTAACTGGGAACCCATGAGGCAGAGCTGCAACATTTCCACATGTCCCCACTGTGCCCTCAGGGGGTCTGGCATGAGAGTGCAGGACCCCCGGGCCCTAGCTAGATGGGAGGGGGCTGATATAACTTGGAGACCACGCAGACACAAGGGCTCACTCCTGGTACTCCCCAGACCTGATCTTCTGAGCAGGAAGAGGGGTTAGTGCAGGACAGAGGGAATAAAACCCAGAGTTCTCACCTTTATGGATCTATATTCAGCAATGGAGAGTCTGTCTTAGGTCCATGCCCTGAACATACTGGTGTGTGTGTTCTGCCTCAGACAAGCATGATTTGGGACCTGCAAGGGGGAAGAACGAGGTGGGTGAGTGGACCCAGTATACCAACGAGGGTTGCTATAAACAAAGGGAAAGATAGGACTGATGCATACATGAACTTTAGTTTTGGCACCCTGACTACTTCACTTAATACTTTCTGCTCATCTCTTCCAGCAGCAGTGTCCTCGTTAAACGGATGTTCAGGCCCATGGAGGAGGAGTTTGGTCCAACCCCTTCTAAGCAGATGAAAGAAGAAGGGATGAAGCGAGGTATCTCTTGTGCTGGGGCATTCCGCTGGCATCGCTGAAGTGGCCCATCCTCCCGTCAGAGTGGGGGTGGCGTGCCCAGGCCAGACCCCTGTGGTTCAGTGTTGGCCTGGGGATTTTTGATTGACACAGAAAGTTCATGATCTTCTCCTCTGCTTTAAACCCTGTATTTTAAAACACTATAAGCAAACATTCATTCTTTGTGGGCACTGGTTCTTTCCTTTGCTTTGGGAGAAATGTAATGAATATACTGGCTCATCCAGCAATGAGATATAAGGTTAAAAAGAAATTCTTGCTGTGTATGTGACAATAACATCTCATAAGCACCAGCAACTGAGAATCATTCAATAGATGCACACAATTAATCTCACACAAATAAATGAGCCTGTTTTCTGAGACATCACAATTTACTCATATTTTCTCAGGCAAGGGCCTTATTCCATTTCACCAAGAGAGTAAGAAATGAAGCGTGAGCATGTCAACTTGCCCAGCATTTGACGTTGTACACGACCCACTGTCCTTCCTCAGAATAAGAAGAAAGCGTGGGGAGAGGCAGAACCCCTCGTCCCCCCATATCCTGCTGTAGCCAACACCGAAAGCTTCCAGAGATCTTTGTCTTATATAGTACTAGACTCTTAATGAGTCAAGTTACCATGTTACATATATTTGCCATTTGCACAGGCTTGCATTTTTTGTTATTAGAAATTTTATTTTTTGTCAAAATGGGATTTGTGTGATAATCAAGAGATCCCCTTTGTGGCTTCCTTTGGCCATGTAGAGTTGTATAACCTTGGAAATGCCATCTTCTTAGAGTCCCCATTTGTAAAGTGGGGATGACATAAATATCTACTTCATAGAGTTGCTGTGAGGACTGATGAGTGAATGTATATGTATTTATTTTATTTTATTTTTTAGGCGAGGCAACCCTTGGTTGACCTCACAGATTACAATCCCTTATTTTTTATTTTTTACACCTAAAGCACCTGGTCTTCCTAGGTGGTCTCCCATCCAAGTACTAACCAGGCCCAACCCTGCTTAGCTTCCGAGATCAGACAGGATCAGGCTTGTTCAGGGTAGCATGGCCGTAGACTTGACAAGCGAATGTATAAAACACTTAACTCCAGTGCCTAGTACACAGTGAGCACTGTGTTCACTGTTATAACTCTCAGCTTTATTATTAGACGTGGATCTAATAATATATTATCATAACTGTGAATAAGTAACTAGTGATTCAGAATGCAAAGATTATAGATGTCTGGATAGTGTTAATTAATTAGAGTCATTAAAACCTTTAAAAGATTTTCTGACTTCACAGGCTCGCCATCAAATATTCAAGAGCATTTTGAGCTCC
>NW_006439568.1:20800530-20812131 GCF_000325575.1 Pteropus alecto | reverse complement strand
CTAATACTTAAAACGAGAGCAGGGCTATACAGAAATCAAAGAAACATACAGGCAAAATTAATTATAGTTTGCATCTATGTTTAGTGCATGCTGGCTAGTCCAAAGGTTGTGTTTTTCAAATTATTTTGAGATTGTGAAGTCAGCACAAAAATTGCCACTTGGAATTTGGATTGGGCTGTGATAAAAGCAAGTCTTTGGCCTTTGAAACATCTATCACATAGAGACACATGAGGGCGCTGCAACCTACCAGCTATAGAGAAAAATGTTCTCTCAGGAGTGGCTTTTCTTTGGGAAAGGACCCTGGCGTGTCTGAGCCCCCTGCCCAGAGCTCCCAGTCTGAGCTGGTCTTTGACAAGCAAGAGGAACCAGAGTCAGCGATGGTTCTTATTGTTGATTTGCTAGCAGTTCTCCAGGAGAGAAAATGAGCATAATTATCACCGATGCCATTATTTGTTGTTTTTGCCTTTGTAGCCACTTCTCAGGGGGGCTCCCTTGGTGTCACTTGGGGCTGCCTCTGTGGCCCTCTGCCTGTGTCTGTACAATGTCTGGGATGTGGGGTGGTTGGGATTGCTGTCGGCATCAGAGTGACTCTCAGGAGTGCTGTGCCGCAGATATGCAGTTAATGAAAGCCGACTCCCGGGCACACTGTGAGCCCAGCACGCTCTGTGTGTGGCTACCAACAAGCCCAGCGGGAGAATGGAGGCACTGCCTTGTGGGGGTTTCTCCCACAGCTCGTCAACAGGCCACTGTGCCACCTTTAACTCTGTCCGGTGACACCTGCAGCTAGAGTAACAGCCATACTATTTTAAAGACAGTAATTTTTTAAATGTCAGTGTATTTGTTATTTTTTATACTATATATACATGATTTTTAAAGCATTTTATTTATTTGCCCCCTCCCTTAAGACAGTAATTTTAAAAGATTTATAAATCCAATGGAAGCAGTACTCCATTTTAATAGAACATAGTTTGGGGTGACCTTAGGATCGGATTGCTGGAAATGACATTTTTCTGCTGAAGGATGTGGGAAGTTATAGAGTATCCATCTGTAACAACCACTAGTGATGGGTTGCATTTTTTTGTTGTTTGTTTGTTCTTTATTTTTTTAACGTTAATTTTTCTCATTTAGTTGTCATTTAGGTCCTACAGCCTAATTGTTTCTCATTGTACTGCTAACACTGAGTCCTCTTACATCGCCATTAGGTCACTAGACCATTTTAGCTGAAATGGAGGCTATAAAATATTCCATCCAAAGGATTAAATTTGGAAATCTTCGGAGACACAATCTATTTATTTAATTAGAATTTTGTTTTTATACTAAGTAAAGAGAAGAAACTGCAATGCTTAAGTGTTGTGTGTGTGTGTTTGTGGGTGTCGTACGCAAACCAAACATCTGTGGGCCGCAGAATGAAAATGCAAGCAGAACCCTTGTGCACCCATGTAGACGTTGCCTTTATAAAGCAGCAGCTTTAACGACGTCCTTGGGGATTAGGGAGGAGAGAGAAAAGGTATGAGTGAGAGCTGATTTCATTGCCCAGCTCTGGCCTCATTCTTTCAGGCTGGTGGTGACTGGGGTGCAGCTGGTATCTGACCGTAGCCAGATCCAGGCCGCTCAGGGCTTTCTGACGTGCGCATGCGTCCTGGGGTGGTACAGGCACAGGGTGCAGGCTTTGGCCTCGGCCCTCTGCCTTCACTTTGAAGGAAGAACCGGAAGCCAGGTCGCTGGGAGAGCGAAGGGGCAGTCAGCTCACCGGGGCTGGAAGGCCACATCTGAATGGCAGTTCCCAGTTCTTTGGGGGAGCTAAGCCCTAGTGCACTCGCTAGTAGGAAGGGTGTGCAATGTGGAGTGTCTTCGCCTCTAATGACACCCGGGGTCCCTACCACCTCTCATTTTCTGTGCATCGCCAAATGCAGAATGTTGTGTTATGGAGAAATGAACAGAAAGCTGCATTCATCTTCACTGGGGGCACTAGAACCACAATGGCTTCATGACAGCATCTACTGATTGAGGAGTGGGGGCTTGCTGCGTGCCGGGCAGCTAAGCATCTCACATGGAGGCTATTTCATTTAATCCTCACAGCAACCCTATGAGGTAGATATTATTATTATCCCTGTTTCACAGAGAAAATCAAAGCTCAGAGAGGTTAAATGACCAGAGTCCCACAGCAGACTGAACTTGGGTCAAAGCCAGACTTGTTGTCTCTTACCAGCGTGCCACTGAAATGCACCATCTCCCTCCCAGGCCTCTGCACAGCTGTCGGCTGGAGTTTGTTCTCCCTGTCCTCTCTCTCCTGGCCTGCCCACCTCCCTTGCCTGTGTCGATGCCTATATACTGTTTGTAACTCAGGACTCTCCTTCAAGTTAACTTTCTGGGAGCCCAAAAAGCTCAGGCTCCTGCAAGCACCCTATCTTTTTCCTTCATAGCTCTCATGACTCTGTCTAGTTGTCTGCTTATGTGAGGAATGCCTGCCGTTCTAAGTGGACTATGAACTCCTTAAGGGCAGACAGCATCTTAACTCATTGCTGCAATCTCAGCTCCAAGCACACAGCCTGAGACCTAGGGACTCAGATAGGCATTCAGTAATATTCGTTGAATGATCAAATAAATAAATAGAAGACAGAGGTCACAGAAAGAGATGTCATAAAGAGATCATGTAGCCACTTTGAGAAGTTCAAAAGCGAACAATGGTGAACAATGGGTAACAGCCTGTTAGGTGTTACCCAATTGTCAGGTTATGTCACTGAATCGCTCCGCGCCGCAGTTGTCCGTGGAGGTACTTCATCACCCTTACAGGATGTCATCTGCGTCAGGGGTCCGAGGTTTATTAGAAGATGTTGTCAGTCTCTGACACCTATGTGACAGGAATCATCTCCTGTGACAGCAGCAAAGTCGTGTGGGCTCCTCAGTCATCGCTTTCCTCCCCCTTGTTTTTCAGTGCTTTTGTACGTGAGGAAGGAGACTGACGATGTGTTTGATGCCTTGATGTTGAAATCTCCCACGGTGAAGGGTCTGATGGAAGCGGTAAGCCACGAACCCCTTTCAACCTCCAGAAAATCTGCTTGTGTTTTCCTGAGCTGGAATCCATTTATTAAAATGCCGCCTTGGTGGTAGCTCCGGAATGAGCTTACAAAGAAAAAGGAAAAGCAGAGATTTATGGTGACACTGATCTCCATACTGTCAGGGCTTATTAGCATTTCCAGGAGAAAGAAACTGAAAAACTGCCAATTCCCTGTCGGTTTAAGGCTAATCGGTGTAAGATGCCATAGAGGAAGGTTAAACTGTGAATTTGCATTTGTCTCTGTGTGAAACCAAATTAGATATGTTTAACTTCCAGATATGTATGAAACAAAAACAATTAGGAAGTGTCTTGCTAGCTGTATGGTAGTGTAATCCAAAATAAAAATATGAACTCTTTCGGTTAAGAAAGAACATATATATTGCAGAATTCTGAAGTAAGAGTCTAAGTTCCTTCCTCCCTTATCATTCCCAGTTTAGTCTAGCATTACCCTGCTGGGGCTCAGAAAAAGTTATTTTATATTTTATCCATATACTGTTTATCTTAATATGATTTTAATATGACTCTATTTTGAATATGATTTCTAACTCCCTCCCACCCTTTCTTCTTTCTGTACAACTTGTTGTAGAAGGTCCAGGTTTTTTATAGTGGCGGAGACAACAAGACCTCCCAGGGACAGTCCATTTATGGACCGTTGTTGGTTTGCAAAATAGCTACATTAGAAACAGCATCTTGAGTTATGAGGCAAAGTGTTAAAATGCATAAGATAGTGCCTATAAGTGGAATCATACAGTACTTGGCCTTTCGTGGCTGGTTTCTTTTAGCCCCATTTCATCATGTTTTGAGGTTCTTCCATTTGTAGTATAATCAGTACTTCATTCTTTTTTATGGATGAATAATATGCATTGTGTGGATAGGTCACATTTGGTTTTTTCATTCATCGATTCATAGACATTTGGATTTTTCCACCATCTGCTATTATGAATAGTATTGCTATGAACATCTATGCACGAGTTTTTGTTTGAACACTTGTTCTCAGTCCTTTGGGAGTATATACCAAGGAGTGATAGCCAGACACAAAAGGTCACATATTACTTGATTCAATTTATAAAAAAATATCAAGAGAAGGCAAATACATGGAGACATAAAGCAGATTAACGATTGCCAGGAGCTGGGCGAAGGGGTAATGAGAAGTGCCTGCTTTATGAGTTTCCTCTGGGGGTGAGTAAATATTCCAGAGCTAGATAGTCCTGATGTTTGCACACCATTGTGAGCGTACTAAATGCCACCGAATCGTACACTTCAGAATGGTAAAAACGGCAAATTGTATGATATGTAAAAGAAAAAATTATTAATTACTTATTTGAATTTTTTAAATGCATAAGAGTGTTAACAGTGCAGATTTCCCACTGCCCTCTGGGGCTGGTGTTGTCAACAAGTCCCCAGGTGGTTCTGAGCTGGGCACTGAGGACCACCCTCTCAGAAACACTGCCGAGGGTTTGGTAATCTTCTATTCTATTGGATTTTGCATTGGGATGGGGTTACCTGTTACTGAATCTGCTGTGCCTGAAGGAAAATCGAAATAGAAATGAACACAACAAAAAACGTGACCTACATCTCTTCAAATCAACGAGAATTTTAAAAAATGACCCTAAAATTACCAGAGGTAGACTTATGAGCTAAAGAAGTCTATAAAAGGCTCAGAGCTCTCTGGGGTCCTTTGGATAAATTTCATTACCCTAACCTGGCCTTTAAGATCATATTACTGAAACTGACTTACCTAGGACAATGGTGAATACAAAAATTAGCTAAGTAGTTGTTTTAAATGTATAACCCCAGACTTCAACTCCAGATTCTGATTCTGCTGAATCGGAGGTGGAGTGGTGGTGGAGGATCAGGAATCTGTATTTTAACAAGCTTTTCAGGTGTTCTGAGATCAGTCAGGTATGAGAACCACTGATCCAGACCAATTCTAAACTGATTCATTAAGCTATGATTCATTAAGCCTTTTCCCTTGGTGTCTTTCTTTCCCTTTCGTGACATCTGGCCTGATCTATGAGTGCTCTGTAGCTGTGGTCATGCTGGACCACTGTGGGGGTAAATGTCACCTTCACTCGCACCCGAACGTTTGCAGGCACTTGCCGCCACAGCAGAGTTCAGCTTTTGACACCTCTTAGGGGAGCTCGTTACACCTTCCTTGTCCTGCTTAGCTGGGGCCCAGGGGCAGGTGGTGCACAGTATCCTTTGACCTTGTATGTCATGGAGAGATCAGAGTTCCCAGGCTGACTCTGGTCAGATTCCTCAGAGCAGTTCTGACTTCATCACTCCCTCATTAAACCTGGTAGAGAGGTTTTATCAAAGCACCAACACAAGGATCTCCTTGCTTCCTAAGTTGTGCAGATGGGAAAGCCAGGTCCGAGAAGCTGTTCAAGATTCCCAGGCGATGTGGCCTGGTGGTAAACTCTGAAGGAATGACACTAGCGGCCCCTGAAGTTGGGGGGCAGCTGTAGGGACAACAGGGTCTATTTAAGTGAAGACTTCAGTACACCATGAAGTGAGAAGGCAGAATTTTGAAGAACACTGGCTTCTGTTCACTGTCATTGTTCCCTAAAGTTACTTGGGACCTGAGTGGGGTTAAAGGGCTCTCTCCAGGGTGTGGGTTCTCTGAGGACCAGCGCCTTCCTGGAGTTTGACATTTATCTCTCTGGCACCAACACACACAGGTGGAGACAACGTAGCCTAGTGAGTCATCATATGGAGTTAGAGCTCAGAACACAGAAACCTGTGTTCATTTCCTGATGGTGCTCCTTACTAGCTGGACAAGCTTCTTAACCTCTTCTTCATCCTCTATATGGGAATAATAATAGTACATTCCTCACCGGGTTGCTGTGGGGATGAAACTCTCTGCCCGATTCCTAAGTACCCGATAGAGGTTAGCTTTCGTTACTAGTCATCGTTTGGGGTAGGAATCAGAGCTTGAAAAGTCACAGAGTAAAGATTTTCCCCTTTTCCTCAGATTTTGGATTTCTCAAATGACCAGCTTCTTATAGACATGGTCTGAAAGATGGAAAGTTATTTTGGCTCATGATTCCATTATATAATCTTCCACTAACTTGGCATTTCAGAGGAGGCATGGAGCTGTGGAAATAGTACAGGGAACCAGATCTGAAATTCTGGAAGCTGTGTGGGGAGTTCCCTCCTGAGCCCCCATCTAGAAAGCTCCTCCCAGGAAATGATCTTTACACTCCACAGTCTAAAGTCCACATTAAACAAAACCTCAAAACAAGAAGGCAGTGTGACCCTAACCTCTATGCTCTGTTATCACTCTTATTCTTAAAATAAGACCACGTGTGGGGTTTTATATTTTTTAATAACTAAAAGCTACATTTAAAAAAACCCTAACTTTTAAGGAAATCTGTTTAATCAAGAAATATTATACTTGATCTTGAGCCATCGCTTTGAATTCTGTCACTGGTTCAAAATGGCTTCCCCTAAAACACAGTCCCCCACTCATCATGGACCCAGAATGTACTGTGGGGCTAGGATGTTGCTTCTCTCAGTGGGAGATTCTATTGGAATCTCTTAGTGTGCTTTTCAGTGATGCCATCCCAGAGCCCAACATCTGACCGGAATCAGGCTCTCTGCAAGTAGGCCCAGGAACCAGCATTGGTGACAATCTTCCTGGTTGACCCTGAAGCTGGAAACTGGTATCAGCCTCTAATTCTGCCCTAAGGTCCTATTGTGCATATTCACTTAGAATGGGAATAACCACCCTCGATACACTCTTTTGGGGGCCCAAGTACCTCCAAAAGTAGTCCTGAACAGTGACGTGGCCCTATAGGCCATGCCACATCACAGCCCCATTCCTGTGGCTTTACGCATTGACCTGGGTCGAGGACACCTCTTTCATCCTTCATCAATAGTGTAGGAAGACCAAACACTTTTTCTGCCGAGGAAGGTGCCATTAGTCTCCCAGGGACAGCAGACCTCACGACTCGAAATGTAAAAGTGTGCCTTGTGTGCAATCTGTGTGTATCTTGCAGTTTGCCACATCACAGCCCCATTCCTGTGGCTTTACGCATTGACCTGGGTCGAGGACACCTCTTTCATCCTTCATCAATAGTGTAGGAAGACCAAACACTTTTTCTGCCGAGGAAGGTGCCATTAGTCTCCCAGGGACAGCAGACCTCACGACTCCAAATGTAAAAGTGTGCCTGGTGTACAATCTGTGCGTATCTCGCAGTTTCTGAAATAGGAACACCCTGCTTTATCTCAATAGTCACACTGTTTTGTTCCCTTCCTAAACTAGTTACTGAAAGGTTGGCTGTGCCTTAACTTCCTCATCCGTAAAGTGGAGATACTGAGAGTGTTAAATGAATTAATGCAAGCACTCAGTAGATATTAGCAGAGGTGACGGCAATGACATCGATGACGAGGCAGCTGCTTCCGCAGCAGGATGATTTGGATTGCTTTTCAATGGGAACCTTCTCTCATTCCTCCCGTTAAACTCCAGGTTCTTTATCCTCTGTCAGGCATTATTTAGACGTAAAAGAAAACCTGTATTGGAGGATAAAGAGCCCCCCCCAAACAGTTTTGTACTTTTTTCCTTTTTTAAAAAAAAAAAATAATTATTGGCATTTGGTTGTGAAATATTGATTTGTCATGGGACAGAATAGAACAGTATTGCCACCCTTCCTTCAGATGGGAACTGAAGTCTGAGTCAGAAAGTGTCACATCAGAGATTCGTTGAACAGTTTGGAGATGGTGACAGTGTTCCTACAGCCTACGCAGATTTCCTGAAATCTGTAAGTTAGGTCATTTAGTAGGATGGAGTAGTTCTGTTATCTTGAAATTGGGTTGTTTTTCTACTCAGCAGACTTTATACTATCCTTTGAGATAATATTACTGAGTTGTCCTTAGGAAGTCTCCTATAAGACCAAGGTCACAGGTCCCACCAAAAGTATACACACAGCAGCATATGGAATAAAAGGGAATGGGAAACTTGATGGACTTGGGCCAAATCATGACTGTGTAGTCTTGAGCAACTCAATCTCAGATCTCTGGTTTCCTTCCTCAAAAAAAAGTGCTACATGTCTACCTGAAGAATGGTTTTATTTGCATTGCCCTTGACCTCTCATTGTCTTAGAAAGAGCCCTTGACCACAACAACGAGAAGTAGAATTACTATTTAATCATGCCAGGCTGGGTCACTTTCTATAGGACAGACTGGATAATTCTTATTTACTAGTCCTGATCATCTCAGACCTTCATTTCACATTCCAGGGAATCATTATTCATGCAGATCTAGATGCCTGGATAGAAAAAGATGTTACTGAATATTCTCATACTTGGTGTCATTTGGATAAACTAGAATGTTTCTTTTTTCACCTGCATGTTTGGTATTATGTCAATCAAGGCATCCATGTAACTTTGATGATTCACTCTGTATTCCTTATTCTTTTTTTCCCCTGTCTTTATTGAAATATAATAGAAAATTAGTTGCTCATATTTACATTATACAATTCAATGAGTTTTTTTTTCAGTTTTAGTTGCAATACAATAATATATTAGTTTCAGTTGTACAGCATAGTGCTTCGAAAGCTATATAACTCACGAAGTGGTCACCCCACTAAATCAAGTACCCTTCTTCTCCCTTACATATTTTTTACAACACCGTTGACTGTTGTCCTTATCCTACACTTTATGACTATTTTGTATCTATCCATCTGTACTTCTTAATCCCTTTGCCCCTTTACACTGACTCCCCAACCCCCCTAACCCTTCTCATGGTCCAGTAGCCCTCAAAATATTCTCTTCAAGAGTTTGTTTCCATTTTTGTTGTTGTTTATTTTGTTCTTTAGATTCCACGTGTACGTGAAATCATGTGGTATTTGTCTTTCTCTATCTGACTGACTTTATATAGTGCAATACCCTCTAGGTCCATCAAGACAATATCTTTTTCCATCCCCTTCCTTTTAGTCTGTGTGCGTTTTTTAATCCAAGGTGAGTCTCTTATAGACAGCATATGTAGGGGTCTTATTTTCTTATCCATTCAGCTTCCCTATCTTTTGGTTGGAGCACTTAATTCTTTTCCATTTGAGGTACTTGTTGATAGATATTTAGTTATTACCATTCTTTATTCATGTTTTTGATACATGTTTTTTTTTTCTTAAAGAAGTCCCTCCAACAATTCCTGTAAGACTAGCTTGGTATTGATTAATTCTTTTAGCTTATTTTTGTCTGGGAAGCTCTTTATCTGTGCTTCAATTTTAAATGACAGCTTTGCTGGATAAAGTATTCTTGATTGCAGATCCTAGGTTTTCATTTTGCCAAGCCCTTTTGTCCTTCAAAGTTTCTTTTGAGAAATCGGCTGCCAGTCTTATGGTAGTGCCCTTGTAGGTAACTAACTGCTTTTCTCTTGCTGCTTTTAAGATTCTCTTTTTGTATTTAACCTTTGGCATTTTAATTATGATATGTCTTAGTGTGGGCCTCATTAGTGGTTCCTCTTTCTTGGGACTCTCTGAGCTTCCTGGGTTGTATGTCTATTTCCTTCACCAGGTGAGGGAAGTTTTCCATCATTATTTCTTCAAATAGCTCTTCAGCTTCTTGTTCTCACTCTTCAGGTACCCCTATGACACGGATGTCATTACCCTTAATTGTGTCCCATAGAGTCCTTAAATTATTATTATATTCTTGGTTACATTTTTCTTGCTGTTCTGATTGAGTGTCCTTGGCTTCCCCATCCTCTATATCAGTGTTTCAACCCTCTTCTTCACCCACTGTGTTGATTCCCTCAGATATACTCTTCAGCTCAGATAATGTGTTCTTCATTTCTGACTGGTTCCCTTTTATAATTTCTATTTCTATTTTTATGTTGTTTTTTTTTTAATCTCTTTGTTAAAGTTCTCACTGATTTCATCTACACTTCTCTAAGTTCATTGAGCATCGTTATAACCAGTGTTTTGAACTCTGCATCTGTTAGATTGCTTGACTCCATTTTTCCTGGATCTCTGTTCTATTCTCTCATATGGTTTCTGCTTCTTTGTCTTCCCATTTTGACTGTTTTTCTGTGTCTGTTTCTATATACTAAGCAAAGCTCCTAAGTCTCCCAGTCTTATTAATGCGTCTTTGTGTGGTAGGTGTCCAGCGACACAGTCCTGAGAGGGGTTCAGCTATAGGCCAATTTTCACCCCAGCCTGTGCCCCTCTAGGGCCACCTGTTAAGATTCAGCAAGCAATCCACAGATGCTGTTCTTATAGTTGTCTCAAGAGTCCATGCCAGGGCCAGCTGCCACCACTGTGAGTCTTGGCGCTGCTCAGCAAGGAGCACTGGACTCATGGAGGACACACCTGGATGTAGCTCGGGTAGGGCTGTGAATTGGGGAGGTAGAGTTTCAGGGAATCTTCTGGGCAGAGCGACCTCTGTTATCCAGTTTAATGACTTCTCAGCTATGGCAGCACCGCGGCAGCACACTGGTGGGTGGGGGGCGGGGAAAGGCTCAACAGAGGAATAGTGGATACCGCTGGCACTTCTGCACGAGAGAGAGCCTTGCCTCCGGCCCTAGCTCCGACAACTCGGTATTCCCCTGTAATTCCCTGGTGTCCCCTAAGCAGCCAACTGGGTACTGGTGCTCAGAGTGAGCAGGTCTGTCACTGTGAAAGACCGGTTGCAGATACAACCCCTTAAGAGACGTCTGCAGCCTCTGTCCCACTCAGCCACTGGAGACTGGGAAGCCTCACATATTGGCCCCCTCCGACCTTTCATTATTGCAGGGTGATTTCTTATTTCTCTTCCTCGTTATACGGCTTCTGTTCCTCTAGACCCGCAGGCGACTCTGCTTGCTGTTTCCTCCGTGTTTCCGTCTCAACTTTGATGTGGTCGCGAGAGGGGATGAGCAAAGCTTCTATCATCTACACCATTTTGCAATGATGATGTTTTCTTTTTTCTTATAATTAGGTTTTCAACTTGGTTACAGATAAGGATTTAGTGACGATGGTAGTAGTGAAGGCGACATGGGTTTTTCAAGCAGGGTAAATATCATCACCATTTTATAGAGGTGAAGACTAAGGCCCAGAGACGGGGTTTCCCAAGGTCCGATAGCTCCACAGAGTGGTGGAGCCAACTGAAGCCGTCAGGCAACTTAAGTTCCATTAGGGAGATGCCCAGTATATGAAAAGTTATTACAATAAGAACAACATTCCAAGTCACAGGTCACAACGACTAAAGGAAAGAAGCTAAGGCAATAATAAGCCATCAGGCAAGAAGTACCATGTGTAGCGGTTGATCCCACACAGTCAGGGTTCAAATCATGGCTCTGACACTTGGGAGTGATGTGACCTTGGACAAGTTACTCAACCTCTCTATACCTCAGTTTCGTCATTTCTGAAATGAGAATAATAATAATTTGGGATATTATAAGGATAATGTTAAAATGAGATATAGGGTTGTTATGGGTATTAAATGTGGTCCTCTATAAGGTATTAAATGAATTACTATATGAGGTGTTTGACTATGTATGCTGTGGGGTGGGGAGGCAGATTGAGATTCCTCCAAGCCAAAAGGACTTGAGAAAGGGGCTCTCCTGGG
>NW_006439568.1:20797354-20800518 GCF_000325575.1 Pteropus alecto | reverse complement strand
CTGATGAACACAGGAAGAAGGTTGTCCATGGACCCAGTAGCACTCTCTTCTATCCAAATGAGTCATTCAGGCATGGAGTTGAAGGCCTAGTCTCCCTGATTTTCTCGACAAGTCAAATGCAGCCACCAAGGAAGTGTTTGCAAGTGGGAGTCCCGTCATTTTAAACATACATCTTAGAGCCCACACTGAAGAATTTCTAACTCTAGATAAAATCATTGGCTTCTGTAGCAGGCCATTCTGTTGGATGCCTCTAGACAAGGTAGACTGAGTCTTACATTGGTGAAAACCAGTGGGAATCTCTAAGTTCTGCCTGTCACATACCTGAGGTTTCTAGGCAAAGAAAAGTCTCCACAAAGTTAAAGTCTAAAAATTACAGATCACCGGACAACTATTGATGAGATATGTTTAAGACCTAGGATCCTTTTAGATGTCAAGGAAGACTAAAAATATTAATAATGGACTTTTAGAAGTTATGAAAGTGTATGCTTAGTCCAAACAACTTGCAAAGTGTGTGCGCACACGCACACACACATACACATATACACAACCCACGCACTCTGAATCCTGCTGTTCTGAGAGATCTGTGATGTAGCACTGGCTTTTCATGCATGGAAGGGAGGGTTGTATGGTGATATCACCCAGCCCCTGGGCAGAAGGAATCCTGTAACTATCCCACCACATACACACCCAGGCTCCTCCACATGGTATCCTGAAGCCTCACTTCTTTCCAGGGTTCTGAATTTGGCAAAGCACACTTCCTTGCTTCACACGGAGGCAGAGGATGCTTTGCTAGTGTGGCATATTGTCAAGTTGCTTTTGCCTTTGACAATTGCACTGAGGGCAGGACTTTGCCCTCCTGGAGACTGTTGTCTTTGGCAGCTTGGTGCATATGTGTCAACATGGCCAGTTGCTTCTTGGTACCTGATGGGGTCCATAAGCCCCTCTCCAAACAGTCTCAACATATGCCTACTTTCTCTAAGAGTCCAGAATCTGAAACCAGACCGCTAGGTTGTTCTCTTTCAAATCTTGTCACTGCCACTTACGAGCTAAGGTACCCTGGGCAAGTTACTTAATGACCATAAGCCTCGGTGTTCTCACCCGAGAAACAGGGTTCATAAAAGTACTCCTTCCATTGTAATGATGTGAGGATTGAACAAATTAACAGATGTGGTGCTCCATGTGCCTATATTCTAGGCACTTAGCACTCAGTAAATACTAGCTACTGCTGCTGCTACTCTCGGCAGGCGCAAGTCGAAACTGGAATTCTGTAGGTTTTATACAAATTTCTTAGTTCTGACCATAATTCGTTGATTTGTGAGCCACGGTATATGCATTCGTGCTTTGGGAGATTGAGAGTTAAACCCCTGAAAAAAGAAGATCTAAGAAGCAGATTCGCTTCTCTTCTAGAATAGGGAGCTAACAGATACAAGCCTACTGATATAGAGTGAAAAATAGCTCCTGTTGTGTTGTTTTATTTTATTTTATATTTTATTTTATTTTTAAAAAGTTCCAAATGACCCTAACCAAAGTTCAAAACCCAACTCTTACAGCCAAGTAACTCACAATGATAATTAGGTACAAATCACAGGGGCCCTAGGATGCCATACAGACAGCAAGCACTTGCGTACAGCAAAGAATGCTCATCAGAGGTCTTACCTTTTTGTGCCATGGACACCTTCGGTAGTCTGGTGAAATATATAGACCCTTTTCAAAATAATGATTTTAAATGTATCAAATAAAATTCATGGGAATACAAAGGAAACCAATTATATTGATATGCAGTCATTGAAATTCCCATGTTTGTGATATAAGAATACATGTACTCTTTACTCTTGGATTAAATATGCCCACTTATTTACTTATTACATGGGTATGACTAAAAACTACTATAATTTGGAAGTATAAAGGATGAATGTAGTCAATATTTTGAAATACCTGCAGAATTCTAATATAACATGAAAGCATCTGTGATTTCCATTGGTAAAAAAAGACAGATACTGCTAATATTACTGTAGGTTCCAATTGCAGGAAATGCTAAATTCTAGTCCGAGGTTAGTGAAAATGAAGATATATATTTTTTCCCATAAAAATTTATGTATATGCTCTTTGGGCCTCTGTAGACCCAGGTTGAGAAGCCCTGGCTTTAACCAGCCAAGCTGAGGAAATGGCCACTCCAGAAACAATGCCGGAGCAAGTTGCTCCTCAAGCATTTTCCCCTCAAGCATTTTCTCTGTGCACCGGCTGTGTTAACTAAGCAGTTCTAGAACCCCAGGGAGTGGGGAAGGTGGTAAGCTCATCCCTGAGAAATGTCACACCTAATCTCGTCCTTCCTTTTCCCTTCATCTCTTAGGGTGTAGAACCCTTAGGGTGTAGAACCAACACACATCAGCATCTGTCTTTTGATTTACATATGCAGGTATGGACACCGGGACACCTGCTGGAACACCGACAAATAGTGTGGATGCTGGGCTGGGGAGAAAGAGAGCTAGAAAGTAGAAATTCTTCCAAAGGGAAATGAAGTCGAGCTTTGGGGAAGAGTGGCGAAAACTGTGGCACCCCTACATTATTCTGAGTATGTCACCAGATTTGGAAACAGCTTTAAGATTGCTGGAAAAACTTGCTACTGTTAGTTTATGTGGATAGATGTAACATAGCATCTTCCCAAAACAGTTGCTAAAGGAATTTGAGTTTCTGAGGAAGGGATGCTGAGCTGCTGTACAGCCAGGGCTCTGTAGGAGTACTTCCAAATAATTGAGCATTTCTAACAACTTTAAATTTTGTATTTCCAATTTTATTGAATTTTGATCTAATCTGGCTTATCTTTGTTGCCCAGTACATGATAGATTCTTCTTAGGAGTTGTAATGTGTGTGTCTGTGTGCATGCGTGTGTGTGCGTGTGTGTGTGCATGTGTGTGTGTGTGAATATATATATATAATCTAGTATATTGATTATATTATTCAGCTCTTCTTTCTTGTTCATTAGATTTGTCCAATTCTGAAAGACATATATTGCCTGATGTCAAACTATACTAAAAGGCTATAGTAATCAAAACAGCATGCTACTGGCATAAAAATAGACATATATATATATTTGTTTATTTCTAGGTTCTCTGTTCTGTTCTACCGATCTATATATATATATGGGTATGACTAAAAACTATATA
>NW_006439568.1:20779708-20797201 GCF_000325575.1 Pteropus alecto | reverse complement strand
TCTATATTATATATATAGATCTATAGATATATAGATCAGTAGAACAGAATATATATATATATACACACACACATATATATAGATCAGTAGAACAGAATAGAGAACCTAGAAATAAACCAATGCTATATGGTTAATTAATCTATGACGAAGGCGGAAAAATATACAATGGGCTGAAGACAGTCTTTTTAATAAATGGTGTTGGAGAAACTCTACAGATACATACAAAAAAAATGGATGAAGACCACTTTCTTATGCCATATACAAAAATAAAGTCAAAATGGATTAAAGACTTAAATGTAAGACTTGAAACCATAAAACTCCTAGGAGAAAACAGAGGCAGTAAACTCTCTGGCATTGTTCTTAGTGATGCTTTTTCTGATATATCTTTTTGGTCAAGGGAAGCAAAAGAGAGAGAGAAAAAAAAACCTAAACAAATGGGGCTGCATCAAACTAAAAATTTTTTGCACAGTAAAGGAAATCTTCAATACAATGGAAAGACAACCTACTGAGTGGGAGAAGATATTCACCAATAATACATCTGATAAGAGGTTAATATCCAAAATTTATAAAGAACTCACACAACTTAACACCAAAAAACCAACAATCCAATTAAATAATGGGCAGAGGACCTGAACAGACATTGAACATACAGATGGCCAATAGAATAACTATCATGTATACCTGAAACTAATACAGTATTTTACGTCAGCTATATCTTAATAAAATTCTTTTAAAAAACATTTTGTTTTAAATAACACATGTTTAATGATCAATCACATGACAATTATTCATTTCAGGCACACATGAGGGGCTATAGATGTCAGTGTATCATAACATCAATGTTAAATAATTTTATCTTATTTTACAAAGCAGTTGGAAAACATCAACATATCTCAGTGTATTTAGGTTCTTTTCATCTTGGCCTTGTCGTTATTCAGGATCAGCCACTTGACTTTATAGTTTTCCTTTGCATTTTCATCAATAAAATTCTGTCGTGGAAAAAATAAAAGCGATCTATCGAAGTGTCCCACTATAGTTTTTTTCAAATTTTCTCCACATCTGTCATAATTTTTGCTGAAGTGCTGTGCTGTTGGATGCATAAAGTTTTATGATCGATGTACCTTTTTCATAGATTGTGCTGTTTATCCTTACTGCATAATGCCTGTTTTTACCTCATCAACATTAACTTCTACCAGTCTAATATTAATCTCATCATTCCTACTTTGTTTTTGTCTGCGTTTGTTTGTGTAGTCATCCATCAGTCATCCTTTTATTTATCACGTGTATTAAGTGTTTTTCTTGTAAACATCACACACCTGGTTTTCTCTCTCATCCTTTTTTCTCCTTCCTTCCTTTCGCCCTTTCTCTCTCTCCCCCTCTCTTTCTCTCTCTCTCTCTCCCCCTTTCCTTCTCCCTCTCCTCTCTCTCTTTCCTTCCTTCTCTCTCTCTCTCTCTCTCTCTCTCTCTCTTCCTTTCTCTCTTCCTTTTCTTCTTTCTTTTTTTTTTTTTTCTCACCTACCCTGACATTCTGGCAATTGTAGATAGATGATAGATATATAGATACAGTTATATGCATATATGTATCTATATAATATAGATATATATAATAGAGTACATATAGAGTATCTATCCACATCTTTCTATCATCTATCTATCTATCTATCTATCTATCTATCTATCTATCTATCTATCATCATCCATCTAATCAATCTATCAACACTGGTTGCTGGTTGTCTTCCCCTTTGGCCAAGCTGAAGTCTCTGTTCTGATGCATTTTCTGTTTAGATAGAGTTCCTTTGTATTTTCCTCAAATGTGATATTGGGGTGAAATGTTCTCTGAACTCTTGCACTTCTTAGAGACCATTCTTTTACCCTGAGAATTGAGGGGTGTAGGGTTCTTGGGGCGAAGGCACTGTCTCAGTAATCTGTAGGAGTTATTCCACTATCCTTCGGTTTCTAGTGTTGCAGATGAGGAGACCGAAGCCAGGTTTCTCCTCTGCCTCCCCCTCCTCTTGCCTTCTCCTTCCCTTCTTTCCCTTTGCACTTCTTCTCCTTCTCCTTCTTCCTTCTTCCTCTTACTTCTTCGTCGTCTTCTTTTTTTCTGTCACGTTTTCTTTCTGCCTAGGAGGTTCCAGAATGTTTTCGTTCCCCTTGGAGATCTGGCACTTTTCAGAATGGCCAGACCTTTGTCTTTTCTCATCGATCTCCTGAGATTCAGGATACGCCTTCCTCTCCCAAACGTGCTTCTTCTGTTCGTTTCATGATTTTCTTTTCTCCGTCTGTTCCTTTTCCTCTGTCTGAGACTTTGGATATTCACATCGTGTATGGCCTGCTTCTGTTCTTCAAATCTCCTTTCTTTTTCATGATTTCCATCTTTCTAGGTAGGGATTTTTTATACTTTGAAATTGTTTTTCTAATTGAACTTTCCTAACACTATTTGTTTGATGTATTGACCACCTATACTTCATATTTTTAGATAAGAATTTTGTACATGTAATCATATTTTGAGGCAGGAATTTTGTACATGTGTGGTATACAGCAATCTTCACAAATATTCTTTGATGATCTTCTTAAGTGCTCTTTTATGTTCTGCTGAAGTGGATGCCTCCAACGAGTTCTGTCCACAGGCCTGCCTTGGATGTGTCATTGTACATACTGGGCTCATTTCAGCTTAGGTATGACTTTGATTCATCTCATCAGTGTTGGAGCAGGGATGAGGACAGGCAGTCTACTTGTTCCCCAGTCTCCTTTTGCTCTCTCAGCCCTCGGCCCATCTGTTCTGCACCTTCTGGGCTTATTAGGGGGTAGGGAGTTCTTCCTGTGCAGTAGGAGGGATGGGCAGATGGGAATTTATGATTCTCTGTAAGATAAGCTCTTCCCAGGATCCAAAGCTATCCTGCCTTGGCCCTAGAGCTCCTCAGCCTCTTTTCCCAACCCCTGCTAGCCTGCCCAGTAGTCCAAGTCCAAACGTCACCTGCCCTGGCTGTTAGTGAGCCCTGGGCTCAGAAGAGGTGGGCGGAATGGATTTGGGAGGGAGAAGGCACAGAAGGCATTTAGGGTAGGTCTCTGCAGAATCCATCCCTAAACTATTATTACTTTATATTTATAAAAGCCAATAATAATCATTGTGAATATAAAATAAACAGTACAGAATTGAAGAAAGTAAAAAGTGAATGAATCTCCTTAATTCTTTTCCTTCTTCCAGGGTAACCACTATTAATAGGTTGGTGAGTCTTTGAAGTATTTTCAATTTACTTTCATATATTTTTTTAAAAAAATACAAATGAGATCTATATATATATACTGTTTTGCAACTTGTTGTTGTTTTTTCCCTTAGTGTGTTAAGGACATTTTTTTTTTCATATACACGTCCCACATTTCTTTTAATGACTGAATAACTGCATGTAAAAATATCAAGATGTGCTTAATGGATGTTTGTTATACGCAGCTTCTGTATAATGAACAGTGATGCTTTGAAGAGCTTTTTGTACCTCTAAATATATTTCTGTAGACCAGATGACTAGATGTGGAATATGTGGGTCAAAGGATATATGCATTTTAAATTTCAGTAGCTTCTGCCAAATTACCCTCCAAAAAGGTTGAACTTATTGCTTTCCCATCTGTGAAATATGAGAGTTGTTGTTTCTTATACTCTGGCTGATATCATATTATCAATTTTTTAGTTTGTATTAGTCTGATAGATTAAAAGTAGTATCCTACTATTGCTTTAATTTGAACTTTATTGTTTATTTTATTATTAGTTTCAAGTATACAATAACTTGGTTAGACATTTATATAGTTTATGAAATGATCCCCCAGTTACTCTTTCTTCCCTCTGGCTATGCACAGCCGTTAGTTACAGCTGACTATGTTCCCTGTGCCATGTTGAATGTTACATTATGTGCGAAATGATGCATTTTTTCATATGCTTATTGTCCTATTGCATTCTTTCTGTGAATTACTTCTTGCTGTTTTCTTCCTTTTCCCATTAAATTGTTAGCTTTTTTGTTTGTTTGTTCGTTTTGATTTAAGTTCTTTCTAACTTAAGGAAGTTAGTTCTTTGTCTGTCATTTGTGTTGCAAAAATGTTTCCCAGTATATTATTTGTTCTCAGCTTTTTATGGTGGTTTTTGCTATGCTGGTATCTTTAATTCTATGTTGTTTTTATCAACCTTTTAATTTTTTTTCTTCAGGTTTCCTATCTTGCTTGGAAAGCTTTTCCTTACTTGAAGATGATATCTATACAAAGAATTCACTCGTGGTTTCTTGTTGTATGGTTTCATCTTTCACATATAAATATTTGATCTGCTTTATTTTGATGTAAGGAGTGGAGAAGAGATCCACTTTAACTTGTTCGGTTTTTTCCGTATGG
Organism: Pteropus alecto; assembly: GCF_000325575.1. NCBI lineage: Eukaryota > Metazoa > Chordata > Mammalia > Chiroptera > Pteropodidae > Pteropus > Pteropus alecto. The sequence continues at coordinate 20,792,830 of NW_006439568.1, read as the reverse complement.
CTACCGATTTAATCCAACATCACGATTAGAGTCCATCTTTTTCTGACTGATCCGAAATGACACCTTCATCACAGAATAAATTCCCATGTGGCTGTATCTATTGTTGAATGATATGAGGTTCATCCAGAGGGAAAGAGAGCCTTGCAGATGAAGCATTTTGAGAGTTTGACTCATGAGCGAAGGGCACTGGTACCCAGGAAAATCTCCCAGAGACTGAAGTTGGAACTTTTTCTCTTGCCTTTGCTTGGGCTCCCCTTCCATGCTCATCTGCCTTTTTGTTGTTGGTGTTACAGATATCTGAGAAATATGGGCTGCCTGTGGAGAAGATAGCAAAGCTTTACAAGAAAAGCAAAAAAGGGTAAGAAAGAAACTGAATTTAAATTCACTTTCACATCAGATAAGTCAACATAGCGCCTTAAAAAAAAAACAAAGATAGCTCTCTTTGTTAGTCCACCTTTAATAAAAATTGTGTGCCATCCTTCCAAGTGAGCAGCTTGCAGTACAATGCATTTTGAAGACCTGTAATGAGAGAGGGAAGTAGGGTGATAGTGCATTGTTATGATGTCAACTGAGATGCCCTATTCCAGTGACAGGATTAGTGGGTGGAGTAAAGGGGCTTAGAAGTGGGGAGCATGGCAAAGTCACCCTTCTGCAGAGAGTGTAGTTTATAGGGAATCCGGTGCTACTCTCGGGGTTGGTTTCAGAGTGGCACAGAAGGAACAAAAAGAATTCATTCTTCCAAGGTAATTATTAATAAAATGATCTAAGTAATCATTAGACCTGCTTGTTCTCAGTGTTAAGAACAGTAGCTCTTGTTTATTGGGTGTTCAGTAGATTCTGGGTCCCCTGCTGCATGCTTTATATGCATTGCTCTATTATCCCTCACCACTCTATGAGGTGGATTCTTATCCCTAATTTAGTGATGAGGAAACTGAGCCAAATGGAGGCTAAGTATCTTGCCCAAGGACTCCTGTTCAGTAGGTAGAAGACAGATTTGAACCCAGGTCTGTGGCCCCAAAGCTCCGGTGCTTAGCTCTTCATTCTGCTCTCTACTATCTCCAGTCCTGGGGCTTCCTGTGTATAAGGCCCCAAGGGCAGGAGCTGCAGAAGCTAGATCTAGTGCCAGGAGAGGGTCTCCACTGAGTCAGTTTGTGGTACTATTTTTCTAGAGCTATTTTAATACAAAACAGAAAATTGGTCTTAAGACTCTTCTCTGGGTCTCTTGGTTGATTGGGAGTCATGCAAGAAACCCTTTTTACTTGAGCCATTTTCAGAAAGCTCACTAAAGTGCATATTACAATTCTTTCTAAGGTCAGTGCAATAGACTGGGTTTGTTCCTTGATGGTGAGATTTGAGTGGTGTCTCAAGGTCTTGCTGCTACTCAGTGCCGATGTACATTGTACACGCCGCTGATGATACCATTTCATTTTCATTGAGCGCTGCGTCAGGCCCTGTCCTAAATACTTTAATCCTAACAACAAGCCTTTACAACAGGGTTGTTATTCTTAGTTTTGCAGAAGAATAAACCGAAGCTCTAAAAGTCTAAACATCTTGCCTAATGACACATAGCCACAAAATGATAGTCAGTTATTCATTCTTGAACTAGGATCTGTTTGACTTTGATGAATAGGATTGGGTCAAGGACTGCTAAATCGTGGACAGATCCTGAAAGATGTTGGTTTTCTTAAAACTAAATCCACTGGGGACAGTTAGCCAAGAAGTACATCCCATGTGGTAAAGTATGAGCTTCAGACCGAGGCAAAGCTTGTTTCAAAACCTAGCTCAGCCGTGAACTTGCCGAATGAACTTGGGAAATGATTGAACCTCACTGAGCCCAGTTTTCTCATTTGCAAAATGGCAATGATCAAACCTCCTTTCAGAGTTGCTGTGAAGATAAAATACAGAGTCTCTGAACCCCTGGAATATACCATGTGCTCAGAAGGGATAGCTGCAGCTCCTGGTTACTTTCCTCTTCTTCTTGAGTGCGGAATACTTTTTAAGATGCATTTTCAAGGGGCAGTATGGTTTGATGAAAATAGCTAGGGGCCCTAACTGTTTAGGTCCTGGCTCTGTCAATAGCTAAGTCTGTGAGTTCAGGCTCTGTCAACTTCTTGGGCCTCAGTTTACCAGTCTGTAAGTCTAGAGGGTTGGGTCGAATGAACTCTGAAGTCCTGTTTAACACGGAGTCATGAAGTTAGTTCTGAGAAATTGAGGCTTTGCTCTCCTCAAACTGTTTTATAGACAAAGAAAATATAGTGAGAGTCTTTCCCCGCTGCCTTGTCTCCTCTCTCCTCCACCCCTCCTAGTCTACCTTGCCAAAGAACGGCAAAGGGAACCCCAGCCCGGAGCCTGCTGAGCGCACTGTTCATGGCGTCTTTGTCCTCCCTTCTCCCGCAGCATCTTGGTGAACATGGATGACAACATCATCGAGCACTACTCGAATGAGGACACCTTCATCCTCAACATGGAGAGCATGGTGGAGGGCTTCAAGATCACGCTCATGGAAATCTGAGCACTGGCCTCGGCTCGCCTCGGCGGGAGCCCTTTGCGCACTCCTCCGCGGGGGAGGCGGAGGCCGGACCCCAGCACTGCAGCCCCACCTCGCCCCACCACAACTGCTGTTACACGACTGCGCTGGAGAGCGGGCCAGGCACAGAGCCCCATTCCTTGGCGGTGTGTTTGGCCCGTCCACCGGGTCCAGCTCTGGAGCTGAGGCCCGAGCCCCTCGGGAAGGAGCCTTGCGCTTGTCAGACCCTTATTTATTATCCAACGTTTTCCGGAGCTCAGGGCCAGGCCCGCCGGGACTCCACTGGTCACCCCGGCCCCAGAGGGCACCGTCCAGAGCCCACCCCTTCGAGGGAAACAGCGCCAATCCATTCATCTCGAGTAGCCTGAGAAGGTCTCGTCCCGTGTGTCTCGCCTCTCCAGGTCTCTGGAATGGACGAACTGAGTTGCTTCTTGCTGCAGCAGGCGGAGGTGGGGTAGGAGGTGGATGCCCTCTTACCTGTCAACCCTTCAGGTAGCTCCGGGGCAGGTCACCTTGCTGGACACCTCCAGGGGTCCCCAGTGAGTGGCCACCAGGCCTTGTACAGGAGGACATTCAACTACCATGTAATTAGTAAGTGACACAGAAGATATTCCTGGTTATCGTGTACATAGTGTCTATAATATTGTAATAATATATTTTACCTGTGGTACATGGGCATGTTTACCTCCGCTGGCCTGGGGGAGGCACACGACCGGAGACGCCACTTTCTACAAGAGGTGTCTGCCTCTGTGCTATTCAGAAGACTCTCTGGGTTAGGGGAGTGGCCTCCGGGGAGTCAGGAGACTGCGTTGGGTTCGGAGATGACCGCTCCCGTAGCATGCCCAGACTCCTTGTCTGCAGAGGGAGCCCCATTCCCTCTTCATGGGCACGAACCACCCTGGAGGCCATCACCTTTATCACAGGGTGGTGTGCTTTGCTGTGAGTAGCCCTCTGTGCTGTCACGTGGGAAAAGTCACATCGTCTGAGCCCCCAGCTCTTCCAGTTCCTCCTGCCTGAGCTTTCTGGAGGGACTGCGGGGGCTTTGCCACCAGGGTCTGTCACTGGGGGCCACCGCAGAACTCCTCGGCTATCATGGGGATCCTGGCCACTGTGCAGTGCCTCGCAGCTTACAAGCACGTCCTTCATCTCAAGTGGCCCCCTTAAATGCCCGACTGCAGTTTTGTGAGCGGTGCCAACAGCTCAGCTCTGAATGGGCGGCCGGGGCTGCCTCCTGCGCCTTGCCAGAGACGTAGGGACCAGCCGCCTCTGCTCCTGGCTGCTGGATGTGGAGGGAGGGTGGGACAATGGCCCAAGAGCCCTGGCTCTTCTGAAACCAGTCTGGGAGACTTAAGAGGAGAAAAGTTGCTTCTCCAAACAATCACAAAATCATGAACCATCCTGGACCGCTGTTCTCTTTGAGGGGACAGGGAGGTGGTCTAGGGGTTTGCATTCACCCCTGTGGGTGGAAGCACTAGCTTTTTGGTAGCCAGACACATCAGCCATCTAAGGTCGGGATCGAGGACAGGCTCTCTATAAAGGCCCAGATTCGTTTGTAAAGCACTTTGAAGTCTTACCTGGGGCCTCTCTCTCCAAGGGATGCCTGCCCTCCCACCCCGTCTGCCCCTGGGGCCCAGAGCAGGATGGAAGGGCTGCTTCCGGCCCAGCCCTTTCTCCTTGAGGCTGCAGAGAATTTGAATGGATGGCAGGTGCTGCTCCTAGGACAACCTCTGGATGGTGGCAGGGGGTACCTTTCTGTGTGTCTTATGGACACCCCTCCCTGTGGTGCCAAAGGTTTGCATCCCGGTCAGCTCTGCTCAGTCTGTCCCCTCTTCCTCTACTCTGGAACTGCCATGCCCTGGACCAGCAGCTGGGGTCCTCCTGGGTACTACTGGGACTCTGTGCTAAGATGGATGGCTCAGTGTTGGAAACACTAATTGTACTGTGTGCACTTCCTGTGCTGCTTGCCTTAGGGGTGTTCTCAAACATGACTGGCAGATACACTGGCAAACACTATGGGGCGGGGGCCTAGGACTCCAGGATGGGGAGAAGATCAACGTTTTGGCAGTCTGACACAGGTTACCTACCCTTTTCTCTCTAGCCTCTGTGGAAAAAATGTTTGCTGGTCCTGCCCGAGGCAGAGGATGTATAAGAGACGCTTTTGCATTTGTCTCAGGTCCTTGAGCAATCATTGTGGTGACCACGGCCAGAACAAAGAATATGAGGTCGGCAACACCAAAGGATAGTGCAGTGTCACCTCCCATCTGACCTGTCCCCCATCTTTACCACATCCCCTCTGTATTCTCAGAGTGCCCATGGCTTAGCTGTGATGTGTCCTTCACTAAGTATGTTAGCATACGTTTGATGGGGACAATTTCCTGAGTGAAAACACTCCAGAAAGAGGAAAATTTGCCTCCTCTTATTTTTTTTTCTCTTGTCCCTTAAATGAATCACACTCAAATGGGTAAGATCTAAAAAAAAAAAAAAAAAAAAAAAAAAAAAAAAAAAAAAAAAAAAAAAAAAAAAAAAAAAAAAAAAAAAAAAAAAAAAAAAAAAAAAAAAAAAAAAAAAAAAAGCCATGTAAGATAAAGGACATGTGAAACAAGTGTTTTTTAATGCATACCCAAATGGCTTAGATTTTACAGGTGTTCAAAAATTGGGAAATGCAATCAGATGTCACCTTGGAATTGGATCCTAAAAGACTAAGGCACATCCCAGGCCAGAAACTTAGGAAGCATGAAGTGAATCAAACATTTATTTTCCTTCTTATTTAAAATCATAAAAAAGCAGCAGAAGCAGAGGTCTGTGCCAAATTCTATGAACAGCCCTTTCTTAAAGATAAGCAAAGAAGATTGATAGTTGGACAATTCGCTCTCACGTTAAAAACAAAAAAAAGGCAAATGTAACTTAATAGTTTTGTAAATGGGAGAGGGGGAATCTATAAACTATAAATACAGTTATTTTATTTTTTGTACATTTTTAAGAAGAAAAAAATAAATATTCATAAAGTAAGAGGAAACGACAGTGCCTGGTCATTTCCGTGAGGTGGATGTCGGGTTCTTTGCCTGGTCGGGAAGAAACCTGTGTGAACTCAGAAGGTTCCAGGCTCCCCTCCCACACCTCGGGCCCTGGGCTTCGACACAGCGAGCATTTCCCCATCTGGTTGCCTTGTCATGTCCCACCCCAAAGTTAAGTGAAGAGAGGGCTGAAGAAATTAAAAGGCCTTCAGTGTGACCACGACAGGCCGAGGGTGGTTCTTCTTGACCAGCTCCGCAGAGCAGGGGCAGGTTCTGTCCGCGAGCCTTTCCCTTCCCCTCCTCAGCTCACTCAGCCCACGAGACTCACCACAGAGCTTCCCAGTCTGGGGTCCCTCTGCACCAGCTCCCACACAGAGGCTGAAACCGCACGGCTGGAACTCCGGTTTCAGCACAACGGTCTCCCGCCCTGGAAGCCACGGGCTCGCTAGTCCTGTCAGGTGCAACGCGGATCCCGGGGTCCGCAATCCCTGTGCTTACCGGTGTTTCCCCGGCAAACACCCGCCGACGAGCCACACTCCTTCACCAGGTTAGCCCTGGAGAGCCTCTCTGTCCCAAACAGGGAGCATTTCTATGTGCTTCCACATCTCGCCTTCTGTCTATCCATGTCCACAGCTTTCAAATCTCAGCTAAAAATTCGCTTTCAGAACGCCTGCCCTGACTTCACCCCCAGCGGCATCCCCAGCAGCCTCTATGCCTGGACCCGTGGGCAAGGAAGAAGTGCTTATCGAGGGGGGCTTCTGGAGAGATCAAGGGATTAGAGATGGGCCACAAGGCCTTTTCCCACATTCATGTTCCACAGTCTCGGTTGGGGGTCTGAATCCATTCCCTGCAGGTCCTGCTGAGGACACAGCTGGTCCCCACATCTCCTCTGACCCTCCTTTGGCCCATGGAAGTCATTGTTGTACTGTTTGGTGAACTTCGCTTACCACATGTGCCACCCCCTCTCCCACCTCCCTGTGCGGGACTCTGGCTGGGTAGGCAAGGATGACCAATTGTCAAGGCCACGGGGCCCAGGTACACCTTTTACTTTCCACTCTATACCAGTTCAGTTCAGTTATCATGGACCAGGTGCTGTGGTCAAAGGCACATGAGGGGCAGCTGCAGTCTGCCGCAGAGGCTGTGGGGTTGGAAGTGGTAACAGCCTGGCATCATCAGCACAATAACGGGTTAACCCTGGGGGAGTCAGGGCTCTGTCACCCCCTAAACTCCTCTTACCCTCGGCTTTTCACAATGTGATGAGAGGTCTCCAAATGTGAACCTCACTTTGGAAAGGCTGCCACCTCGAGTGTCTGAACCCCATGTATCTAAGCATCGGTACAAATGGCGAAGGGATGGCTGCCATGTCAGTCCAGGTCCTCCAAGAAGCAGAAGCCAAGATGGAATTAGATGTTCAAGAGATTTATTGGGGGACTCGATGTGAAGAATAAAGGGGAAACAAGCATGGAGACTGGCCCCTGCGAAAGGAGAGAGGGAAGGAAGAAAGCTTGGGCAGAGGACACTTCCGACTGCCTCAGCCAGGCCAGCGGAGAGTCTCTGAGCAAAGGTCACCGGAGGGACGAATCCCATTTGGGGCAAAAATGGCCCGATTCTAGTACCCCTGCCGTGCACAGTCATCGACTGGGAGCAGCCTGGAGAGAGCGTGGCCTCAGAGAGCACCGAGGTGGCTCCAAAGGTTGCAAGTGGAGCCTGTCAATCAATGTGCTTCCAGCAGCAGGTTCTCACAGCAGAAGATCTGAACTGGCCCCTCTGCAGTCACCAAGCCAAGCCCTTCTAAAGAGGTCTCCAGTAGAGATCCATTGGAGTTTTACATGTAAACATTCCCTGAGTGGGTTTTCTAATTCGCCGCCTTAGTACGGTATACCCTTTGTCCCCAGGGTCCTTCATCCCTACACTTGTCTGAGCTCTGCTTAAACGGGTACACAGGGTAATTTTTGAGACTCAGGAATCCCAGAAAACACGGTGGGGGCAGGGGCTCTGATCAGCCAGATGCAGCAAGAGAGGAAGGGGATTTTGAAAGGGCACTAAAGGCCAATGTCACCTGCTTGTTCCCTGGGTAACAAACACCTCTCAGCACCAGTCAAGAAAGATATTGATTTCTGCTTTTCCACCCCACACAGGTGTAAGCTACTTCGAAATCATTTTCAAGGGTCTGGACAGAGCTCGCCAGCTGTGAGCTCAGTCTCTACTTCTTTGCTAGTAACTCCTACTCCCTGACCGCACCCTGCCTCACCCACCCACACACACACACACACACATCTCCAAGACGGTAGTGCTTGGTACTGTGTTGGGTCAGCATTGAACAGTCAATGCGAGCACAGAAAAGTGATTAAATACTGATATTGGGAAGGTACATTGTGAGGGAGAGAGTCCGTCCATTTGTCTGTCTATATGTATACGACATACTGGTGGCAGAGCCACGAGTATTTAATAAGGGTCGGCAAGCTGAGCTGCCCAGAATTTTGAAGTAGTTTCACCATCTTTCTACAGAACTGTTAAAATGCCACCCATTTCCTGGAATAGTGTGGAGAAAAAAAAGTCATGAAATAAGCCGCCCTGAGGCCCTGGCCCCATTCTGAGCTATGCTTGGGAGTTAATACTGTGGAATGTTCTTGGAGTGACCATCAAGGATATCTGAGACCAGGCATGGCACGTGAACACCCAATGCGGCAAGTGCCCAGGGCCTCTCTAGGTCTTGGACTCGTGCTCAGCATTCAGGTGCAGAGAAACCCGTTTGAAATGAACATACCAGCGGCTGTACCCTTGGCCTGAACATCTTTTCACTTGACAACAATCTTTCTGTTTTAGGCTGATTCAACTGATACTCCAGTGCCTTGGAAAATACAGGGCTCGATGTTCTTTCTCTTATTTCTTTAGCCGCCTCAGAAAACAGAAAATTTCAGCAGAGCGCTGAACATCTGACAAAGACAGGAGAGGCACATATGAAGCATCTCCACTTCTTCCAGAAACAGTTCTCATCTCCTCTGCCTTGACTGAGAGAACACTTGGACTCTTCCTCAACCGGCATGTACCCTCCATAACTGAACTAAGCTGTGAGGGGATCCAGTTGGGTTGGGGTTTGGGGAAAGTACCCTGAAAGTGGAAGCCTTGAGTTTTGTAAATTTACTGCAAATTGCCAGGTTGGCCTCCAACAGAGTGGGATTGCAGGCTCCTGATGAGGTTGGAGGCTCCCAACCACCCTCTCGCCATCACGGCCGTGAATGACATGGTGTTATTCATGCTTAATACTCATGCATATCAGGGCCATTGCTGGTCCATAGAGAAACTGTATGAAGTAGAAAAAGCCTCTGCTCCAGGCCAACTCTACTCCTATGTGAGGTCTAGTTGGCCCATGAGGTGCCCACTATAGCTGACGCTCGGCCCCTTTTTCTTACATTAATAACCTTCTGTGCTAGAGGCAGGACCAATGAAAGCAACAAAAAGCAAACAAACACTTGATCTGAATTGGCTTTGAGGGCATCATGTCATCTTTTCTACAGACTCTTCTCCAGACTGAGAGGCAAAGAGAGGGGAGAAGAGGATATTCGTTTCCCACTGAAGAGGTCGTTGCCCCAGTTTCTCCTTCCATTGCACCTAATGTTTAAACTAGTTCGCAGCTCCAGGTGAGGAAGGAGAAGAGGTGAGAAGAAAGTGTAAGCCACGAGGGGACAGAAGTAAAGAGCCCAAGTACAGACCCAGGATGCTTTTGGATGGAGCTTGGGACTCAGCGGCCTCTCGTATCTCCCCAGGAGGAGACCAGTATTGGCCCCTGGACCCTCACTCAGGCACAGAGTCAGCCGGAGCAGCCAGTTAGGCCTAGAAACCTCACATCTCAGACAATCGTACTAAACAATCAACATGCTTGACTGCCAAGCTATAGTGACACAATGTCAACTGATATACGGGCCACTCCATATGATTGGATTTATAAATATAGATATTGTAAAATTCTATTTTGGCAAGTGCCCCCTGGGGCAGATGGATGGATGGGACAGCACCCTCGGCATCCCTTCCCCGTCCCCTAAACAAGAGTAAGAACAGTCAACCACTCTGTCTCATCCTTCAAGTTGTAAGCCACTTTATTCCAATCCCTTGAACATCACAGGCTGGTTTGATTTCAGACAGAACAGACTCCATTACAGAGGTCCCTCAACACAACAAAGACAATGAACAGCCCAGCACGGGAGTGACATTAACCTTTAAGCATCCAGCCTTCTGGGTGCTGCATAGTCCCTTGGCCAAACTTGAGTGCATTGGATTAGACACACAAAGACCTTCCTGGGAACGAGGAGAAAAAGCAAAACAACCCTGGAGAAAACACAGACAGGGTCAACAGCAGGCCAGGACCAGGGCGACTTCCATACACCTGTGCGTCGGTGTTTGTTGGCCATGCATCTGGCTCTGTGTTCTTTCCTAAACAGCTGAAGACCCTCTTCTCTTTGCCTCACTCCAGCTCTAGGATCTGGGGAAAGGAGTGAGTCTGGCTCTCCAAGGTGTCATGGCCTCGGGCAGAGCCCAGGTGGGTTTCCCAAACATTAAGTGACACCCCTATCTAAGGAGAACTAAAAGGAGGAATTAGGTCTTCAGTCAAGAGCAGGAAAAAGTGGGATACATCTGAACACTGTCCATGGAGGCACTGCGTCTCTTCACCTATTCTGCACTCCATGTCTTAGGGTAATTCCTTATTTTTTGAAAACCAGAGTTTACCACTTGGCCCATGGAGGAACTTGACAAGTCTCAATATAAAACTACTATGAGAAACACACTTGGAGGAAGATTAAGATTATTTTACCATGTTCAGGTCTCGAAATTTCACCCTGCAAAGTTGGTCCATTTTGGTCAACAATACAAATTTGGGTTTTTGCTACTTGTTAAAATGAACTTAGGGAAGACCCAGGAATCTAGAGATTAGAATGAGCTCAACATCATCTTCCTCGTGGTTATATTGTCCATCTCTCTGTGGTTCTCGGTTTGCAGGAAGCAGTGTGGAAGCAACAGAACCAGTGGGGACCTCTCTGTCCTCTCTTGGGGCAAGCTCTTCCCATCTACATCCTTGAGTGTTGGGGGTTCCTCATGCCTTACTGCTTATGAAAATATGAACTTCCTTATAAACTTTTAATTCAAATTAGTGTGTATGAGGTCACCAGACTGAATGGCAACTCAGATTTGGGTCATCCCTTCTGGAAATAGAAATTGACATTCAAAGAACACCGTGAGGGAAAACACTTCCAGATACCCCAGAGAGGGCCTCGGAAATCACAGATGCACTTGCCCAAGCCTACTTCATGACGAATCAGATGATTGCTCAACCTCTGACTCTGCAGGGCCACTGGGGGCATGGAAAGTCAATAGTGCAAATATGACTCCCTAACAATTCATGTGGGTTAAACCACTGGGAAGTCCTGAGAATTTCAGCTTTTCTTTCTTTTTTTTTTTTTTGGTGGTGGGAAAGGGTGGCTACAGAATATTGATCTGCTCAGAACAGCACCACACCTCCAGTGTAATACTGCCAATGAGCTGCTGGGCTGTGTGGGCAAATCATCACTTCACATCTCTCATAAATATCCACTTTCTGGTGCTCCAGGTGATGTGTTCCACATAAACCTGCCCTGATTCTATTCTCCAGGCACAGCTACTCTGGAAAAACATTCAAAATTAAGTTTGGGCCCTAGTCATGGTTATTTTGTACTTTTCTGGAATATATAAAATATACCTGTTGATTGGTGCATTTGTGCAAAGACAGATATGACTTTAAAACAAGACATAAACATTCATTATAGTTGGCTTACTTCACAATAAGCTACTAGATACAGTCTTCTGTAATAAGATTGGATTAGTGCTCACTAAACATGCATTTCATTTAAACAAGGCAAAACACTTAATTTGGTCTGCAATACCCAATATTTTATATACAGCATTCTTTTTTTTTTTTTTTTTTCTTTTAAATCACAAGAGGCAACAAGATGGGTCTGGTCTTGAAATATGTTACCATTTGTGTTTAATTTCCAAAGAAACTCATCTTAGCTCGACTAGTGTAAACCTCTGAAAAAATAACTGAACCATCTTTTCCGTCTCCACTATTAATTTGCCTTGAAATGTTCACAGCTTAGAAACTACAGCCTGCTGGGGAAGAGAGTGGAGAGGGCCTGCGAGCGGAATCCCCCACATCCTTTTAATAGCCTAGCCCCAGAGGGTTCCTTGTCTTTGGGGATCCCGAATTCGGTGACGCCATTCCTAGGGCACGTATGACAGCAGACCCAGGGGAGTTTCATTTTTCAAGCAAGCCCCTTGAAGCTCGCAATAGAATCACTGCACTGGATTGGTTTTCACGTTCCTGCCTCCCCGAGTCTTCGGTTTTGAAACAGAGACATTAGAATCAAGAGAAAATCATAATAATAATGATCAAAAATCATCAGAACAACGAACACCACAACATCTGTGCACGACAGCACTGTCCATGCTCTGGGCATTCCCACGAAGCGTCCACGACAAGAGAAGCTGAAGGCGTCACGGAGGAAGGCGCGTCTGACCGCACAGGGAACAGCGTCGCCGTCAATATCGTTTGGCAAAAAAGAAAATGTTAAAAAGAGAAACCAAAGGGGGACACAAGCAGCTCTATGATTCGTGGGGTACAGGCTCAGAACTGGCCGGCGCTGCTGGGGTCACACTGCAGGAGGCGCACTATGGACGGGTCGCTCTTGGCCCCTCGGATGAACTCTTCCAGGGACAGTTTTCCTAGAAGGCAAGAGGGTGGGTGAGCAGCGGCCGGTGGCAGCTACATGAACTTACACTCTTCCTATGGCCTCCTGGCAGCGGCCTCAGCTCCCTTTGTCCCCAAGGTCCCACACCTGCGGTGACGCTCACACTCTGTCCTTCTGATGTGAGACTCGTGGCTCAGGGTTTAGTTCACCTGGCATGGCTCCTGCTCCCTGAGAGCCCACTACACGTCCACCTGGCATGGTGCTGGGTGGCCCTGACATGGCCCCCGCCCTGCTGGCTCTTCCGGATGCAGGTGCCCTGGATGGACTCACTCAGTATTTGTGGAACAAATGGCCCCGAGCCTTTATGAGACAGCTGGATTCTCCCAGCAAAGGGGCGGTTCCCATGGTGTCACTGGGAGCCGCTGAACAGATATCTGGGGGGGACTCCTTCTTTTGGACAGCAGGTGAAGACAGCTGCACCTTCATCTGAAGGAAGGAGAAAAAAGGGGAATGTTCGGGAGGCAGAGGGGTGTCCTGGTGGACCCCTTGAGTCATCGGGGCACTTTCCTCCTACTCTGACAGGCTGGCAGAGGGTGCCTGGGCCCCCTGGGATCGCCTCTGACCCGGTGTTCTTTCCCTTCTTGAGTGAGCTGGAGCAGGCATGGAATTCCCTTCCTGAAGGTCTCCCTGTCAAATTATTGGGGTGGGGGGGCGCCTCTCCCCCATTCCTCTGCTTCCAGAAGGGCCTCTCCTTCGGGGGAGCTGCTGGGCCTTCCCGCTCAGCTTCGCTCTCTCTGTCTCTTGGCAGGAGCTGCCTGAGAGAGAACTTGCACCCCTCTCTCTCCGCAAAATAGATGCCACA
>NW_006439568.1:20777693-20779381 GCF_000325575.1 Pteropus alecto | reverse complement strand
GGGAGCTGCTGGGCCTTCCCGCTCAGCTTCGCTCTCTCTGTCTCTTGGCAGGAGCTGCCTGAGAGAGAACTTGCACCCCTCTCTCTCCGCAAAATAGATGCCACACCCGCCCTGCCCCCCGCTGCTGTGGGTTTTGTCCCCATGTTCTCGGGCCATCGCACTGAGCTGTGCCCTTCAAGTTCCATCCTCCAGCCTCCATTATTACTCTTTATTTCTCAGCGTATTTCGGTTCTGGGCAGGAGGGGTGCTATCTATTGGAGTCCTCACCGTCCACCCCCAGACCCCAAAAAATATGTCTTCCCCTTAGCCATAGCCCCTTCCCCAAGACCTAGTTCTTGGTTAACCAAATTCACCTTATCTACACGAAGGAGCAAGGCAGAATTCGTTTATCTATTTATTTTGAATATGTAGAGCAGGCCGCATCTAAGATTTGTGTCCTGGCCATTTTTTATGAGCTCTGCTCAGCCTCAGGCAGGGGTTAAAACGGTGATAATTTCCTCAGGTTTGAAGGTTGGCATGAGGAAAAGGAGACAGGAGCAGTCAAATGATCTCCCAAAGGGTGGCTCTGGGACCCTAAGTCGGAAGTGGCAGGGCAAACTCTGCATTCAACACACACATCTGGCTGCTGCGGGTTAGCTCCCACGTGCTTCGGAGCTGGCGCCTGGGCTAACTTCCCACAGGCCCAGACTCCTCAAGTCAGCAGCCAGGGGTTCAACGCAAAGAGTTTCTACCAAGAGGACTCGAATGGCAGGAGGCTCTAGGTGAGGCCTCTGTTCCAGGCAGTGGTGCCAGCCTCGGCCTTGGGTTCCAGAAAGAAGCAGAGCGCTGAGCTGTTGCACCGTCTCCTGGGGCTCTGCGGTCCCACTGTGAGCTCCAGTGGAGAGACCCTCACTTCTCATCTACAATCAACACGCAGTGAGGATTTCATCCTGCAGTGTCCAGATCTTCTCCCCTCCTTCAGCCCTATTCTAAAGCTGGGCCGAGGGCAGGGCAGGAACCCACCTGTGCTCCCTGGAGCCCGAGCAAAACATACAGTTTAACATCAGCAAGTCCATTAACTATTAAATAATCCCGTGTTGGTTAATTTTTGCAAAACGATCAAACTATTTGCTTTGAATCAAGGTGCCTAAGGGAAAACAATAGAATGCATGGCACCTTAGTGGAGGAAATGAAGCAAACAGACTGGCCCAAACTCTTCAGACCCGGATTCTAGGCAGCGGGTACCCAGGGGAGTGTGGGGTTAGAAAGAGAGACTTGCTCTACTACACAGCCTTCTGTCAGTCTGTCCGTCAGCTCATCACTGGCAATTGTTGGGGATGCCCAGGCCAGCTGGTAAAACCCAGAGAGCTACAGATGACTCCGGGCTCCTTAGGGCCCAGGCTCCGGGCTTGGCACTTTCAACTCAGATGTCACATCTAAATAGATTTGGCAAATAACTCAGTTAATTTTGAATTTCAAATAAACGACAAATAATATTTTTATATAAATATGTCCCAGCTATTGCGTAGGGTGTATTTATATGAAAAAATCGTCTGTCGTTTATCCAAAATTCAAAGTTGATTGGTCCTCCTGTATTCTATCCTGCAACCCAACATCTAAAATCTTCTGTTCCTGCATTTGAAATTTAACCTTCCTTTTCACTTTGGTTTGCTAGGCATCCCCTTGTTTGGTCTGAACTGTGAATGGCA
>NW_006439568.1:20776554-20777563 GCF_000325575.1 Pteropus alecto | reverse complement strand
TCCACTCTGCGGGATCCTACTTGGCTCCCGAAAACAACACCTTGGAGCATGCGCAGGAGAGCCCACTAAACCCCAGGCAGGCTGCGTGGAAGCTCCTATGGGCTGGGTGAAATGACGCCAAGCCCCTTCCCACTTTCGGTCTTCAGGGACCCAGCCTGCTGTGGTCTGGGCCTGTCCCCACCCTGGTCCCCTTCTGTCCTGCACCACCAGAGAGAGCCTGCAGGATGAGCCACTTTCACAAAGGGCCATGAGCCAGGTCCTTGTGGCCAATACCTTATTGTCGAGTGGCATTTCCCTGCCTGGACACCCCCAGCCCCTCCAGCAGCCCCCACTCTGAGCAAAGCAAGGCAGCTGCCGCCTCCTACCATCTCTATTGGTGTCCATCTGGCGGAAGATCTTTTCTGTCCTTTTCTCTGGGGTTGACTCATCTTCAGGCATTTTCATTACGGAGGAAACCATCTTATAGATCGCCTGGGGACAAAAGCGACACGGTGGGAAGACAGAAACATGGTTTGGTTCGGTACACAACAGCCGTATCATTAAACCTCTCAAATATGGGGGTGAAGGGAATGTCCCCCATTCATTCAGGGAGCTAGCTGTCCCTGCTGACCCGCTGTTGTAGAAAACAGATGCTCGGTCACTGGAGGGAGAAAGCAGGCCCGCAGAGCTTGCTCCAGCACTGAGAGCCTTCAGGAGTGACAGCTGGCAGGAAGACCCACCACGGCCCTGCGTGTCAAACTTTAATGTGCATATGGATCCCCCGGAAATGTTACGAAAATGCAGAATCTAATTGCGGGCAGGGTCGTGCGGGTGGGGGTGGGGCTGAGATTCTGCATTTATAACAAGCTCCTGTGTGATGCTGATGCTGCTGTTCTGAGAACCCCACTTCTAGGTGAAAGCTAGAGATAGCATTCCTCAGGCCGGAGGGACAGGTGGACGTCTGCTGTGGTCTCCAGCTAGGTCCCTGAGGATGACAAACACCCAGCGGTCTGCAAGTGTGTGTCCTAGT
>NW_006439568.1:20754380-20776519 GCF_000325575.1 Pteropus alecto | reverse complement strand
GTGTGACAATTGTCTCACATGTCTTCTCAGCGAATCCCAAATATCCCTAAGATGATAACAATCTGCAAACCTGAGTTCTAGATTAAATAATTACTCAATCTCAGGCTTGAGATAAGCGGGGTACATCTGAAATCTGATGAGCACAAGAGGGTTCTAATGAAAGCTTTGTAAGCAGCACTGAAACCGTCTCCCTTGCTACATGTGGATCCCATCCCCACTCCATGGTACTCAGTCAGGCCTCAGTTGTCAAATCTAGTTTTTATGTGAGAAGAAGAATGTAAAGTCCTTGTTTTCATCCCCAGACCATGACTTTGCTAATCAGATTCATTTGGGAACTATAGCTCGGGAAGGAGTTTTAGAAAATGTAGATTTTGCCAGGGGTTGGGCAGAAAAATCTGGAAAGTTTTGGAGCCGTGCGTGCAGTGGAAGAGCTGGAGAGGGGCGAGAAGAGAAGGCAGCTGAAGGGAGCGAGCCTCTCAGTGGGAACTGTGGGAGAGAAGCTGGTACGAACGGCTGAGCTCGTCTGCTTTACAGTCTTGTTTAGGATCAATGTGCCTCAAGTCCCTAAAGTGTTCTGGAGAAAGGGTGATAAACATTCTAATTCCAGTGACAAAATAAGAATGAGAAAGGGGGTCACCCAGTGTGCTGACCCTTGGGCTGATCCTACCCCGTAGGGACCCCTTGGGCCAGGCTCCCTGAGTTTGTCTTGAACCCATCCAAAGCTCTTGCTGCACTCCAAAGCAGCCTCCACAGTGATTCCATCTGGGAGGAAGGTCAAGCTCACAGCTGTGGCCCTGTCTGGGATTATGGATGTCATTGGGATAAACTTGGCCACAGTCAGTTTTCCCAAGAAACATTCACTGAAGTGTGCTCTAGAGGCAAGAGGTGAGCCATACTCTGTCTTCCTCCAGGACCCCTACTTGCCGTCCCCTCCAGCCCAGGTCTACCGCCATCTGTGCTGCAGTTAAAGTGCCAAGCTGCTGGGGATACCTGACTCCTTGGGGGAACTAGGAAGGACATAGAGCTAGAGCTATTTATACAAATGAGAGAAAGAGGTGCTGAGATTTTATAGGGCAGGTGAATATTTAGTAAAAGGAGCAGAAAGCAGGAGTCTCCATTCCAGCGATGTCCTGAGGCCTCGCACCCTCTCCTTGGCTTTCTTTTCTCCCACATGGAAACTTTTCTGTAACTCTTGACCAGTTAAAAGAGAATCAGTGGCACCAACTGATGAACACACACACACACACACACACACACACACACACACACACACCCCCCTCACAGGAATTTCAAACTTACACAGTCTAAATATTTTGTGAATTCCCAAGCCCAGGAATCTTAAGACAACAATAACAAAAATAGTATCTAGAAACCAGTATCTCACTAGGTCATATATAAGTATGACCACTTCAAAGGATCAAGAGCTGCCATGTTTCAGGAGCTGTAGAAATGATGTGGAGGAGACCGTAAGTTTACTTTTTGTCAGAAGTCTTAGGGATGCTGTGTAATTACATATCTTCAACCCTCTTTGGGGCTGGTTTGTTCCTTCCCTGAGTCTGTTCTGGCCTCAGGAAGGTCATCTCACTTGGTAATTCCAGGTGCCACCTGCTTTGTGTCTATGACTGGCCACCTCAGATGCTTCGCAAAGGTTGTCGAGAACCTGGTCACCCGTACAACACACACTTTGGTTTCTGGGACCAGCAGCTTTGTTTACACTCTTCTCTTCTCTGAGTGCTCACTAGCCCCTCTCCCCTCTCCTCGAAATCCTATCCATGTTAAGGGCACATTACCTTCCTCTAGGAAGCCGTCCACGCTGCTGTGTCATCTCCTTTCCTCTGTGCCAGCAAATGGCTCCATCTAAACCTCTCCTGCGTCATTTCGTTCCACTCACCCTGAATTGTAGTGACCCGGGACACTCTCCTTTCAGATGTGAGGGCAGCGATGGGCTCTGGCTATTCACTGAACCCCCGACAGGTGTTGCACAGGCTCGGGCTCAGGATTCATTAAGGCATAACTGTTGCCCACCCCATCGCCTTCGTCATGCTCTTCCTCCTCTCGATTTTCTCCTATCCTGCTTCTGTTATAAAGTTCCCCCTTTATACTTTCATAATTTTTTTTTCTCGTGGTCCCATCCTCTTGTTTTTCTTCTCTCTTTCTTCATATGATTAAACATATTCACGTGAAACTCCTTAAAGGTTCTTAGTCTGTGTAAAGTGATGGGCTCTCACCTTAGAAACCAAGCTAATGTGCTCATGGATACACGCTTGCCGTTGCAGACAGCTTCAGGGGCTCGTGGATTCGAGAGTCCACCCACAAATCCAGGTTAATAAAACCACTGTTCTTCGCTTACTCTCTCCCCCATTCTCACTCACTCATCCATTCACTCCATCATGCACCAAACATTTATTGATCAACTACTGTACAGTTGATCACAAGCCTTATGTTCTACTGAACCTTTGCCTTCATGCGGTTTACTATTAAATAAGGCAGGCCGACGTTATTAAAATAATCAAAAAGAAACTAAAGGTAAAACTTTTGTTGAGAACAGTGCTACAAAGGAAGATGCATGGTCTTATGAGATGATGTAATGGGGAAATTGGGCCTTGTCGGGAAGATTAGGGATGTGAGAGTCACCACGCTGAGGAGTGGTGACTGAGCAAAGAGATGAAGAAAGCCTAGAGCTTAAAGAGGTAAAGGACGGAGGGAAACACATGTCTGGACACTTGAGGCAGGAAGGATGTTAAGGCCAAGAGGGCATGCAGGGGAGCGTAGCATAAGATAGGCCCCTCGAGCAGACCACTGAGGCCTCACAGACCACCTTAAGGTATTTATGTTTCTCCAAGGAGCAAGAAAGAGATGGAACTGATAATAAATTTGATTTTCTTATCTACACCTATTTCCTAAATCTACCTCTATTCCCATATTTGCAGGCAATGGTCTTTAGAGAATTAAAGAATAATTATCCACAATTTATTTAACAATTATTTATTGAGTGTCTACTCTGTGCTAGGTGATGGGGATTCAGTTATTAACAAGACCAATGTGGCTTTTCTTATTTTATACCTCACCAATCCTCTGGCAGAGGGCTTGGGAGACACCACACTGGAGACTAAAAGCACCCCATTTTTTTATGAGTATTACTTAAATGGGTATAGTGAATCTAATAATGCCTAAATAATAGTTATACAATTCCTTATTTATTCTACATCTCGGTCACACGGTACAAGTAAAACCCACTAGTCTGGAACATTCTGTGTAACTCTCAGCCTCTAAGAGTTAAGGCTTGTAAAATTATCATTATGGGATTCTGATGGGAAGTCAACTGTGTAATAACCTAGAGATTATTCCCTAATACTCTTGTTGAACAAATGAATGAAAGACCAAGCAAACAAATGGATTTGTATTAGAAAATGAGGCTCTGACAATCGACAGGAAGTTTTTAAGAGTTTTAGTCTAGCCACAAGGAGAAAGGAGTGAAGTTGGGATAAGTAAATACAAAAAAACAAAAACAAAACAAAACAAAAAAATGAAGAAAGTCAAGATGCCCATACATGAATATATTTGCAAATGGGACTTCTGGAAGGGGGCAAGAAGCACAACATCTGAGTACATTGTGGGGTTGAGGAGGGAGTGAGTGCTCCTTTAAGAGGCTCGCATTTTCAGAGGCTCTCGTAGCACTGACTAGATTTTTTCTTTTTTTTTTTTAATGTACCTCAACCCACAGATGAGGATCACACAAAACCAGGTCTCTGACATGGGTGGTACTAGAGCAGTGAGCAAAGAGCTGAGGTGATGAGTCCCAGTGCTCCCAGCAGTGAGTAAGTGGATGACGGCAAAACCACATTTAAGGGGATTGTCTGTCCCTTCTCTCCCTTCCCACGGCATCAACAACCCAGAGCCGATTGCATTAGAACTTCAACATCTAGGACTCTACAGCACGGAGAGAGAAAAGATCCAACTCCAGACAGCAATCTGAAACAAATCATGTCTTTTATTAGCTCCAATTTTCCCCCACTCCTCCCCAATTTAATGGAATTAAACCATGAAGAGGCCAGGCTACTTCCCTACTTTATTTTTAGCAACATCAATGAGAGGCCCAGCAGAGACATCCTGTTTTTAATTAAACTTGAAGAGCCCTATTCTTGTCTCTGGGTAAACGAAGAGCTATGGGACACCCAGGGGCCGGGCTCTGGCTCTGCCCTATATGGGCCATGTGGCTAGGGTACTTACCAGCTTCTGCACGGCCTACATTTTTCTTTCTTTTTTCCCTTTTGGAATGTTGGAAAGGAAGGACTCACATCCTAACCAATAAAATTTGTGGGATTAACTGAGGACAGGCGCAACTCCAAGAGTTGAAGCTGAACCTTCTCTCTGAAGGAAAGCGGACTGACTCTTCTCTCCTAACAGGACATCCGAGGCCCCGCAACAACCAAGCGAGAGTAGAAGAGGTTTGGCAGTACAGGGTTGTTCAGATTATAGATCAAGATCAGCACCCTGCTTAGAGATTATTTCACATCAGGAAATGAGGGTGAGGAGAGGCCGTGAGGATCTTTCTTGGAAACATGTTTAAAATGAGATGAATAGCTATGTATCTGGAATGGTTAAGTACCTCCTTATTTAGAGCTAGAAGGATACGTTAAATGAGCAACTTTCCTAATGTTGTACGAGGTGCTTTAGGTGCTTTCACAGGTGGGGAGAGGATAAGGGGAAAATAAGGGCCCTACCTCTTTCAACCAAAGCAGCTCCACTCTTATTCTCTACCCCAACCTCCCCCCCCCCCAAAAAAACTGTATCATTTTGTAAAAAGCCCTATTATTCATCTTGTAATCAAGTCAAAGACGGCTTTGGCATCTCTCCACTATCTACCTCCATATCCAGGCAGTCGCCAGATCTATTAAATCTGCTTACTTAATATTTTTTAAATCTATTATTCCTCCTGCCACTATCATATTTCAAGTCAGTGGTGGTACCCATTGTTTTTAGATATGGGCAATTGATAGTTTTTTAATCTTATGTAAAGTGTTATTCAAAGGCAGCTTCGAACAGCCCCTTCCTAAAATCTCTTCTACTGTCCTCAACAGACATTCTGGAGTTGTGCAATAGGCTTTCCCATTTTGGTGGGGCAATAATGCATTTATTTTTGGAATGCTGACTTTGAGGTACCAGTGCAACATCTTAGAGGAGATGCCCATTAATGGCTGGACATAGTAGAGGTGAAGATCTGGAAGTAATCTCTTTCTTCATACCTAAAATGAGGTCAATGAGGTTGCTGTGAGGATTAAATGAGACAATGATGGTGTACTAGGTTGACTCGTGCCTTGAAAAAAATTCACCTTTACCCAAAACCTGCAAATGTGATCTTATTTGGAAATAGGGTCTCTGAAGGTATAATCAGGTTAAAATGAGCTATTAGATTAGGGAAGGCCCTAATCGATCCAATAACTGGTGTCCTTATAAGAAGGAGGAAACTTAGACACAGATACACAGATACACAGAAAGAGCATCATGTGATGATGGAGGCAGAGACTGGAGTGATACAGCTTCAAGCCAAAAATCGCCAAGGATGGCAAGCCGCCATCAGAAGCTAGGAGCAAGGCATGGAAATGGTGTCCTCCAGGAGTCGGGAGAAACCAACTTTGCCCACACCTTGGTTTTGGACTTCCGGCCTTCAGAACTGTGACAGAATAAATTCCTATTGTTCTAGGCCACCCAGTTTGTGGTGATTTGATACCATGACCCCAGGACACTACCTCAGAATGAAAAGCACTTATCACTATGCCTAGCTCATAACAAGCCCTGAGAAGATGAGACTTCCTGGAGGGAATGGAAAGAAAAAAGGCTGTGTCTGGAATTCTGCATGGGAATACCCATGTTTAGGGAACAGGAGAAGGAAGGGGTGTCTGCAGAGGAGACTGGGAGGGGACAGCCAGAGAGGTGCCTCCTCGGTAGTGGGCATCACTCTTGCTGTCAGATGGCATACTTGACGCTAAGAGTTAAACTCTTAAACTACAGAGTGGCTTGTCATGGTAGGATTAATTCCCTAACAGGAAGGGAGAAAACCAAACACAACAGTCAAGCAAGTACTAGGTTACTCCTTAGAGAAAGTCACTAGCCTAAGCTATTGCCTTAAAGAGTTTCCTCCAGGGAAGGGATCTAAGTTGCATTCCAGAGTAACCTCTGTGGTCTGTATTCATGATTGAGAATTAGGTGAGAGTTTGGAGCTGAATTCCCGGAGGCCACATCAAGATGGCCTAGAAGCTCTCCCCGTACCACACATGCACACGCTTTTTTTTTTTTCTCAGACGAGCACAGTGTTTTAGGTCTCTAAGGATCGCTATTAAAAGTGATATGGTGTCTATGATATCAATTTAGAAAGACCATTAGGAGAAAAAAATGCAAGTGCTACTCAGGAAGTGGTTCTAAAAAGAATGTATGAAACTCTCTTTGGCCCTTCCTTTGGTCCTCATTGGCACAAATATTCACAAGCTGGTTGCCTGAAATGGTCACAGTTGGTGCTTTTGTGACCAGGTGGGATTAATCTGTGGGTCTGTTTGGTCCTCCTGGAGGGCACTGCCACCATCATCACCTTCCTGCCTCCTCATCCAGTTGCTGTAGAGATATGTATGCCTTATTCATCACATGAGTGAATCAGAAAACAATTTTTTCCCATATTGCTAAAAGAAACAAAAATGACATCTGTGATGGGCAGCCAGTCAGACACCCAACCTCCTGCCTTTTCACAAAGAAAAGGTGTGAAGAGGTAAACAAAAGTTGTTTTGAAATTCACTCTGCCCTCACAAAAGGTGCCACTTACCTGGAATCATATCTAAGAGGGAGAGTCTGATTCTAAGACAAAGATTATTTGAATGCCAAGTATTTTCAGAGCAATCATTAACATCCAAGTAATGAATATGCTAATTAGAAAATATTCCAACTTGGTCTTTAAAGTAAATTCCTGAGGACTGCTATGAATAACACCACGTCAGACTATATATTCCATTCGGAAAGTCTCTAACTTGAATTTGAGAACAAATACAGACAGGCCATCTCCAAACTGTCCCAATGTACAAAGTGCACCTGTGGGCTGAGGGCCACAGTTTGGATTTGGAGAACTCCTGGTGCCAACCACATTCTCTCCCGAAAAGGTGATCTTCCTTTTACCCGAGTCCTGTGAGCATCAGAGCAGCCAGAAGTTTGAGCTTATTCCCAGATGGGCTGGTGTTTGGTAGACAAGAACAGCTGAAGAAGGCCGAGAACTCCTAAAGTTGCCTATATGAGAATGTCTCTTCCGTGAGGGTCCACCAATTGGGGGTTTAGTTAGGTTACTTCTCTTTTCTTTGTGAACATACATTTTATTACTAGGTAATTTAACTTAAAACTTAATGGAAGATTCTATCTATTGCCTTGATCTTTGAATGGGGAAAGACCTCTCTTTATTTTGCAGGGAGACATCCTGTCCCAGCTCTGGAAACTTCTAGAGAATAACAGTAACAAACATTTATTGAATGACATCCCATGACAGGCACTGTTCTGGATGCTGTACTTGTAATAAGTATTTAACCCTTACAATGACCTGTGAGGCAG
This sequence comes from Pteropus alecto, assembly GCF_000325575.1. Lineage (NCBI taxonomy): Eukaryota > Metazoa > Chordata > Mammalia > Chiroptera > Pteropodidae > Pteropus > Pteropus alecto. The sequence continues at coordinate 20,768,935 of NW_006439568.1, read as the reverse complement.
CAAGTGCTATGATTAGTTCCAGTTCACAAATCATGAAAACAATGCACAGGAAGGTTAAGCAACTTGCCCAAGGACACGAAGAATAAGGGAGATTGAAAAAAGAGGGGGTCAAGGTGATACTGACCAAGACGCCAACTCTCACATACCAGTTCTTCCCTTGGCTCCCTCTTCATCTTCGTTTTGGATAAGCATGATCAATTTTGTCTCATCCATAAGGATAATGCAAGGCAGTTTACATGCTCCCAACCACTGGAAGCTCTGTCATTACAAATTTGTTCTTTCAAGGGTCCCTGTGAACTTTCTGAGAACAAAAGCAGGGACAGTTTAACTCCACGTTCTTCTCATACTCTCTCCCTGGAAGTGCTGTGGTCCCATTTTTGGATCCTTCAGTTCAGCCTTCCCTCACCCTCAAAATCCCAGAGAGCATCTAAGCATTCATGGCCCAAAGGGCAATGCCACTCATGTGCTCCTTGGCCCTTCCTCAGACATGCCTGCAGTTGTGATGGTCGTGGGTGCTCAGACCCGCCTCCAGCTGGGCTGAGGGACAGGGAACTGTGTAGGGCAGGAAGGAGCCCCTCCCTCTGTCAGTTCCGGGCTGACCCTAGCCCCGCCCCGGAGGCGAGGATCAGCTGTAACACGGAGAAAGGTCAGAGTCGTTATCTGGTTTGAGAACTCTGGCAGGCGGGTTTTGATGCCATAATAAAATGTCGGGCCTAAATCATGTTCCTAAATTTGTCACTTAAAAAAACAAACAAACAGATGCATGTGAAAATGTTCGTTTAAGACTCTAAAAATAAATCTGCATATGCTTTTGCTCATTCATCCAGATGTTGATATAGCACAAAACTATTTTTTAAAAAAGGAACTAAACTGCATTTCAGTGCGTGTGGTAGACCGAATAATGGTCCTCCCCAAAATGTGTCCATTCTAATCTCTGGAACCTGTGGATATACTTACATAGTAAAAGGGACTTTGTGGATGTGATTAAGTTAAGGATCTTGAGATGGGAAGATTATTCGGGGTTATCTGGTGGTCCCAATGTAATACAAGGGGCTTTATGAGTGGAAGAAACAGAACGAGATACCCAGAGGAACGGCAGCATGAGAAGGACGCGATCGACCCTCTGTTGCTGACTTCGAAGATGAATGGAAAGGGCCACGAGCCAAGGAATATGCCGGAAACTAGGAAAAAACAAGGAGACAGACTTTTCCCTAAAACCTCCAAAAGGAACACACTTGCGGACACCTTGATTATAGCCCACGGAAACTGATTTCAGACCTCTGACCTTGGGAACTGTCAGATGATAACTTCGTGTTGCTTTAAGGGACTAAGTTTATGATAATTTGTTCATTGCACCACAATGGAAACTCATACTGTGTATTTCAATATTACAGAGTCCACATTAGGGTGTCAGGAAGTAAAAAAGGATTCCAGCTTGTTGCCATAAACAATATTTTGTGGAACTACAGGAAGCAACATCAGGGAAGAAAAACTAAAAAACGTATAGAGTCCTATACTTCATTCATTGTCAAACCTAATTATAAACTTGTTTGCACCCCAATCCCTTGACCAGTTATTAATGTTTATAACTGAACATTTTGAACCTGCATTAAATAAATTTCTGAGTCTTGGAGTGACAGAGGTTCAGCCAAGAATTTATATACTGACACTTGTAATCAAGCAGCAGGTTTTACTCACAAAATAGAATCTGAATTTGTGTGTGATTCAGCTAAGCCACAGCTTGCCTCCATCTTATCACTTCTACCAGATATTTACCGAGGCACAAAGCAGAAATCTAAGGTACAGTGACTCTTCTGAAGTAAATGTAGCATCTGCAAATGTAGGTTCTCCTAAATGCTGCAGATCAGCTAGAACCAAAAAAGAGAATCCCCGTGAAGGCATACAGCTTCTTGGGACAGTGGCAAGGCCTAGAGTGTGGGCTTTCAAAGGGCGGCCAAGAGGATAAAACATAGAGTGGGAAGTTTAGTAGTAACCTACAGCAAATTCCAAGTCATCCAGAATCACTGGCAATAGGGGATCAGCATAAGAATGAAGCAGAATACACAAATTCTTGGTTTGCAAAGTAGCAGAACAGAAGAGCATAGCCTTTAATAGGAAAATGGTTCTAAATTTAATCTAATCTCGTTGGTGATTTGGAAGTCTCCTCGGGATGCTGCAATATTTCCTCTCTACCATTATACATATTAATCATCAGGGTGTGATATTGTAGAAGACAATTTGGGAAATTTGAGCCTTCCATTTTCAAGCTTCTTAAAAGCCCTGAGTATATAAGTGTTTATTAAGGACTCGGTGTCATTCCAGATACGTGTGCCTGGAAACGTACTGTCGGCCTGTGGACCGAGGTACTTTACAGAGAAGAAATGCCTTGTTAGGCTGTTGCTCCTTCAATTTCATGATCAGTTTTTATATTCCACATCGAACATGGAAGAAGTCAGCAAGGGCTCAGCAACTGCTTACTGGCACCTTCCTGGCACATTCGTTGCCATGTTCCCACTCTCCCTTGCAAACTGGATTCCATAGCTCAGGGAGAGAGTCTATTCTCTTCCCTGCACTATTGATTCCCAGGGCCAGCCATTTTGTAGGTGTCTCACTCTAAGTGCAGAATGAATGCAGGAATGGTGTGGTTGCTATTAGCCACGTGGTCTGCAGGGTTCTCCCTGTGCGGGGTTCAACATCTTCAGTCCTGGCCACCAAACCGCTGACCAGGGGCAGCCAGGAGGGCTGTGCGAAAATGATAAACAGGACATAACACAGTGGCTGACAGGAATTCTTCTTCTTAGATCCCAATCAGAAAGCAATTCTCTCCAAAAAGAGAACATGCTCGTTCCCGTCATGCAGTGAAGCAGAGAACACGGGGCAGAGCACGGCGCTCCCGGATAAAAAGGAGAGACAAAACAGAGCTATTAAAACGATTCACCTTTTTGTCTAATTTTAAATTTTGTCTAATGAGCAGAGATTTAGAAAAATTGTAAACGTGCAATGATATGGGGCACACTTTACTCACTTCAGGAGGACATTTGGAAAAACAGTTTGGTAGAGTGTACCAAGAGCCATAGAAATAAGTGCTCATTCCCTTTGGCCTAGTAATTGCACTTCTGGGAATTGAGTCTAAGGGAATAATCCTAAATATAGCAAAAGCTGCATACACAAGAATTATTTATTTGTCATTTTATTTTTAAAAGTTACAATAGTATGTATAGTAATGAAAACTGGAAAGAACCTATCCAACAATAAGTGAAAATTAAGTAAATTATAGTGTATGACTATTATGCAGCCATTAAAATATCTTTATCAAAAGTTTTTATAACATGAGAAATGCTTGTGTTATTATATTAAGTGAAAATGGCAAGATACAAAATTTCATATATATTATGAAATCAATATTTTTAAATGCATGGAAATAAGACCAGGAGGATATATTAGAAAATTATTAGCAATGATTCCGTGGATGGAGTAGGGTTGTGGAGAATTTTTCTTTTTCTTTCAGTTTTTTCTATACTGCCCCTATTTTTACAGTAGACATTACATTTTTCATACATTTATCCCTGCAGAGGAGAGAAATCCTTCTTTTTGTTTAAGATCCCTGTCTCTGAGGGATTAATTCAACACATGTTCTTCAGACAGTTACTGCTCAGGGTGAAGGAAAAGCCACTGGTGGCCCAAGCAGAACGGAGAACCAGCTGGCAGATCTTGGAGTTTCCTAATACAGGGAGGTCACATGGACTCCTGCTCCCAAATCCCTTCACGGTTCACAATTGTCACTCTAACTGTCCGTGAGGTTCCATCTCACTGGCCCAGGAGCAAACCCCAGGTCTCAGCCGCAAGGCTCCATAACAAGGCAGTCTTTTGGGCATCTTTCGGGTTCCGACCTTAGTTTCTGTAACCAGGCCTCCTTGATTTCTTGAAAGCAAGTGCCCCTACACCTCTGCCCTCATTCTCACCAGCATCTAAGGACTTTCTGCCTCCTCATGTAACATCCACCTCCCAACCTTCCAAACCACCCCCCACCTCCACCACCCCCTGAACCCAGGTGTCCCAGCGTGAGTGTTGGCCTCTGTGATAAGCCCTTCAGGAAGCCAAATGCCCAGTCTTGGTTCTGCTCTGTGCTGCCAGATTCTTCCCTATTGTGCCCCTCTCGCCCTCCAAGATGGTGAGTGACCGCCGTTTCTCCCTGCTGCCACCCGCCCAGGGAGATCGTCCTTCTGATCGCTTGCAGCTGAGGCTCCCCGGATCCTCTGTTGAACCACGTCTCAGGTTTTCAGGTTTGTCTCTGGGTCCCACTCCCCACTAATCAAGTTGCCATTGCCATGACATAGCTCCTTTTGTCCCTTTCCCACCTTCCCCTTGTGTCCCACAAGGAAAACGTGGCCAATACACGGGCCCCTTCTCCTGTTACTTCAGGAAGCTTACTCTGGGTGAGTGATCTGGGGGAATAAAATGGAGTTGAAGCCTCCCACCGAAATGATGGAGGCTTCAACTCTACAATGCTGTATCTCTGATGAGATAGAACCTAGAGATCCCTCCCTTTATTCGAGAGTCTAATACAGTTGTAAATTAATGACGGCGATGATGATGAGCTTTTCTAATGGCTGGTACTGCGCTAAGCATTGATCACGGAAAGTCACATGTAATCTTAAAATCACCCCACGACATGGGTGGGCTTTGTTGGCAGTTCCATTTTTCAGATGAAGACAGTGAGGCTACTTAGGTGAACTAACTTGGTCAAAGTGACAGAGGCAGTGACTTAAAGAGGCAAGGTTTGAACCCAAGTCAGAGTTTAACCATTAAATACCACATCAGGAGATATGACCTCAAAGGCAGGTCATTGCAATGAGTGGATGGAGTGGCCATAGTGGGCTTGACCAGCTGTAGACTGCATGTCCATCTGCAGGATGAAAGTTACCACAAAGTCCCAGGTGACTTAAGCCAGTAAAGAATGGGGGCCCAGTGTTGCCAGATCTCCCCCAAGCAATCCGCATTTTTATGTGCAATTTCCATGTTTTATAATGTGTGTTCGATGTTTTTAAAAACACAGGGTAGGCCGAATCAGTGCCCAGGTGGGCCACCAGTTTGTAACCTCTGCCCTAAGCTATACTGTGCACCTTCCAATTCTTACTGCAACTCACACTCTTCTCTTTGGGAAGGGCTCGGGCTACATACCTGCACAATCTCTAGCATTTCTGCCTTGCTGATGTAGCCATTTCCATCCAGGTCATACATGCTGAAGGCCCATTTCAGCTTCTGCTCCAGCTTGCCCCTTGATGTCACACTCAGGGCTATGATGAATTCTCTAAAGTCTATTGTCCCGTCTCCATTGGCATCGAAGGTGCGGAAGACATGCTCTGCAAATTTGGAAGCATCCCCATAAGGGAAAAAGTTCCCGTAAATTTTCTTAAACTCTTCCATTGACAAATGTCCACTGGGGCAGTCTCTCAAGAAGCCTTTATACCATTCCTGGATCTCATGCTCTGTAAAGTCTGTGCTTTCCAGCAAGTCTTGCATGACCTCTGGGCGCAGCTTGCTGTTCTGTTTCCCCATCTTGGCAGCAAGAATTCAGCTGTAGATAGAAAAGAATATATATAATTTTTAGACTTGTTCTTTAGAGGCACATTTCATAATTTGTGATTGCTCCTCTGGGAAAAAGAAATAAACTCTATTTTAGTCTAACAATATTGTCTAAGTTTCCCAACATTGTGGTCAGCCAAACAAAATGATAGAAAGAGAGGCAGGCCAAATTCGCAGAGCAGAAATATCATTGACCAGAAACTGATATTTCTTTTACATAGAGCCAGACCGTAAACAAGAGATGCATATTGAAAGAGAGAGAAAGTAGGGAGAATGTTAGGGAGAAAAGGAGAAAAAGAGAACGAGAGAGAGAGAGAGAGAGAGAGAGAATTAGTTGTGTCTTATCTGTTTGCAAGTTGTCTACCCTGGCATTAAAAAGATGGGATCTAACACCCAATCCAAGTATTAGAAGGGGTAATTAAAGGACAGGAAGAGAGAGAGAAAGAAGCGATCACTTGCCTTGTTTTATTACTAGAATATTTACTAATAAAGTGCTGCTTGGGTACCTTCTGAATGTTATAAACACAGACATGAGTAAGGAAAATAGAAACTAATACCATTAAATGCTACCAATCTAGGTCAGTTTTTTAAATTCACAAAGTCAAGTCACTGTTGACATTGGGTTTAGATGGGAAAGATGATGCTTCATAAACTTGTTTATATCTTATCATTGTTACTTATGAAATAGGCCAAACTTTCTTTTTAAAAATACAAATAACTTCATATTTTCTTATCCTAATGGTAGCACACATCCATAGTAAAATAGTAAAACAAAAAAGTGATATATTAAAAAAAAGATCAGCATCATTTCAAATCTTAATACTTAGAGACAACCACTGCTAGTATTTTGATGTGTATCCTTCCAGATTTTTTGAATGTATATTATTTAAATATACTGTTATCATATGTTTTAATGCATTTACATTTAAAAAAACAAGAATATGTATCTTGTACCTTCTTGTTCCATATTTTTCAACTTAATATAACGTTGAGAATAAAGGCAATTTTTATTAGTTGGAAAAATGCTTGTAATTACCATCTTTCTATTCATATAGCTTTGACGCTTATCAAGCATCTTATACCAGACATGTTTCTGGCCTTGTGGATGCAAAGAAAAGTGAGATATGTCCCCTCCTATTTAAGGGACGCTCAGTTGTATATGGATGGGGTGGTGGTGGCAGGAAGGGAACAATACAGTAAACTGAAAATGGATGTGGTGCAGTAAGAACACACAGAAAGGACACCTCAGCCGAATGGGAGCAATCGGGTAAGCCTTCCTGGAGGAGGTGATACCGGAGCTTATTCCTATTTCCAAAGTTTTATGATTTAAGTGTGGTAAGATAAACTGCTTATCATAAAGAAGTTCTGCATTTTTCTTTTATTGGGGAAAAAAACTGAAAGTAAGGCTTGGAAAATTATAGAATATATAAAAGACAATATATCTCTATTTTAATCATGATTTTCCTTTTCCTTTGAGATTTTATACTTGGTGCACTTATTTATTTACGTCTGCATAGTTTACCCCTTGAGACACAGTCTCCATTGGTGTTAGGCTCCCTAGGACCTTCCAACCTTCCACAAATAACATTTGGTGAGTTAATGAATGACAGATAAATAATTACAACATAAAAATATGGAATAATCTTGGAAAATGAGTCTTTCCATCACAAAGATGAGGCCCTGGTTTTCAGAACGCTGTTTGACACACTAAAGCTGTCTGGTAGATAAGACCTGGTCTTGGGAATCCCCACCCCAAGTATTATTGAGATGTAATTGACATAAAACATTGTGTAAGTTTAAGGTGTACAACAAAATGACTCACTATATATATGTGTATATATATGCGTGTGTGTATATGTATATATGTATATACACACACACACACTGTAAAATGGTCACGATAAGTCTTGTTAACATCCATCCCCACACAGAGTTATAATTTTTTTCCTTGTGATGAGAACTTTTAAAATCTACTCACTTAACAACTTTCAAATACGTAATACAGTTTTGTTAATTGTAGTCACCATGCTGTACATTATATCCTCCGAACTCATTCATCTTATACCTGGAAGTCTGTACCTTTTGACCCACCTACACCTCTTTCCCCCACCTCCCACTCTTGGGGTCTCTTACATTAAGTTGCCTGAACACCTGTCTGTTGCCCTCACTAAAAATCAATTCCTAGAGGGCAGTATTTGTACCTCACACTGCTCAGATTTCTTACTTAACCTCCACAGTTCAGGAAGCAACAAGCAATCCTTATCAGCTGCCAAGTGGACGGATTTTGTTTTCCAAGTTCTGCACTGGAGGCAGAGTTGGCTCTGCTCCCGCCCCCAGGCAGGCTTCCCCGAGGGGCAGGGAGAACAGAGGTCCCTTCCTATTAGCAGGGCCACCAGCTGCAGGAAGGAACTTCCTTTCAGAGGTCCCTCTTTTTGTGGAATCAGGCAAACATTACATTATGCAAGAGCAAAATTAAACTACAACTCCAAACAGAATTTATAAATCGAAACTTCTAATAACTTTCGCTCCCTTCTTATGTTCCTTTTATTCTGGAGGGGAAAATAAAAGGAAAGTTAGAGAGGCTGGTTTTTATTAGAATTTTAAAACCGTCATCTAGTTGCTAAGTTGGCAATTTGCCAGAGGCAAGAATTCAGAAACATGAGGTAATACATAATACATGGGTTTACGGCACTGAAACATTTGATGGAATTTACAAATAATTTTGAGTTTTCCTTTCAGGGATTTCTAAGATGTAGCTCTTTGGTGTGGTGTTCAATCAAATCACCGTTATTGCACTTTTTTATTACACTTTGGCTCCGTGCAAATTACCACGTGCCCGTCCTTGGGGGTGGGGGTTGGGGGTGGGGAGGGAGGAATGCCATTATGATATTTAAATTCACTCTCTTAAAGAATAATTTATTTCCCTAAATATATCAAACACTGTTTCTTCCAAACCAAACCGAAGTTTCTTTCTCAATGTTTAAAAACTGTTTTCTCATGTATTAGCTGTTTTTGCACTAGAAACAAATTGCCTCAACGTTTTGGCTAAGTCTCCCACTGAGACTGATGTGTGTGCAGCTATTTTTGGTAAACAGTAATTAAACCACATTTACGAATTCATTAGCACAGAAAGACCATAACACAAACAAGGCAGAAGAGCATGGAATAAGTTATTTGGGAAGCGGGTGTTTGCAATTTAGTCCTGCATTCGTTTCAGTAGATAACTACAAAAACTTTACTACGTCTGAACTTGCAAAAACCATCTGGACATGGTTTAGGCTGTATGACAAAAATCTCAGGGGACGTACAACAGTTTCACTCCGTGGGGGAGGAGGGGAAAAATATAGGAATGCCTGACAATACCTTTTTCTTCTGAAAGATGGAAATTTCTCCCTGTTTGAGTCAAAGAGGGGGAAAAAATAACATCAGGGAAATGCCAAATTAATTAGCAGTCAAGAAAGAGGCTGGAGACAAAAGTTGCACCCCAGGTCAAATCCTTTTCATTACTCCTTTCAGTCTTAAAACATTTATTTCATCCAGTAGAACATAATGGGGAAAATCTCAGACCATTGAATAAAATTGTTTGATTTCAAAGTCTAGCTCTATTGTTGACTAGCTCTTGGCTAATACATTCAACTTCTTGGTGGACTTCAGTTTTCTCATCTGTAAAAAGAATTCAGTAGTATGAGGTCATATCTCATTGATTTGATGTGAAAATTAAATGAGACAGTCACACATGTAGAGCTCCAGCATTGAGTCAGGGTCAGACATCATGGAAAATGAAAACCACGTCTTATCCTTGATAGCCTTTCAAACATTATTCTACTGAATCTTTACAGCAATCCTGAGTTATAGGCAAGATAGTCTTTCTCCATTTTATAAGCAAAGAAATTAAAACTCAGAGAAGCTAAGCAACTTGTCCCCAGTCACACAGCCAAACGGTAAGCTGGAGTTGTGTTTGGCTGTCCACTGGTTTTACCACTACACCCTACCAGCTCCATGGACAAAGGATGCATAGAAATTAAAACAATAGTTCCATAAAAAGTCAGAAAGAAGCGGTGAAGAGAGAGGCGACAACTTTCTACTGGAACTCACTCATTCCACACGTATGTGCTACGTGTTCACTCGGGGTGAGGCACGGTTCTAGGCACTGGGGACTCTGCAGGAAACAAACAGACACAAAATTCCCTGTTCTCATGGAGCTTACTGTCTCCAGTGAGGGAGACACACAGTAAGTAAGTGAAAGGTTAGATGGAGATGTGCCCTGGAGAAAAGTAAAGAAGGACAGGGGTCGGAGAACGCCAGGGTGGGTGGTTGGGTGTTGAAATTTTAAATAAGAAGCCACGAAAGGCCCCATTAAGAAAGTAACATTCAGAAAAGACCAGAAGAAGTAAAGGCGGTAGCCATAGGGATAACAGAAAAGACTATTCCAGGCAGAGAAAACAGCAAATGAGAAGGGTCTGGAAGAGGAACATGCTTAGCATGCTCAGGGCTATGGCTGGAGTGGGGGCGTGAGGAAGTGAGGGAGATGAGGTCAGGATGGAAATGAGGGCCAGATGATGTGGGACCTGGGGGTGACCGTAAAGACTTCTGTTTTCACCGAGTGAGACGAGTAGCTGCACGATTTCAGCACAGGACTGATAGGACTGACTTATATTCTACCAAGACCACCTTGCTTGTTGTGTTGAGGGTAAGCTAAAGAAGGGTGAGGGCAGAGGTGAGGAGACACATTCAGAGGCCACCACAGTGATCTAGGCAAGAGACGGGGCTGGCCGGAGCCGAGGCAGTAGCAGCAGAGGAGGTGACGATGTGCCGGATTCTGGACACAGCTTGAAGGAGTCAACAGGACTGGGTGACAATTCAGATCTAGGGTGTGAAAAAAGAATAGTCCGGCACAACTCCAACCTTTGGCCTGAGCAACTGCAAGGATGACGTTGAGGTTTGTTGAGATGAGAAAAAGGTGGTGGGAGAAGCAGGGCTTCGGCATGGATATCGGTACTTAACTGTGCGTGTGTTAATTCTGTTATGCATCCTATGACACATCCCGTTAAAGACGCCAAGCAGGTAGCTGGGTACGTAAGTCTAAAGTTCAATGAAGAAGTCCAGCGAGGCAACATAATTCGGGGGTTAACAGTATATAGATAGTATCTATAGCCGAAGGCTGGAGGAGAGCACCAAAACAGTGAATGGGTAGAAAAGAAAAGGGGATAAGGATTGAGTCACTCTGACCTTTGGACTCTGAGAGAGGAGGAGAATGAGAAGAAATGGCCAGCGAGGAGGGAAGACAACACAGAGGCTGAACCATTCCCTCTTCATCATTGCGTGGCACAGTAAAGTGCTCAACAGAACGGAATGATGAGAATTGGAGCTCTTGTGTCCTCTCTGAGTCTTGTGCTCTCCCTCATTCCAACCTGTCCCAGCTCAGTGAAGGACACCGTCGTCCGCCCAGCTGCTCACTCCACAGCCCTAGGACCGATCTGTTCTTTCTTTCACGTTTGTTCAGTCAGCACACGCTGTTGATTCTGTTTCCAAAATTTGTCTCAAATCCATTTACTTCCATGTTCACTGTCACAGCCTCGGTCCCAACTACCATCATCTGCATCCTAGATGTCCACCTTACCATCCTAGCTAGAATCTCACTCTTTGCTCTTGTCCTCCTTCTCCCTACCTCTGGCCCCAATCTACTCTCCACTCAGCTCTCCAGAGTGACCTTTGAAAAACACAAAACAGACTATGTCGCTCTGCTTAAAGCTCTATGCAGACTTACTAAAATTCAGGCTCCCTCCTTTAGCCCACCAGGCTTGGTCTGAGCATGCCCCTGGCCATCTCTGACTTCTCCCTCAGTCCCCTACGCTCAGGTCCCCTGGCCTCCTGCATGGTTCATATTTTACCTCTTAAGGGCTTTTATTTCAGGGCCTTGAAGAATACTTTTAAATAGCAAGTAATTCTTCAACCCTTATAAATAAAATGTATATTATACATAACATATATCATGTATACTATTTTTTTCTGAATCTGTACTGCGTTTCATCAAGTGCAATGCACATCTATTCCATTAAACATCAGAATTCGTTATTCTATAGTTTACTCTGACGAGGGCAATATGGAATTTCACAACTCATTTTGGGACAAATCCAGTCTCCCAAAAAATAAACCTCGGGTTAATATTGACCATGGATGAAAAAGGGAAAATATACAAGAGACATCAAACCACCAACAAAGAACCATGACCAGGAATCTAAAACATGAAGTTAACTTTTCATTTAAAAAGAAGAAAAAAAGGGCCAGCACCAAAAAATGATGCCACAGAGAAAGGCAATGGCGACTCGTGAACAGTCTTTTGGAATTCATGTGCTCCCTTATTTATTTCTGGTATCTGCGGAGAGAAAAATCTGTAGCATTTCATTTCTGTAATTCCTCATAAGGTTGTAAAAACTCTGTAAGTTAATTCTTCAGAGCCCAGAGTTAGATCTTCTAGAGAAAAGTCATAACTTACCCTGGGTAACCTGGTTAGCTTCAGAGGAAAAGTCTCAATGCAAATTGCACTGAGGTCTCCTAAAATGGAATTTACAAGATGCGAGCAGCTAAAGTCAAGTTCAGCTGCAACAAAGAACGCAGAACTCACAGTGGTTTCAGGAAGAGACCAGGATAATTAAAATAGTTGCCTATTTGGGACATGTCGCTTTGTCCTCTGAAAGTTGCTTTGAATTTTCAACCAATGAAAAATCTCAATTATGAAAACATAACTAGAAAACTGTTCCTAAAATATGAGGAAGGAAATGATAAGCGTATAGGAACGGGAGCAAGCGTTCATTTACCATGACTTCAGGTATCACAGCCATCTGAATTGTACAGGTAGCTAAAACCCAGCAAATTCATTTCTAGGTCAGTTATCTTTGATTATGACCAAAAAAAAATGACTAAATAAAAATCTGAAGACCATATTGCCTTAGAAATATCTGTTTAATGGAACTTGCCTCTCAGTGGGAGTTTGAAAGACCATATATATAAACTGACATATTTATATATAATGAGCAAATTAAGAAATGAAACACAGTGGAGCTTAAAGGGAAAAATTAAAATATTAAAGAGGGACAACTGAAGTTACATAATAATCCCTAACTTAGTTTTATTTTGACCAAAGCGTATTGTGTCCTCCAGCCTCTGGTAAGATCGGCTGTTGAAAGGAAACCTGATCTATTTCCTACAACTCAGGTGGATCACAAAATGGCTTTGCTGGCATTGCCTGAGTATGTCACAAAGCCACTGCTTGCAGGGAGGCCTTCTTCTCTATGAGGATGGGCATGGAGACCCACATCTCCTGATTGAGGAGGACACACCTGTGACTCATGGTCACATACCTAGCACTCGCTCTCCTGCAGAGAGATTTGAGGTGAGAACTGAACAGGTACAACATACATATTGAGCAGGAGGCTCACTAGAAACAAGCAGAGACATAAAGCCAGGGACACCTGTCTGCCCTTCTCAGGGTGAGCAGGGCGTGTGGTCTCCAAATGATCTGGGCTATTGTCTACAGAGCCTGCATTTCAGACTGCAGGGGGCCTGGTCTTGAGTTCTTTTCCAGGTTTTATTTTCCATAAAAATAAAGTACAACCACATTACTGCTAACAAAACATAGATTTCTGTTAAGAATCTGAATAGAACATTATATAACAACTCTTTGCCCCTCCCCGCAAAATGGGAATACCATTTTTGTTTTTGCTGATTACCAAAGTATCACATTATTACTGTAAAACTATAAGAAATAAAGAGATGTAGAAATTAGACCGTGAACACCCTTGCTCTGATCCGATAGCTCTCCATAGAAGATAACTACTATTACCAGTTTTCATCGTATATATCCTCTTAGACATTTAAATGCATACATATGAAATCTATACACTCTAACAACAAATAGGATGGATCATAGTATAATATTCTGTAACCTTCATTTTACTTAAAAGTATATCGTGGATATTCTTCTATATTATACACATAAATATATCTCGTCCTTTTAAATTGCTGAATTCTCATTGAGTAATTGAATTCAATGGATGGTATTATGCCGAGCATTGAATCAGGTGGCTGATAGAATAGTTAGTAATGTGAGGTTTACAGCCCTTTGGTAATCCATCACATGAAATTTATTTCATCATACTCGGTGGACATTTAGGTTGCTTCAATTTTCCTTTATTCACTTGGTATTTACCTTAGTCCTGGTTCCTGGATTTATTGCAAAGAAGTTCTTGATGTCTTTGACAAGTATCATGATTGCAGACCCTCCCTTATAAATTCTTCAACAAGCCATTTTCCTCTAGAGCCTTCATGTCCTAACCATGCATTTTGCGAGAGTTTGCACTCCAGCTTGGATTAGACTTGAACGGGAACTGGAATTGGACTTGGAATTCCATCCCACCCGCTGGCCCTCCCATGTTATAGGCACATGCATGCAAGCCTGACATTTGCTATTTCCAGCACCTAGGGGGGCACATTCTCCCTGTTCTTTAAAGAGTACATTATTGTTACCACATAAATGTCCCCTCTTTTTTCAGCCTAAAGAGATATTTTACCCAAAGAGCACCTTAAATCCCCTATTATTTGATCCTCAATTTTTGACTTTTCATGCCCACTGCTTTCCCTGCTACTCCAAGTCTAGCTGATGGCTGACGCCCCCCGCCTTCCCCTCCCCACTTCCTCCTACATTGTTAGCAATTGGAGGTGAACTTATATTGCATGCTTAAAGTATCTTTAAGTAAACCCACAGGGCCATAGTAAACGGTCACCTTCCAGACCTGCGGAAACTATAAAGCTGTTTTAAAGAAAGAAATCAGTGGAGAACCTGAGATCAAGGGCTTCAAATGAAGTGCACATATTCCTTCCATGTCTGACCACCTGGCCATCAGACCACTACATCAGAGCTGCACATCTGGGCCTTGGGGCCAGATGTCAAATCAGGGCTGGCTGCAGAG
>NW_006439568.1:20749578-20754267 GCF_000325575.1 Pteropus alecto | reverse complement strand
GCCCTCGACAGACCCCGGGGCTGCCACAGGCTAAGGTCCTACATAAGCTGGCTGACCTCTGTGGAAATCCAATTGCAATAAATGTATGTTTAACTAAAGGTACTAAATATTCTCTTATTTAAAAGACAGAAAACATTACTTCAGGTTTTGATAAAGCTGTAAAGCAGGAGAGTGAGCTGACATAGACTGACCGACAAGGGCAAACAGATCAGCAGTGGGGATCCAGGCCTCATCGCTTAACTGGCAGCCGGAAGTGCATGAGCAGCTCAAGTCCCTGTTTTTAGACATCCTCTAGGGGCCACAAATGCATTAGTTAATTGATACAAGCCCCTCCGCAGAGTCTAAGAATAGTTCATAATTTTTAAAATTTATTTAGCAAACATGTGTTTAACATCTACTGTTTCCTGGCTTAGAATGAATATTCTTATAAAAATAGCATCCTACATGGGATAGAGAAAGGAAGGGAATTTGGGATTCTGGTTGCAGCTCAGATCATTTTGATTAATATTTTATTTTCACAATTTCACTGTAGAATTGGTAGCGGGATATCATATCTTGACTTTATTCCAAGAACAAGGGGCTTAGAGAAGCTGACCGCCATGACAGAGTCATGC
The DNA here is from genome assembly GCF_000325575.1 of Pteropus alecto. Classification (NCBI taxonomy): domain Eukaryota; kingdom Metazoa; phylum Chordata; class Mammalia; order Chiroptera; family Pteropodidae; genus Pteropus; species Pteropus alecto. The sequence goes on along the minus strand of NW_006439568.1, from coordinate 20,753,653 downwards.
AGCCTGTGGTCCCAGGGGAGCAGGATCAGAATCACCCTCCTCACTCCCACGCCCTCCATATCTCTGGCTCGATCACTTTTGGTGTTTGAAAAGCTGCTTCTGTTGGAAGGTAGCTATCGCTCATTCCCTATCTTGGCCAACATGGCTGAAATATTAATGCTTGACAATCAACCACAAGTGAGAAGTCTATTAATTGGTTAACAAGGAGAGACTATAAAGGGACTTCTATTAACGTCTTGCACCTTTTGTGTCCTCCAGCAGGGTGTGTGGAAAGAGAATTAGACTTGGTGGCAGAGGAACTAAATTGAAGTCCTTATTATAGTACTGTGTTATGCGACCTTGGGAACATCATCTGACCTTTCTTGTGGTCTCATTCTTCTTCAGTAAAATAGGTATAATACTTCCCTCATAGGGACGTTTGAAGGACTAAATGGGAAAAATGAATCCCAACGAATGAGAGAGCTCAATATTGTGTTTGGCATCTAGCACGTGCTCAATAAACACCGACTATTGATCTGGATGAGATAAGGGTTCGGTTTCGTGGGTTGTTTACAAGACGAGCCCTCCATATTTAGAAGCACTCTCCTCTTTGCTTTAACGGAGAATTAGAAAGAACAAGAGCAAGAAAGTGACACAAGGAAAAGAAAAAAGAAGGAACGAAGATGGGGAGAGAAGGAAAGAAAGAAGGAAGGAAAGAAGGAAGGAAGCCCGGATGGATGGAAGGGAACCACTATTAGCTTCCAGCCTGACTGTCCCCCTGGGATAACTTGCCAGATGTGAAAGATATTTTGGGTTTGTACCCAGAGAGGACTCTTGCCAGACCCCAGGCTGAGTGTTTTCTCTGCACAGAAGTCATTATTCTAACCTGAAATTAAGTAAATTGGTTCCATTAGAGAAGCAGCTGATGGAGAGCAGGACACTGTTTCTTTCTCTGATCTTCTCTCCTGAAACTGGAAGGGCTAAGTAGGGTCTGGGCAGAATCAGAGCAGGCTCAAAGAAGCCCCATGGCAATTTGGCCATCCAGCTCTGGGAAGGTACTAGGCTGTGAGGAGGATTTGTAACTCATTCCTAGGGTCTGACAGGACAAGAATGGTATATTCAGAACAAATTAGATACCAACTGGATACAACCAACAGATGTAGGATATCAATGATTGACTGAATTAATTCTTCCTTACCTTGTGAAAGAAATTCTCAGTTGTTTTATTGCTTTTCTTAAAACCAGCTTTTCATAAAAAGATTAGAGATGAAAAAAGAATAAACTGGTTGAAAAAGAAAAACAAAACTCTATCAGTAGGGAAAAACGAAAAGTAAAAAATCCTGGTCTTGCAACGTTATTTCCAGTTACTGCCGTGATTCCTTAATCCAGATCTTCATTATCTCCCGACTCAATTCAGAAATATTAACTTGTCTCCATCTTTAAGACTGTATCTGACCATGTCACGTTATTTCACAAAAATATTCCATGCTCCCTACTGATGACTGGTTAAAGGCTAAACCCCATAGCCTAGTAGTCAGGGCCCTTCAACGGCACGCCCAACCTCATCAGAATGACCAAATTCCTCATACTACCCTGAACTTGCACAAACACTTTTATCATCATCATCCCAATCCTCACAATGGTCCAGTGATTGAAGTTCATGAGAGAATAAATACAAAACCCTTTGTAAACATTGAAATGGTTCCTAACAGTCAATATTATACCCATAGCTCTCTCCTCCTCTACCTGCTAAAATTTTACTTTGTGTTCAGATGAAGGTTATTACTTCCTCCATTCAGTTGTCCTTCCTCTTCTGCGTGACCATTAAGCATATCTATAAAGTTTTCTTGGTACTTCTCTCCACAGCTGAGAAAGATGCTGGCATCTGATAGATGCTCAAGAAATGATGGCTCCATTCTGTGTAGCCTATTTCCTATTGATCATAGAGGGTCATACCTAGCTGTCACTTTTAAGAATTCCATGAAGCAGAAGGCAGCTGGAATATGTACGAATACTGATGTTAGTCGGAAATTGTTCAGTTGGGAGTAACTACTGTTTATGGACTTCTTCTCAGAAAGTTGTTCAAAAACATTGTTTTACCTAGGAAACTGAAAGTAGTCTCAGGAGACTTTTTCGATGGTGGTATAGTCACTATCAGCTGGCTCAGGAAAAGAAAAAGTCCCTCAGAATACATCAACCAACACAATTTGGGGCTGACTTGCTTACTGCTTAATAGGCGAGGCACAATGGTTAAGTACATGGGTGTTCCAGTCCAAGACAAACCAGTTGTATGACCCTTAGAAACTTAGGCTTCTCCACACATCAGTTTTCTCAACTGGCAGGTGGGGTTTTTGTGAGGATCAAGCGAGATAATGTAACAGAGTCTGGCAGAGTGAGCAGCGAGCACTCAATGGTATCTTCCTCACCATCGTTATCCTATCGTCTCTTAGACTATATATCCTTCTATCTTCAGGTCCTTTCTTTCCCCTTAGGCTTCCCCGGTCTCCTTCCTCAAACATGCCAGGCCTGTTCCCCTCTTAGGGCCTTGCACATGCTGTTCCCTCTGCCTTGAATGTCTCTATTCCCCCGTATTCTTATGGCTTGAATGCCCTCATCTCTCCATATCTTCACGGTTCGAGTATCTCCCACATCATCATGGCTTGAATGCCACCCCCGTACATCCTTACAGCTTGAATGCCTCGCCCCATATCCTCATGGCCTATTCCTCACCTCCTTCATCTCTACCCCAATGTCACCTTCTCAGTGCCACCTCTTCCTCATTCCCCAGTAAAAATGTGAACTCCTGAACTTCTCTACTTACTTTATTGATTGCCTTAATATTTATAACTTCTAATGTACTATAAACTTTATCTTGTTCATTGTCCATATTCTCCTATTAAAATAGAGGCTCCATGAGGTCACAGATTTTGGTCTGTTTTGTTCACTGTTTTAACCTCAGTGTCTAGAACAAGACCTTGCATATAATAGTTGCTCAATAAAAATCTGTTAATTGAATGAATTAGTAAATTCAGTTTGGTTTCAGTTCTAACTTTATCTATTTTTCCTTTGCTCCTAAACTCACCATGATTATAAAAATCTTAAATAAAATGGAAGATACTACTTTTGGAATCATGTGTGGCTTATCTTTAAACCCACTCACCCTTACCACTAATATTCACAGAACCGCAAGTATATGCAGGCACTATGTCAGCCGCCTTATGCTACAAGTTGAAATAAAGCACAGTTTCTTCTTGCAAGAGTTTACGAGGCTTTCACAAAATTATTTCAGCAGATCCTTGAATATATTGTGTGAAAGGAAGGCACCAGATTAATTACTGCTCTATTAAAGAAACTGCGGGTGAAAATTTAAGGATTTTCCCAAGGTTACATAGCTGATAAGTTTCAAAGGTAGAAATAGAATGCAGATCTTCATACTCTGTCCACTCAACACTTTATGGTAGGAAACAAAGCAAAGTCTTAGAGAAGATGTAGCCGAGTGTCTGAGGGTGTGCGTATGTTAGTGTGCTTAAGGAAAAGACTTCCTGTCTAGCTATTTACACTCTGGTTACTATCTCCATTTCTTGTTAAAAGAAAATGGAAGCTTAATCTGAAGACAGGGAAGGTGAAAATGTAACCATAAAATGATTGAAATGCACGCCCCCCCAAAAGGACACCATACTGAAAAGATAGGGCGCAACTCTGTGTACAGGCTCCATGTCCGACTCAGCAAACCATCTCCTTTTCTAGACTGCATGCCTGGGTGGGTCTACTCACTCACCATCCTGCTCGCCCGGGGAACCAAGTAACATTTTTCCTACCCCTTTCAAATTCTAATAGGAGTGGTTCATTTCTATTGAGCTACCTTCTTTTCTCTAGTCTTTGCATTACAACAAACACTATAAAAAATACTGTAGAATCAGTGTAAAAAATAAATATTCCAAATATTTATTTTTCAAATATTCCAAAGTTGTTCAAAAATGCTTGTAGCTTTTTCCTGGCATGTCACTACCTGGGTTAAGGCCAGCTGGCACAATATCGGGTAGACCTTATGCCCTGCTGATGTGGCAAGGACAAGCAGAGGAAGCAACCTGAGTTT
>NW_006439568.1:20723244-20749057 GCF_000325575.1 Pteropus alecto | reverse complement strand
GTGCACCAACTTCATTAGAGAAACTGTAAAGAAAATTCAAATTTGCCTTTTTCTGAATAATATGATTTTGGCCTTTTCTATTTAACCTTGCGTAGAACCAAAGGGCTCATTAGTACACATAGCTTTGTAGTTACAGCATCAGCAAATACAGCCACAGTGTGGAGCTGCAGAGATAAGCCAAGGAAAGGTAATTTCAGGCTATGCATTTATCATGTGTAGCTAGTAACGATTTATGAAACAGGCATACAGTGTGTACTCAGAAGCACCAATATAATCATAGTACTAACAGCTGGAACTGACACCCTGATATTTTCACTGATGACAAATCCAAAGATTCAAATATGCTTACTCCTACAGTAAAAATTGGACTTTAGGGATGGGGTGGGAACAAAAATGATTTCACTAAACAAATGATGAAAATCTGAAATGTAGCCAAATAATTTTATTGAAGGAGAAAGCAATAAAGCAGGCATGTTGTATTACATCAAACTATTCTATCTGAATAATGGTGAAGACAAATTTGCCAGTATTTCTTTCCCTTCATTAATGAATTATGATGTGTAACAATGTGTAAAATAATATGGAACATTATTCCAATCCTCTGAGTCAATCATTTGTTGTTTCTTTTTGAGCAACATTTTTTATTATAAAAAATTATGCAAAAATAGAATTTGATTATAGTCACACAGAAGGTGATAATATAATACACAGAAGCATAGTAAAAGTACTAGAATTAACATATTTCAATGATCAAAACTGAGTTGGATCCATTTTTACATAGAAGCCCAAAATAGAAAATTTTAAAATGGATTTTTTAACAGTGGTATACATATAGTTTAAATTATTTCTTTCCTTTAGATTACAAGCACTTTACATATGCATTAATAGATATATTTTTCAATGTTTAAAAATTTCCCCAATAGATCAAATAAGAGAATTGAAAAACTTAGAATGAACATTATTCCTATAATAAAAGTGTGAGCTACGTACTATAATACACAGGAGAAGCTAGGAGTAATGTCTTCATTCAAGGAGATCTCAATTCAATTTGAATTATTTCACAAGAATTTCCTGAGAGTGAGTTGTGAGCCTAGGACTGTGCAAGGTATTACAGTGGATTCATGGAATTTTACAGCATAGAATGGCAAGGGAGAATGGCCAGCTGAGGAACAAGAGACTATTGTTTCACATCAAAGACATGGGCTCTATACTCAAGGAGTGTAATCTAGGTAAGGCAATAACTCATCACACGTGAACTGATGAGGGTAGGAGTTCTTTTCCCTATGAGACTAGGTTAAGGAGTAGTTAGAATAACTGGGTTTGGGCTATAACCCAACCTATTTAAAAGGATAAAAGTGGCTTTATGGTTACTTGAGAATAGGGCAGTGTATACAGGTGAGTATGAAGAGAAAGCGATGCTTTTCTCTTGACTCTTCCTTGCCCCTCATTCCTCAGATTCTCTCAAATAACACTGAGCTGTGAATTACACCACAAATTCTGAGGCTATTTTCATTGGTCATAGATGTCAAAAGAAATAAGATGACAATAAACCAATTTCTTCGTGGATTTATGAGGACATCATATCAGATTCAAATTATAAAAATGCCCTAAGGATAAAGCTTGCACTGAAGCTATGAATATAGCATCGCATGACCAAGTTTTGTGGGAAATTTGTTCTTCTTTCCTTGGGTGGGAACTGAAAATGGGGGGAACAAAGATCCCCCCAACACTTGGAATAACAACAATAAGTGGGCGAAAATCCTTCAGGCCAAGGTGTTGATGGGAAGTCACAGGGGTGGCTCGGAGTGTGTGTTCTCACTTAACCCTCAAGAGAAGGTGGAAAAACCCTGAAACACAAAGCGCACGTGGCGTTTACGTGGAGGAAGTGTCCCATGGGACCTTGTTTGTGGAAGGGTTAAAGATCTGTCAAGGTTCAGTCCCTAGGCCATCACTCCATTTCCATCTCCCCTTTCTCCCTTCCTCAGCTCCCACCATCCCCGGTATTCAAGGCCCTCGTGGTCCTCTCCAAGGACTTCAGGCCAATCCCAACTTCTCCACCCAAACTTCTTTCTGATGTCTTCATTCTGATGGTGTTCACCTGTTGGAGGCAGTGCAGCACAGCAGTGGGGAGCTCTGTCTCTTTGGACAGGCCTACATTGGAACCCCAGCTCTGCCTTACCAGCTGACTGTCTCCCACCAATACCTCTTCACTAAGCAATAAACAAACAAACAAACAAACAAATAAATAAATAAATAAATAGCTTCTTGAAACTACAGCAGTTTAAATATCTCCATTTCTAAAGAGAATCATGGTTTACATTTGCATAATTCAAAGCTTACTTGGGCGGTTATCATAGTCAAAGAGATAGCCCCAAAGTAATAGAGAAGTCTCCATTTCTAGTAGGACAGTGCTTGCAGATTTTTTTTTAAAGTTTCTCCCTATCAAATTTTTAAAATTTTAGGGTAAGAATTTCAGGCTGGGCAGTGATCCTGTTTCACTGCTGGTTTATCTAACACCTATCTTCACTGTCAAGGTTAAGCTTAGTCAGGAATTAACCTGTGAGAATTTCTACTAGCCATGTGTTCCCATGACGATAGCAGGACACAGCAGAGCTTCCTGGCCTTGTACACCTCTTGGCTCACATAGAGATGACACTATGCAGCACCCTGGGGGGAGGTGGATGAAGTTGCTGAAGGCTCTTGGGGGCCTGAGTGCTCCTGTCACCTGGAAGGCCAAGGGATCAATACGACCCCATCCACAGCTCACCAATAGTTACCATACCTGGGCTGTGAAGTCCTGACTTAAATGACCAAAATAAAATTTAGTAATTGTATAAAAGAGAAAATGTCATGACTCTATTATGAATGCCCCACCACTGATGCGGAATAACTCAATTGCTTTTCTTTTGATAAGATCTACTTTACCAGTTTAGTTGGTTGTCTCTCATGGTATAAAAACACATAAATCCATACTTGTGATGTTCACTCATCATGCTCTAGCAAACAGTAGTTTTCATTATGTAGAAATAAACTTTGAAATTTGGTCACTGAAATTTAGGGGAAGAAAATCAGTTGACAGAATATTATTTTTTCATCTCACAGCCTCACTGATACTGTATCAAATTTTCTTTCGACATACAAAATCAGATATACCGAGACCAGGGGATACAGCACAGCAGTCTTTCTAAGCACTGAGGACCGGCTAGAGTTAATTAGAATTTTTTCTTGATAGGACTCAGATAAAACAATTCTCTTGGGGGGAAAGATTTAATTACAAAGTTATAACACCATGTAGTTAGTGAGTAGTCCCTGTTTCCATAAGGGACTGTTCTTTCCTTGCTACTGACATTATCACGATCACCTGCTATGTGTTAGGTCTCTTACTCATGAGGGCCTCTTAGTGTCCCCAGACCCAGTGATCACTCTCACTTCATTATTGGTCACATGCTGGGAATCTACATCTTATCTCATTTAATCCTTGTAATGACCTTATGAGGGAAGTACAACTCTCCCATTTTACAGATGAGGTAACTGGGTTTAGGGAGATTAAGTAATTTCTCCAAGATTAGGCAGATAGTAAACAATGGAGCCAGATTTGAATGCCAGACTCCCAGTACCTGCTGTTATCATTATGCAGCTCTGTATCACATTTAGAGAAAGGTGGCTAGAAATGAAGACCTCCACCTGTCAATTACTTTACAGTTTTACAAAGCACTTTCACATCTATTATCTTATTTGATCCTGTACAATAACTCTGGGAACTATTTATTATCCCTGCTTTACAGTAAAGAAATAAAGGCTCAGAGAGGGAGTCAGTAAGCCAAAAATTCAGAGAAACTTCTGGTCTCCAATATAAAGATGAAATTCAGGAATACTAACATGCACGAGGTGACATGATAAGGAATAAACATGGCTTTCAGGTGAAAGATTTGAATCTGAGTTCCTGTTCTATCATTTACTAGTTAAATAACCCAGAGCAAGTCATTTTACTTATTGAGCCTCAGTTCTGCATGTGTAAAATGGGCATAACAATAATACCTTATGGACCCAATGAGGTACTATATGTGAAAGTATTGTGTAAATTATCCAGAGCAATACAAAAACAGGTTTCCCCCGCTATCAGAAAGTAAAGTGTTCCTATGAAACCTTTCATAAGCTGAAATGGCATAAAGCGAAGAAGCAATTACCATTAATCTACATGGAAAAAATTTTAAGTACTCCTAGATCCCAAAAACAACCTACCAAATCATGCCAAATCACAGATAAAACACAAAAACACTAACGTAGAGTAATAGCAGTGCCACTCTCGCTGCTTGGGATGCACACTGCCTCTATGACAGCTCGCAGCAAAACAAATCCTGAACACTATTTTCACCTTTTTTTTGTTAAAGCAAAAATCTTCTTTGGATTTCTTTTGGTTAGCAAAAAGAGATACTAATGTAGGTCTTTCATAAACACAAAGTGGTATAACGTGAACTTTTGAAAAGCAGAAGATACTGTCATTATTAATCAATACCTTTATTACTAATTAAAGCATTAATAATAACAAGAGCAACAATAATAAAAATCGTGATGTATGTGTGTTAGTGTTATTTCATGTTCATTTCAGCCTCTGTAAGATGTAAACATGGGAACAGACTCAGACTCAAGGCAGACCATAACGGCTCATGCTGATTCTTGTAATGAGTTTGCAATTCAGGTCTTCCAATGCCAAGTACAATATTTTCTCTGAACTTTTGCTAGGAGGATGTCCTTTTCCTCTTGTTGGATCCTGTTGGAACCAATACCCCAAATTGTCTACCAAAACCAATAGCCCAAATTGTCATCACCATGCAACTCCCTAATGTGATTTTCAAAATTCATTACTTTTATGTCTTTGAAATAATTTTAATTAGATAAATCTTTGAACAGTAATAATGACAATCTTATAGTTAGCTGTGGATTCATTTCTCATTTGATCTTCTCTAAGATCCCATGAAAAAGATGCCAAATTTGAGATACTATGACACCCTGATGGAATTCCAAGCTGGATCTAGAATAGTTGCCCTCATTCCTGTGGGTGTTTAGGGGAAAGGAGATCCAGTTGAAGACAATGGACATGTGCTGAGGAACAGATATGACCCAATCTCAATTATGTCAAGACTAACGTGGCACACAACGCAGCCAACTCTACAGTATCCGATTGCTGTGGTTCTAACAGGATCCAACAAGAAGCCCAGTATAGATACCTCTACTGTTGAAAGTCAGTGTTGCATGTACTGTTGGATATATGCCCAGCAGCTCTTCCTGTTCCACACCAGCTGACCTTTGATGTGGTTCTGATGTCTTCTCCTCCTCCCCACTGTAACTCTGGCAAATTCTGATTAGCCTAAGTCGATGATGTGGTTGTATTCCTCTTGCAAGGAATTGATTTGAGGAAGGCAGGAGCCCCAATTTTGGCCAATGAAATGTGAATAGAAGGTTGCTAGAGGACTTTGGTGAAAAGTTTTCTTCGCCAATAAGATGGAACACAAGAAAAGAAACAGGCTTCTTCTGCAGTTTGATGTGATGGCTGAACCTGCTGCTGTCACCCTGTGACCACAAAATTAGGATGAAGTGACACTGAGTATGTGAGAAAAGACAGATAGAAAAACTTTTGATGATATTAGTGAGCCACCATTTGGGCTGTTCCCCATAACTTTCAGTTGTGTGAGGTAATAAATCTTCCCTCTGGAAACCAGGGCAGGATTTTTGGGACTCGTACCTGGAAGCATCCCCACTAGGATACCATGGAAACCACCACACATTTCTGCAGATCGTTTCCTCAAGTCTATTTTCCAGGAGTCCCTTTCAGGCTGAGATTGTGAGAAAATAGTTAAACACTAATAACTGTATGAGAAAAGCTGACTTGAACATCTTGCCACCATCAACTCAGACACTCCTCCTCCAATAAAATGAGACAAATTCATTTTAGAAAATATCTTAAAGGCATGGGTTTGGAAGGAGGTTTGACCAACTTCCTTTTTTGTGTGTCTCCATGGCTTGTAAAGAAGCTACCATTTGCAACGACATGGATGGACCTAGAGGTTATTATGCTGAGTGAAATAAATCAGACAGAGAACGATAAATACCATATGATTTCACTTATATAGAGAATCTAAAGAACAAAAAGAACAACTAATCAAAAACAGACTCAAAAATATAGTGGACAATTTGGTGATGGACAGAGGGGAGGGGGTTTGGGGGGCTGGGAGAATAGTTGGTCACGGGGATGGGAAGCACAGCAGAGGGGATGCAGTTAGCATTAATATGATGACTAGGTAGAGGGCCAAGGGAGGGAGGTACCAATTGGGGGGATCATTTTATGAACTATATAGATGTCTAACCAATGTACTGTATACTTGAAACTAATTTAAATAAATAAATTTTAAAAAAGAAAGTGAAGAAATGCCAAAACAGATTTACAAAAATTGTGACTTACTCTTAACTATTTATTTTTAGCAAATTTATGCTTTTATAATACATGTAAAAATTCAAAGCGCTATAATTATACTATTTACAAGCGAATTATAGGATTCAGAAGAAATAGTAAGTCATAGTGCACCATAGGTGCTGTGATCCAGGGACCCAATTAAAGTGGCATGGTGAACATTCCATCCATCAGTCTCATTATATAGCTCTGTGAGTTGATGCATAAACCTGAGGGGAGATAATAACAAAAGTGTGGTCCTTTGTGAATATGAGACCCAGGTTATAAAAAAGCAAAATAAAACACCTTTCCCCATTGGCCTCCTGTCCTGCCCATGGTGGGCTCTGGTTGGCTACTGTGATTTTTGTTACCATATTCCTATAGAACACTCCCTATGAACCAGTGCATTACGCACACTAACTCGTTTAATCCTCAGAGCAACCCTGTAAAGGAGTTTCTGCTATCATCCTCATTCTATAGATGAAGAGACTGAAGCACAGAGAGGTTAAGTGAATTATTCGAGATCACACAGCTAATAAGTTGTAGAGCCAGCATTAGAATACAAGGCCAGAGCTCCAGAACTCATATTTTTAACCAGCACATTATGCAGTATGTGGTGCTGCTACAATCATGAAGCTAGGTGAACTTGGAGGACAGAACTGGGTGAGGGTCTCTTAGAGCCATGGAGAATGTGAGATTTGTTAGTGCCACAGTACAATTATTGTGTAATGTGGGTGTGGACTTTGCACTTCTCTCACCTGAGGTGTGTGTGTGTGCGTGTCCTCTGTATGACAGGCATCAAGGCATAAATGCAGCAGCATCTTCTCAGCTATGTGGGTTGAGTTTAACCCTATGTGCTTTTACAATCCCCTTAAAAAACCTTTTCAAAGCCACCACTTTGCTCTTGAACACTTATTTCTAACTGGGCTTTGACTGTTAATTAGAAAGAAGCTCTTCAAATAATTACATTATCTTGAAATTAAGGTGATTTGTCTTTTTCTTTTGAGACAATTTTTCATGTTATAATAGCTTTGGTTTTTCTAAATTCAGCCTTATAAAAGGCTCTGCAGGATAGAAGGTCTCCATGGTCGGGATCGCTTTCCCAAAGAAGCAAAACTTATCACTGGAACTGACCTATCCCAGAATTCCTACTCTACTCGCTGAACGGAATTAGAAAGAAGACTGACTCGGGAGGGTGTTCTGAGGCCTTTTGGAACTCTTCCTGGGACCAAGTCTGACAAAAGGAATATTACAGAAATGCTGTTAGATCACAGACCATGCTGTCCATCAGATCTGGGTCCGAATCCTGCTCTGCCACTCAAGTGTACGACAGGCTATTCATGTACTCTCTCAGAGCCTCGGCACTGTCACCTGCAAAATAGGGGTAATAGTGTGTGGTACATATGGTTGTTGTAAAGAAACGTTCATAAAACACCTGTACATATACAGAAGAAGGAAGAAACTTTTGCCCTTCCCTCTGCCTATTCAAGTCACTCCCCAAGAAGCACTGATGTCACTGGGTGAGTTTCCAGGCTACTAATTTGCCGAAAGCAAAGATTACAGTTCGTTAAAGTCCCTCTGCTTCTTTCTTTCACCGCACTCTGGAGATAAGCAGACATCTCTGGTTTCCCCCACTCATTCCTCTGTTTACACCTAGGACGGTGGCTCAGTCCCTCCCAGGTTAGCGGCTGAGTGGTGGTCACCCTGAGATTTGAGTTGAAAGGGTGGAGGAGGCCTCATCTGCGTCTGGATGTCAACTCCGACCTGGTCACCAGCCAGCCTGTCCAGCTAATGATAGGAGGCACTTGGTTTCCCAAGGCCTGTGTATTTATAGCTCCCAGGAAAACCCCAAGGAGAGGAGAGGGGATTGGTGAAACAGAATTTGGATATTTCCAGGTCTCTGGCTACAGCATCCGCTAACACTATACGGAATAAAATGGGAGCCGGCACACACCAGAAAGAAGCATCACTCCCTTAAACAAAGACTATGTGCAATCCTTCTCCAAGCTGCTTCAATTTTAGGGACAGGGACACTTCCACTCTGCCTTTCAAAATCCCCTTTCCTACACTAGCAGCCAGACAGCAGTCGGCTGGAGCTTTCCGTCAGACCCTCAGAAGGCCTTCTCGCCAGGAGCGGATGGTGGGAAGTGAGCAGGCCCTGCATCTGATCTTTTGCCAGGCGATGAGGCCGGCTGCCTCTTCCAGGAGCTGTTTGCACTTGGCCCTGGGAAATATGAACTGGAAAGAGGTCTCTACCTGATGACATCCTTCCACACAACAGGTTCTCTTTTTCAGCAGGGAAGTCAGGCTTTTATGGGGTGATAACATCTGGGTTTCTTTCTTTCTTTTTTTCCATCAGAAACAAATCCAGATGCTGAAATGGCCAATGTCATTACATGTTTTCATGCTCCATTAAAAAACCACACATAGCCAAAACAATGCAAATATCTATCACCAGATCAATAGATAAGCAACATGTGGTGCATACAACAACAAAATATCATTCATGGTTAAAAAGGAATGAAATTCTGATACATGCTACAACATGGAACCTTGAAAACATACTAAGGGAAATAAGCCAGACATAAAAGGACACATACAGCATGATCCCAATTACCTGAGGTACCTAGAATAAGCAAATTCAGAGACAGGAAGTAGAGTAGAGGTTATCAGGGTTGGAAGAGGGGGTAACTGAGGGGTCAGGGCTTACTGGGTATGGTGTTTCTGTTTGGGAAGATGAAAAAGTTCTGAAATGGACAGTGGTGATGGTTACCCAACATTGTGGATGTACTTAATGCCACTGAATCGTGTACTGAAAATGGTTAAAATGATAAATTTGTTGTTATGTATACTTTATCACAATAAAAAGAAAGAAAGAAAGAGGAAAAGGACCACCTATCAGTCCATGAAGTGGGAGGGTACCCTCATTCCACTCGGCTTCCTGGCATCCTTGGTCCAGCGGGCGGAGCTCTCTAAATGACTGAGAAAAGATCAAAGCCAAAGGAAACAGTACTCTTCTCCAGACCTGGCCAAGTACGCTTATTAACGCATCCCCACTGACAAAATAATGGGCTCCATGATCGCTTCTGTTCGTTCAGGGAACAGCACGCCTCAGCCGCCAGAAGGGGCAGGCAGCGCCCCATTCTCAAAAGCCGCTCAGCCCTTTGACCAGACAGCAACCCAAAAGGCCTGTTGCAGTCTCTAGCACATGGTTTATAATCATGGATATTATTTACATCCAAATTAGAACCGTAAGTTCTCCAGACATTTCTGAAAAAAGAGATTTCTTCCAAATAATGGCATTTTTTTGGTTACTGTGTTAAACTTAATTCCTTCATTTCTGCTTGTGAAATACAAAAAAAAAGTTTAATTTCACCGTGCCATTGTAAACAGATTTCCTCCTAAATGTTTTCTAGGATATGTTAAACTCGGTATTCTGAAGAACCCTGGCTAAGAATATAATAAATAGTTAAAAAAAAAAAAGAGTATAGACATAATTCTCGTACCAATGGAAAAAAGTAACTGCCAGCTATAATCCAGTGGAGTTGAATATAAAGAGCGTAATTTACATGCGCTTTTTAAATTTCTAATAATGATTGTAAAAATCACTAAAATTTTCTGGAGGTTGTAGTCTTGGAGACACTACTACTTTTAAAGTGTAAAATGTAACTTGTTGAGGAATGTCTAATAAGACAGAATGAAAACTAACAGAGACAAGCGAACCTAATCAAAACCTTTAAGTTTCTCTCTCGATTTGGGTTATTTTATAACACCTTAGTGCTTGGAAATAAACACAACAAAGAGTGATTTTTCAAGAATGGCGAACTTAAAAAGAAGCTTCAGACTAGTTAGAACACAGCAAAGAAACTCACTTCATTTTAACCAAGTAAAGTGTTTGACTAGGTTCCAACTCTGATGGACTCTGAGGTGGGGAAAGGGAGCTACATGATGAATAATGGATAAATACTCTGCAAGAGCCAGCAATCTAGTGCACAGACAATAATGTGAACAACAGATGTGAAGTACATAGATAATTTTAAATAGTCTAGTCATTACATTAAAAATTAAAAAGAAACAGGTGGAATGAATTTTAATAATATATTTCATTTAACCAAGATGTTTCTAAAACATTTTCATTTCCCCAGCATAGGGAATGCGGTAATGCAATGGCTGTGTGTAGAGCCAGAGGGGTGATAGAGTAATCAGGGGGATCATTTCATAAACTATATAAATGTCTAACCGATGTACTGTATACTTGAAACTAATAATAAAATAAAATGCTAAAAAATTATCATTTCAACATGTAATCAATTTTAAAATTATTAGTGAAATAGTCTACTTTTGTTCTAAATCTTGGGGTGGAATTCTGAGAGAAGCTTCTTAGATCTTAAGAAAAGATACAGAAGAGATAGTCTCCTTTTGCCTCTAGTGTGAAGCGTGGTAAGGATGTAATGCCAGGAAATACTGCAGCCAGCGTCATCCTGAGGTTTAGTCAACCAACATCTGAGAAAGGAAGAGTGGATATACGGACTCTTGATAACATCGTTAAATCATGGAATTAACTGACCCTCGAAGCGCTCTACCACTGGACTTGTTTTGTGAGAGAATACCTTTATGGAGTATTTAAGACATATGGGGTTATTTCGTATTTGAAGGTTATTGCTTATTTCCATCCTAACAGATAGGAAAAGGGAAGAATCTAGACACTGCGCCAAACACTAGTAATAGCTATCTATGTCTTTCCTTTGTTCAGCATGCTATATAGCATGTGAAGCTCTGTCACCTAATGTCTTCATGGAATCCTCCTAACAGCGCAGGGAGAGGTTTGGGCAGACACTATTGTCTGCCTTTGTTTGCACAGTATCCCATTCTCTTTGCAGTCCCAGCAAGCAACCCGTACAGTACCGGGAATAAAAATAATTGCTATCATTTTCTGAGCTTTTCTATGTGTCAGAAACTGTTCTATGTTTTATACACAAAAACTCACTTTATTCCCTCATTTACAATAGCTTACAACAGCTCTAGGAGTTTGGTATCATTATCAACATTTAACAAATGAAGAAACTGAAGCTTAGAAAGTTGAAATGGTAAGTTCAAGGTCTCAAAGTTAGTGACAGAGCTGCAACTTGAACCCTATCTCTATAAAGGTTATGTTCTTTACCACCACGGTGGCATAGAATAAGTCCATATGTTTACTGAATAAATGAATGTATGTATGAATTAAAATAAATGGATGCTCAAAGAGATTAAGTATTTTGCAGAAGGTCACCCAGCTGAAGACAGATCCATGACTTGACACAGGTCTTATAACCCCAAGGGCACTGATCTTTCTACCACATCCTATGACTATCATTTTACCTCCAGCTTTATTGAGCTATAATTGACGACCCATGGTTATAATTTATTTGGTGCTTGGTTAGACACCACCTTGAATGGTTCCTGGCAATTTCTTTGTGTATGAGCCTTTTCTGTATGACCAGATTGTCAATTCCTTGAGGTGGCACAACTTTTTTGTAGCTCCCACAGTAATAGGAATAATGTAAATAATGTATTTTTCACAGATAAGAGCTCAATTTTTAAATATAGTATCTGCAAAATATAGATCTATCATGGTTAGGATGACCATAACTCCCAGTTTGCCTGCCATGATCCTGGTTTACACCTGTTGCCCTGGTTTAATTATCAATGGAGTAATGGTAATACTCTCAAAAGTATTCCTGTTTAAACAATAAATTATATAAAGTCACTTTAATCATGGTAAACAAGAGCTCAGTTTGGACTGTTCAGCTATGCCCTGTCAACCACGCCCAGCACAGCTGCCTTTGGGTAAAAATGAGTCCAACAGCCATCAGGGCTAATACTTAACTCTGGAATACAGAGAGTTTTCATGCACAGGGCCTGCCACACCTAACCATTCATCTCATGTTCTCCTTTCTCTCAAAATCTCTTCTCACTAACTACATCTGACAAGAGAATCTGGCTAGATGAGATTATCCTGGTAAGAATCTGGCTCAAACATATACTACACATAGTGTGTTTTCTTTCATGATTATTAAGTTTACAGTGTTAGAATCTGTACTACGTAATATGTAAGCTATTGACTCTTGCTGTTCTCTAGCAGTAAATTATGCCACAGTACCCACGGCCACCTTTCCAATACGGGTGCTGTCGATAAGTTCTGGAAGGATCAACCAAGACAGTGGTGGCTCCCTCCTGAGTCTCATATATTCCTGTCTTCTCTTTAAGATTTTATTACTCCTTCATAAACATCTTTCCAATAAGCAGAAACTATCTCATGCTGGAATCCCTGTTTCCTCTTGGGTTCCATGTCAATATTTGCACATCACCACTCACTCCAACTGTTTACCTAAGGTGGCCTTCAGATCCTGTCCTCAACCTCTCATCTCATAACCTCATGTTTTCCATTATTTAATATCGTCTCTCACAACATTTCCACTTCAACAGGGAAACAACTTTCAAAGTCAAGTATTAGTCTCTCTTTCAAAGAGAAAATTAGTTGAACACCCAAGGTGCCATGGTGAGCCATGAGAATACTGTCCTGCGCTGTTTGTTAATTTCTCAATGTTCATTCAGTTTTCAATATCTCTCTGGAAGCCAATCCAGAGCACGATCTGACCTTAGAAGACTGCTGGATGAACTGCTCAAAGAAGGCTTGCCATCACTAACCCTTGGGATTTCTTTCCCCCAAGAATAAGAAGAAGGGGAGGAGAAAAGCAAAAAGAAAAGTGGCTGTCTTTCTTTCTTTTCTAGCTCTGACAAAGTATTTTGAATTCCAGTGGTGCAAAAGATCTATTTTCCTGCAAAATTATTTTTTCACTTCTCCTTCTCTATCACTCCCACTTCTAGATAGTCATTAGTTTTGATCAATTCTACCTCAGAAAAACATATTATTTCTCCTTCTCAATCCTTTGCCCACATCTGTCTTCATTTATTCCTAGCCAAATTCCCAGACGTAGGCTTCCAACGAATACTGAGTGAATGTAAACATAATTTCTTGCTTGCACCCACGAACTCATTGTCTAACGAGTCTCCCCTCCAGATGATTCCTTTGCACAGCTATGAGAAATATTATTTTTTTAAACTCACATCTCCCAAAGCAATACACAGATTTAATGCAAACCTCATCGAAATCCCAATGGCAATTTTAAAAGAAATAGTAACAAAAAATCATCAGATTTGTATGGAATCATAAAGGACCCCAAGTAGCCAAAGCCATCCCAAGGAAAAAGAACAAGGCCAGAGGTATCACACTGCCTGACTTCAAATTATACTACAAAGCAACAATAATCAAAACAGCATGGTTTTGGCAGAAAAACAGACACATGGACCAATGGAACAGAATTGAGAGCCCAGAAATAAACCCACATATATATGGGAAAATAATTTCTGACAAAGAAGGCAAAAATATACAATGGAGAAAAGAAAGTCTCTTCAATAAATGGTGTTGGGAAAATTGAAAGCCACATGTTAAAGAATGAAACTAGACTGCTATCTGTCATCATACACCAAAATTAACTCAAAATGGATCAAAAACCTAAATATAAGATCTGAAACGATAATTGCATAGAAGAAAAGAGAGGTACTGAATTTGACCTTAAAGGCAAGGGAAGTAAAAACAAAAATAAACGAATGGGACTATATCAAACTAAATAATTTCTGCACAGCAAAAGAAACCATCAACAAAACAAAGAGACAACAAACTGAATGGAAGAAGATATTTGCAAACAACACCTCCAATAAGGGACTAATATCCAAAATATATAAAGAACTCATACAACTCAACAACAAGAAAACAAACAATCCAATTGAAAAATGGGCAGAGGACCTGAACAGACACTTTTCTCAAGACATACAAATAGCCAACAGACATATGAAAAAATACTCAACATCATGAATCATCAGAGAAATGCAAATCAAAACCACAATGAGCTATCACCTTACACCTATCAGAATGGCTACCATCACTAAATCAATAAACGACCGGTGTTGGCGAGGATGTGGACACAAGGGAACCCTTGTACACTGCTGGTCAGACTACAAATTGGTGCAGCCACTATGGAAAACAGTATGGAGTTTCCTCAAAAACTTTAGAATTACCATATAACACAGCTATCCCCCTTCTAGGTATCTACCCCAAGAATTTGAAAACATTTATTTGTAAAGATATATACACCCTGATGTTTGCTGTCACATTATTCACAGTGTCCAGGACATGAAAACAATCGACGTGCCCTATTATAGATGACTGGATAAAGAAGATGTGGTACATATACACAATGGAATATTACTCAGCCATAAGAAAAGATGAAATACCGTCATTTGTGACAACATGAATGGATCTTGAGATTATCATGCTAAGTGACATAAATCGGTCAGAAAAAGTTGAGAACCATATGATTTCATTCATATGTGAGATATAAAACTGAAAGCAACAAATGAACAAGACAAACAGAGACTCATGGACACGGACAACAGTTCAGTGGTTACCAGAGGAAAAAGGGGGAGGCAAGGAGGGTAGGTAAGGATGAAGGGGGTCAAATATATGTTGACAGAAGGAAGTTGAACTTTGGGTAGTGAATACATAATACAATATATGTGATGTATTATTGGATTGTACACTTGAAACATATAATTTTATTAATCAATGTTACCTCAATAAATTTAATAAAAAATTTTAAAACAAGATGAAATGTTAATGTAAAAAATAAATAAATAAAACGCATCTCTCCATGCCACTTTTTTGCTTGCAAACACTAATAACGCCCCACTGTCTTCCATGTCAATTCTAATCTCTCAGTCCGATATTACAAATTGCTTCTCAATCTGGCCCCAATCTATCTTTTCCAAAGCTCTTGACCTTCTCTTCACTAACCTCTGACCCAACCAGAGAGAGGGGAAGGCTCTTCTTAAATAGCCATGAGTTCTCACCCCTCCATAGGGTCTCCTGCTGCCATCTCAGCCCTCACTGCCCTTCCTCACGTTGCTCAGACTTCTACCAAATAAAGTCTGAATCAATTGCTTACTCTCAGATTACAAATGCTCATTCATGGAGCATGTTTTAGGTGTCAAACTCTGCCTTGAGCGTTTTATATACATTTCCAGAATTTCTTTTAATCCCAATAATAACAATGAAAATTAGGAATTACTTCATTCACTAACTCGTTCACCCAGTTAATAATGGCAGATCTGGATTTAACCCCATATGCCTGCCATCAAAGACCAGGTGCTCTTACCCACCAGGTACTCCACACTCCACCCCACCCTTGCCATGTGTCTCTAGCACATATCTTTACTATAGTGCTCATCACATTTTAAGAGAGTAGCTGCTGACAGATGAAAGTTCCTGGAGGGATAATGGACACCTCAGTAGCAAGGCTGGTTCTTATGTATTTTATATGTATTTTTGTATCTCTAGTGCTCAGCATGGCGTGGACACGCAAGGTATGCAAACCACTCTTTTTGGGGGGATGTAATTGAACTTGAATCTATGCATCTGATAATAGGAAAATACTCGATCCCAACTGAATGAAATAGTTGAGCCACATGTAGATGTCAGAGCTCTTTTATTTAGAAAGAACAAATCCAGTGACCCAATCGGAAAATAAGGAACCCGAATCTTCACTTTCATCTCCAACCCACCTCATAAATTCGTATTTTTACCTCACCTGTAGGAACCTGGCGTAATATTTAAGGCAGCCACCTGAATCCAACTAGCCAAGCATTCAAGCAGTAACCTCCCACATTTTCAATAACAGAATTGCTTACTCCACAATGCTTTTTGGAAGACAAAGAAGCATTCATAAAATGAAACAGTAGTGCATGGTGATAATGAGAAAGTTTTACAACAAAATGTCTTGCTGATTTATACAGTGCTTCCATGCCAATGGCCAGAAGAAATTTTTACAAAGATTCTCTCTCCTAAGCCTAGGCAACATGCCAGAAAGAGCGTTGGTCTCTTTAAAGATGAGGAAACTGAGGAAGGGGAGGGGGGAAATAAAGGAAGGAAGAGAGAGAAACTTGCCTTTGATTTGCTGGTACACAGGGGAAATTGTAAGCAGTAAAATGAAGAAAGAATGTTTTTTTTTTTTTTTTTCTGGAAGAAGCTTTCATCTGAATTCCACGTAGGTCTTAAGAATATCCTAGGGACCTGCCTACTCTCAGGGCTGAGAGAGTAATGTTTTCTTTTCTACTCTTATTTTGATGCAGCCATACAACAAAGAGCTCTGGAGAGCGAGGAGCAGAGAGCCATAAAGTTAGACATTTATCTTAAGATGAGAAAAAGTCATCAAAGTTTCAGGTTACCAGACTGAATTTTCAGGAGCTATAGTCATTATTATTTTCTTCTCTCATGTGAAAATGTAGTTACGCCCAAACTTGACTTGGGCAGCTATATACTATGCTCAAAGTACATCATCAGTAGGGCATTTCAGAGGAGAGGCTGACTGGTTTCTGATTAAACAATGCCTGGTACTTACTCTCCCTTAGTAATTCAATAAAAAGCAACCAGCCCTGCATTCTGATGTAAAGTTTCCAAGGCCATACCAGACCCTGAGAGGTCAGTCAAGTCAAGATGGTGCCCAGTAAACAAGCTGACCCAAGATTATGGCTCCTGTCCCATTAGTCTGGTTCTGACATGATTCTCCAAGAGTTACTGAGTGATAAAACACAGATTAGGCCTGGTTAGAGAATATCTCACCCCATTTCTCCCAGCGGAACACCTCAGATACTGACAATGTGTCATGCCAAAAAAAAAGAGCCTGGATTTTCCACTCCTCCCACGCCACTTGGCTGGATGTAGTTTATATGTATTTTTGTATCTCTAGTGCTCAGCATGGCGTGGACACGCAAGGTATGCAAACCACTCTTTTTGGGGGGATGTAATTGAACTTGAATCTATGCATCTGATAATAGGAAAATACTCGATCCCAACTGAATGAAATAGTTGAGCCACATGTAGATGTCAGAGCTCTTTTATTTAGAAAGAACAAATCCAGTGACCCAATCGGAAAATAAGGAACCCGAATCTTCACTTTCATCTCCAACCCATCTCATAAATTCGTATTTTTACCTCACCTGTAGGAACCTGGCGTAATATTTAAGGCAGCCACCTGAATCCAACTAGCCAAGCATTCAAGCAGTAACCTCCCACATTTTCAATAACAGAATTGCTTACTCCACAATGCTTTTTGGAAGACAAAGAAGCATTCATAAAATGAAACAGTAGTGCATGGTGATAATGAGAAAGTTTTACAACAAAATGTCTTGCTGATTTATACAGTGCTTCCATGCCAATGGCCAGAAGAAATTTTTACAAAGATTCTCTCTCCTAAGCCTAGGCAACATGCCAGAAAGAGCGTTGGTCTCTTTAAAGATGAGGAAACTGAGGAAGGGGAGGGGGGAAATAAAGGAAGGAAGAGAGAGAAACTTGCCTTTGATTTGCTGGTACACAGGGGAAATTGTAAGCAGTAAAATGAAGAAAGAATGCTTTTTTTTTTTTTTTTCTGGAAGAAGCTTTCATCTGAATTCCACGTAGGTCTTAAGAATATCCTAGGGACCTGCCTACTCTCAGGGCTGAGAGAGTAATGTTTTCTTTTCTACTCTTATTTTGATGCAGCCATACAACAAAGAGCTCTGGAGAGCGAGGAGCAGAGAGCCATAAAGTTAGACATTTATCTTAAGATGAGAAAAAGTCATCAAAGTTTCAGGTTACCAGACTGAATTTTCAGGAGCTATAGTCATTATTATTTTCTTCTCTCATGTGAAAATGTAGTTACGCCCAAACTTGACTTGGGCAGCTATATACTATGCTCAAAGTACATCATCAGTAGGGCATTTCAGAGGAGAGGCTGACTGGTTTCTGATTAAACAATGCCTGATACTTACTCTCCCTTAGTAATTCAATAAAAAGCAACCAGCCCTGCATTCTGATGTAAAGTTTCCAAGGCCATACCAGACCCTGAGAGGTCAGTCAAGTCAAGATGGTGCCCAGTAAACAAGCTGACCCAAGATTATGGCTCCTGTCCCATTAGTCTGGTTCTGACATGATTCTCCAAGAGTTACTGAGTGATAAAACACAGATTAGGCCTGGTTAGAGAATATCTCATCCCATTTCTCCCAGCGGAACACCTCAGATACTGACAATGTGTCATGCCAAAAAAAAAGAGCCTGGATTTTCCACTCCTCCCACGCCACTTGGCTGGCCTGGCTAGCAACGGACTTTATTTTTACAGCGCTTATCACTGCAGCTTTACCTCCGGGCCAGTGGGCTCTGAAGCAGCTGGAAACAAAAGCCAGCTGGGTGCCCAGCTGAGCAGCCAACCACTCACAGCCTTCCGCACTAGAAGAAAAGGATTGGCCAAAGGCCATACTGCTAAATATTCTGGAAAGGACGGATGACAACATGAGGGGGAAGGGACCTCCATTCATCCTAAAGCAAATGCAAACTGGCATCTGGATTGGGGTAGCTGAGGTTCCAGGAGTGTCTGGCGGTCTTAACCAGATCCAGCACACTCCTTGCTAATTCGGATAAATGAAGCAAGGCCAGTGTGCATTTAGTGAAATTCTAAAATCACAGAGCATAGGCTGTTACTTTCAAGTCCACAAAGCAACTCAACTTCATCTAAACCTTAAGTTTCAAACAGGTGTGGCTGTGCCTTCTGCTATTGAATCCATATCTCATTTGGCATAAGCAGTAGTTCTTTAAATTCCATAGTTTATCAAGTTAAGTTCTGCAAAATTTTGCTCTCATGTATATAATAAACATCACCCCTTATACTTTTGTTTACCATATTTATTGACCCAACTTGGCCTTCCTTCAAAGGCATCATAGAGATAAACCCAGGGCCACTTCAGGTCAAATGATCATAAACTGCCGGTTAGCAGAGTGCAAGTGGATGAGGTTTTCTCTTTATAAACCGAAGCCTTGTTTTCTGTCCCTTCCTCATGGGAGCTGCGAAAAGTTTGAACAGATGTTCAGATTCAGGGGAGGGGCACTCTACTGCGGCTCTATTTATTTCCTCTGGCAGGATTCATTTTCATTTCCTTATGGACTAGAGAGAATAATTCTACCAGCCTAACTTCTATCTGGGGGAGGAAAAGGCTAGGATCCTGGTTCCCATAAAGCATGATGAATTAAGAAAAGAACACAATATGCCACGAAACCACACTTACCTCTGGCTTTTAGTCCCCAAAACGAGGTCTGCAAATTTCCTGGAGCAGTAGCTTAATCTCTGGATGCATTAACGAAGCCTCTGATCAACTGGAACATGAACATTTAGTCTATTTAAAGGTGGCCTTTAGCATGAAGGGGTGTGTAAGTGCATGGAGAACCCATCTATGACTATGTTGCCCTTTATCATTTATTTTCCTGAAGTATTTACCCTGGGATTGAATAGCGTTTGTTTGAGCATTGTAATAAAAACTCTCAACAAAATCTCCTGGATGAGAGTGCATTAACCAAATCAGCTAATCAACAAGTATTTATTGACCACTCACAACATGTAAGGTGTTGAGAAGGTAAGATGTGGCCCTGCCTTTTGAGAAATTATTTAGTCGGAGCAACAGAAATATTTATAGACATGGCCAAGCAGGGACTTTTGTCTCCCAACAGTCAATCTCTCCTTCTTTTTAGTAATAGACTTCCCTAAGCTGGGCATATAGATACCCTACAGACTGTTTCTTGGCTTGTCTTAAGTATGGTTATGTGACTAAGTTCTGTCCAATGAAATGTGAGTAGGAGTTAGATGTGCAACTTCTGGGTCATATCCTTAAAAGGAAGCCACCTGTTCACTTTTCCTTTCCCTTCTTCCCAGGGCCCAGAATGTATATGTGGGAGTGTGAGCCAAACTCTACTGTCCTCAGAGGGGATGGGCCCCAGAGCACCTTGGGGGACAGTCTCCTCTCCCTTGATTGCTTATGAGTTTGGATGGGAGGCGGAGATGGATAGACAGAGAGAGAGAGAGAGAGAGAGAGAGAGAGAGACAGAGACAGAGACAGAGACAGAGACAGAGAGACAGAGGAAAAGTATTCTGGTTTAAGCCACTGTTATTTAGTCTCTGTTAAAGCAGCTGAATAAATATCCCAACAAACACATACCATTCCCTATTAGACCAGGAGTTTCTAGAAGCCTCTTTATTATCCCAACCCCAACATGAAGCCTACAAAGATTAAGTGCTCATCTTATATTTGTGGATAATGATAGAAAAATGTAGTTAATAAAAATCCCATCTTGCTCTTGCAAAATAATTTAATACCATTATAGGTATTATAATAAGATAAAAGGATTAAGTTATAAGGAAACTTCAAAACCATGTCTGGCTTGGCTTTTAAAGAGCTTAAAAAAAGGCAAGGGGACTATAACAGTAACCTATTAGTTTCTTAAAGGTGAAAATAATTCAAAACAGATGACTGGAAGACATAGAAATAAGAATAAGAGAATAAATCTTCTCCTATGGTCAAGCACAACCATGTAAATTAGCCCTGGTCTACAGACACTGCCCTCTGGGTAAGGCCTACTTTCAATAAAAAATAGAAAATAGATGCCCAACATCAGCACTTCAGAACATCACCTTGGCAAATTACTTCATTGCTTTAAGCTTCAGTGTTCTCATCTCTACTATGGCAATACATCCAGCGTTTATTGCATGTATACTACTTATCAGGTGCTGTTCCAGGCATTCTACCTGAGGCAGGCAGAAAGATGTAAATCAGATAAAATAAGGAAATTATGTGGTACATAAAAAGTAAGAAGTACTCATGGGTAAAATGAGAGCAAAAGTGAGCAGGATTACTGGTGGCGGCAATGTTAAACATGGTTTTCAAAACGGGTCACCGGGAACAATGATTGTGGCTCAAGTTAGGGTGGTAGCAATGAAAGTGGCAAGCTATGACTGAATTCTGGATATGTTTCTAAAGTAAACAGGGTTTTCCGACAGGTTATATGTGAGATGTGAGTCAAGAGTAACTGTAAGGGTTTTGGCTTGAGCCCAGTCAGAAGGATGCAGCTAATGACCAATGATGAGGGAAGGGGTAGGTAGAATAACTTCTGTCCAAAAGATCAGGAGTCCAATTTTTGGACATGCTGTGTGTGATGGTTAATTTTATATTTTGACTGGGCTACTCAGTTTGACTGGGCTTCTGGGCGCCCCGGTATTTGGTTAAACATTATTCTGAGTGTATGTGTGCTTTGGGATGAAATTCACGTTTGACTAGACAGACCTGGTAAAGCAGATTGCCCTCCCTAATGTGTGTGGGCCTCATCCAACCAGTCAAAGGCCTGAATATAACCCAAAGGCTGACTCTCCCTTGAGTAAATGACACTTCTTCTGCTTGACTGCCTTCAAATGGGAACATTTGCTATTTTGCTGCTTTCATACTCAAACTGAAACATAAGCTCTTCCGGGGTTTTAGCCTGCCAGCCTTCAGACAAGAACTAAACCATCGGCCCTCCTGGGTCTCCACTTTGCTGATTCACCCTGCAGATCTTGGGACTTGCCTGTGTCCATAATCTTTTTTATTATATATGTACACACACATATGTAACTATATGCATATATCCTATTGGTTCTCTTTCTCTGGAGAACCCTAAGGTGTCGTGCTTGAGATGCCTATTAGATATTCAAGTAAAGAGTCCAGTAGGCTGTTGGATATGAATCTGGAATTTGGGACTGAGTTTAGGGCTGGTAATATATATTTGGTTATCACTGGCAAAGATGGCATTTAAAGCCTGCAGATTGGCTGGGATTGTCATGGTAATAAATGCTGGTAGGAAAGAGGAACATTCCTTGAGTCCTGGGTGCCCACGGTGTCTAAAGATCAGGGCTTCAACCACAGAGACTGAGAAGGAGCAGCCACTGAAACAGGGGGACACCAAGGAAGTGCATTGTCCTAAAGCCAAGGGGAAATCGCATCAAGGAGAAAAGAGTAATCTCTTTCATCAAGTGCTGCTGATTGGTTGCTGCCGTTGGGAAATGTCATTGCATTTAGCAATGCAGTGGCCACTTGACAGAAAAAGCTGCATTGGAGAGGTGAGGCTAAAGCCCACTGGAGTGGGTTTAGAAGCAAATGTGAGGAGGGAAGCTGGAGATAGTGAGTATGGGCCCTCTTGGAAGAGCTTTGTTTGAAAGGGGTGCAAGAAGACAGGATAGTAGTTGTCAGGGGCACGTGGGTCAAAAGAAGGATTTTTCTTTAATGGGAGATGACAGCATGTCACTGTCATCAGCTGCCATTTGTGGAGCACTTCACTGTGATGCTAGGTCCTTCACATGTGATACCCTATTTAATTCTCTGGTTTGCAATATAGATATTAATACCTCTATCTTTCATGCAAGGCAACAGATGATAAGAGAAAGTGAGAAACTTCACAAAACTGCAATCAGTAAGTGGCTGTGCCAGGACTGAGACCCGAGTTGTTCTAACTTGAAAGCAGGGACTCTGAACCACGACAGTATATTCATTGCCTCCATAACAGAGCCTGCTATGGATAGAGCCTGCCTCCTGCAAGGACATCGGGCCTGCGACAGTACCAGGCAAATACTAACGGTCAGGATTCTCGTTATGATATGTAGGAAGCTCCTAATCGTGCAGAGCCATTTGCAAAGAGATTTGTATCCTTCTCTGGTCCCAACCTTTAGGAAGGAGGTGTATAATATGACACCCTTACACGCATTCCTGTCCACAGCACTCCACGCAAACGGCACTTACATCACCTCCAAGGAGAAGAACAAACAATGGGGTGCAAATTCTACTTTCAGATTGGGCAGGACAGTGGAGAGAAGTCCTGCCCTTTTTTACCTAGAACACTGGTATGGATCCAAGGAGCTTCATAAATACTTGCTGTTCCTGCAGTTGCTACATTAAACTGAGGGGGCGCTGTTCAGGAGATGGGTTGCTATGGGAAGAGGCTCCCTGCTGTCCTTGGCGACGAGAGCTCCTGGGGTCTCTGGCTATTGTCAGACCCCAACATGTAGAAAAATCCAGTATACCAAGATTAAATCAGGTTGCAATATCACAGATTCCTTTTTAAAAATACATGATTAATTTTTTTTCTTAGAGAAAAAAATTCCTCCTGGAAACTTTGTTCATGCTTAGAATAAGATTTGATTCTAAAGCTGTACGGAAACTCCCGGCACTGAAGAGACATGGGGGGATGTGCGGAGGGGTGGGAATGAGGAAAGCAAGTGTCTTCCAAACCTAATGTTACTGTGTAAGATGATGATCCTGACACCTCCACTCAAGGGACAGCAAGAGAGAGCAGGTGAAGAGCTTAAGGAAACTCTCTAAGTTAAGAACAGGGCGCCCTGGAAACAGCCATTTCCAGACCGACTGGAAATGTCCGGGATTAAGAGGTCATTTTGAACGACAGCCCAAGGATAATTTGCTTAGCATACAGAGCTCTACTACAACGTACTTTGCTTCTTTCCTCTGCAGTGTAGCATTAACCTCGCTCACCGTTCAGTTCTTACAGAGCACACATCACCAGTCATAAAGGTCCCTTTAATTCTCACATAAAAGACCCACGGAAAGTCTCGAGCGCACATCTCCTTCACAGTGGACACTGACAAGGCTTTCAGAAAACGCTCTTTCCGCGTCCCCCACCCTGCTCTGCACCCCCAATACAGCTAGCTCCTTATTTTCAGTTATTCATAACTTTTAGGAGAAGTTTAGTCTTGGACAAAATAGCCAGATTTAGTGTGTTCACAAAGGTTTTCTTTAAATTTTTTCAGAGGTCTACTTTTCATCTCTGGGTTAAGAGACAGGAAAACACTAGAAGCTCAGTCATAAGGGGAAAAAAGCAGTAAATTCCACTCAAAATTGGAAATAATTGGACTTCATTTATAATCTTAAATATTTTGCTTGATTATAGAAATAATGCATGCTCAGTGAAAACAGATTCAATCAACACAGAATAACATAAAGGATAACATGAAGACTATCTTACGATACCATCCCTCAAAGTGTATAATTAACAATGTACTTTCTATCCTTTAAGATTTTTCTTTATATGTAATACATATATATCAGAGATCCCTAACTTGAACTTCCTGAAGTTGTGTGTGCAATTTTGTGTGTATGTATGCATGTGCTTTTTAGAGAAAAAAGGACCATAACTTTCATTAGTTTTCAAAAGCATTTTAAAAATATATATTACTGTATATATAACATAAAGTATAGAATAATAAGGTATAACATATATATATATAATTCCTATTTAGTTTACAAAAATCTAATCATAATCTACATATAACTCTGCAATTCATTTTTTTTCCATTTATAGACTTTCTTTTTCCATTTTAGAAGTAATTGTTGTTGTTTCTAATGTTATTTTATTATCACTTGGTCTTTCTCCCTTTAAGTTCCAGAATCTGGAGACAGAAAGATCTGGATCGAACTCCTGGCTCCACCACTTACAAGTTCTGTAAGTCTGGCAAGTTACTCAGACTTTAGAGTCTCAGTTTTGTCATCTATGAAATCAATTAGAATTACAATAGAATTATTGCAAAGAATAAATAATAAGATATATTTTAGACAGTTGGCATATGCAATGACTGGCACAGAGTAAATATTCAATAAACATTAGGGCTTTTTGTGGATAGAATGCATTTAGTCCAAAATCATATATATAACAACATCTAGAGAAAGTTTTTAAAATCAGGATTTAGGATGACAATAAAGTAGATTATTGAGAATAAAACTGAAGCTACACTCTGGGGCAAGATGGTATTATTTATTACTTAAGAGTAAGTCAGCAAGCAAATGATGATTTATACATCTGCACATGTTACAAAGAACCAAGTGTCAGTCTTAAGCAGCACGACCAAGGGAAGTGCCATGGGCTGGGCTGAGCAGGACTCCTCTGCTGTGATCTTGAAAAGGTCACTACCCAACCATTCCACATTGGGCTTTGCCTTCCCATTCTTGGGTCTTAGTACTAACTTCTCAGACTTTGCATCTGCAAATGCTGTAGGTTCAATGTAAGTGCAGAATTCCATTTCCTTAGCATGATGCTGGTGACCTGCCTCATTCGTGAGCACAGGGATGGCTTTGGTCTTGGCTTGACTTGCAGTTCTCTCCTCTCCCAGTGCTCTCTGCTTTACTGTGTCCACTTTCCAGTTCTCACATATCCAGCAGCCCAGAGCAACGGCAGGCCTGGTATAAGGCGCTGCCACCACTGGGCAACAACTATATTCCAGGCATGGGCTACGCACTTGGCACATTTTATTTTTGTAGTCTCACAGCAATTCTGGAAGCTACCATCTCTATTTTTCAGATACAGACACTGAGGTTTAATTAAAATAAGAAACTTGTGCAACACTACACAATTAGTAAGGGACAGATTGGGTATTT
>NW_006439568.1:20709003-20723216 GCF_000325575.1 Pteropus alecto | reverse complement strand
CTGAGCCCTGGAGCTTATGAGTCCTACTACAACTGCTTTTGATTCTGTGCAGTGAGCCACGTGTTACACTTACAAGACTTTGGTGCAAAAGTAGAAAACATCAATTTGGCGCCTGCCGGAAGTTTCCCTTAGAGCAGATTCTGAACAACCAGCCGAACTTCTTCTCATAGCGGAGCTTTCTGCAGGATGGCACATTCAAGTTCACAGTCCACACCCGCAGATCGGAGCTGTCATTAACTCCTTCAGCTTTGTGGGAAGACCGGTGAGAACACTGATCAGAAAGGGCGAATTATCCGTGGTAGGCAGAACAATGGCCCGCAAAGATGTCCACCTCCTAATCACCAAAACTTGTGAATGTGTTACCTTATATGGCAAATAAGACTTTGCAGATATGATTAAGGATCTGGAGAAGGATAGGTTTTCCTGGATTATCCAGGTGGGTCCAATGTTATTTCGGGGTCCTTATAAGAGGGAGGCAGGAACACTAGAGTCAGAGGAGAAGATGTGACAACAGAAGCAGAGGTCAGGGTGATGTGGGCGACCCCTAGAAGCTAGAAAAGGCATGGAAACATTCTCCCCCAGCATCTCCAGAAGGGAACTCTGTCCTGCTGACCCATGTTAGGCTTCTGACCTCCAGAACTGTAAGAGAATAGATTTGTTGTTTCAGGCACTAAACCTATGATTTGTTACAACAGCTATAGGAAACTAACACAATGTCTATATCCCAAGTATCTTATAACAACGTTGTCCAGATTAAACTTGAAGTCCTACACCCAATTTACTTAAATCCCTAAGATTAATGTTTCCTGGTATTTCAAATAGCCTATAGTAATGTCCTGATTGAAACGGTTCTCCCTCTTCACAAATAAAATGAATTAAAATATCCCTGTGAGCTTTTAAGTGAACATTGCACTGAATACAATGGACATTTCCAAAACCTAAGTGAGAACGGCCATGTTCCTTGGAGAATAACGTAGGCATGCTATTGTTTAACTGACGCATGTTCACATGCTGACCCACAGCTTTACAAAATGTACAGCAGGCAGGCATGATTGGAGGTGAATGCAAATTCTCTTTTTCTGCTGAGACATTTGTGAATATTTTCAACACCTACCTACAATAGCAACTTTCATCAGCTCAATTGTACAAAAGTTAAAAACTCTTCCTAATTTTGATTCTAATAAATGACTTGGAGAAAAGTGTGTCCCTGTTTGTTTACATATATAAATTTAGAAGCACTGTGAAATCTCAAACAAAATTAGCCACCAGGGAGAAAAAAAAATCAGATAACCTAATTAACCAAGGCTGAGCCACTTACATTTATAGGACTCTGGATAATGCTGGCCAGCGGACTGAAGGAGAGCAGACAAGCACTAATGGAAGACCCAGCAGCCCAGGGACAGAATTCAAACAGCAGGAGTGAAGGTCATTGGTAGATTGATGAGGCTTTTGTTATTCTTGTCATTGAGCTTCAAGAAGAGTCTTGTAGTTGGAAGTCCTTAACATCATCATTATTTGAATAGGCCAGGAAACATCAGATCTTATGCATCCTTTGTGGCCATACGTTTCAGAGAAAAAGCTTTGGTTTTTGGAAAACTTGTTCTGTGTTCTTGTGCTTTCCAATGTAATCACCCATGTTTCTGTGTAGATACCAGACTGCTTTGGAATAGCCAAGGAAACATTAGTTGGTTTTCTTGTATTATTCATTTCTCCAATCAAAAGTTCCAAACAGCTGAATGTGCCTGAAACTAGACTAATTCCTTTGAAAAAAAATCTCATCCAGAGCTGGCGTTAGAACCATTAACCCAAAGTATTGTAAATGTTTTTTTTTTTCTGGATTTTCCTTTTCCTTCTTACTTTCTGATAGTAATGATTTACACGAAACAAATGATTTAAAATGCTGGATTCCCTGTGCCAACTCTTTGTTACCTTCCTGCAAAACGTAGGCTGGCAAATAGCTGCTATTTCTTTACCAAGAAAAGGTAAAATTAGAGTGGGTGACTTGTCCGTGTGTGCCAGCTGTCATCTGGGACAATGGGGACTCTTTATCTACTTGGCAAATGGCGTGAACTTTCGAGTCTCTGTTTTCAACACAGGGTACAGGGCAGAGTCAGCCACAGTCCAGATTTCCCAAAAGTCATGATTTCAAGTAATTTTATTTTCAACACAGTGACTTGTTTAATCTAAAACTAAATGTGGTTTAATCTTTATGTTGATTGAAGACCGTTCATATAAATGTTGAAAAAATAGACAAAATCTTTAGATCGTGTTATGATTCAGGGTTAAGAAAATATGGTCACTGTATTTTTATATATTATCAAGTGTAAGTAATAAGGTTTAAATTTAACCCTCCAAATCAAATGTAACTTACAATGCACAGAGTTTGAACAAATGAGCTCTTTTTCCACTGCAGCTGTAGATCTGAGCTAATTTCCAATTCTTTCTCAGTAAAGTTGCTTGCTTTTCCTTCTACCCACCTCCTTTGAAAAATAAAAATAAAAACTGAACTGCTGTAGGGCAGGTGCAGATGAATGAAACCCATAGGCAATGATAAGCCCTGGCTCTCATAGGAGGTAGCACTTTGGGCAGGCTGTGTCTGACGTGACTCCCTGCAGAGCCTTAGCCCCAGTAATTATAAATAAGGAGTCAGAGTGAAATGCAACGAAGCAGACAGTATGGACTCACTTCCTATAGACAGCAGCTACTCTTTCCTCCCATTAATATCTTTCCTCTGGATAGCAATCTGGGGGGAAAAAAATCAAAGGAAAAGAATGCAATATCTTGAAGGTTCTTTGGCACATTCCCACAAAGCCATGCTCTCCTGCTGACAAACTGCTTTCTGAAAACAGGTGTGCCCTGACTTAAAGAAAGTGGAGATCTAAAATGAAAGAAATAACCAAACAAGGTGTTCTTTCATATTACAAGCTTTCTTGAAATAGAAACTTCCCTTGTGCATAGTTCATTACTTTATTATCCTTGGGAATAAAAATAAAAATCAATCCAAAATGGAGAAGTAACTGAAATAATGATGTTAATCAATGAGGAAATGTGATTTAACTAACAAAACCCTTACAATAAATCATATTTGAGGTAAGGTTTGCACCTATGAAGCTGGAAAGAACTCTAAGAGAAAGAGAAGTTAAGGTTGCAAGATACAATTTTCAGCCCCTGTTGTCACCACCTTATGTCACGGATGATAGAGACCATGGCAGTGAGTCGGGGTGGAGGACTCACCGCCATGGATGTGATTGGTCTATCCATGGCATTTCCGTTCTGCTAGCCAGGCTCTCCCCTTTTATAATTTCCACATGGCCAGCAAGGAGGTTAGCCTTCTCTGAATAAGAACCGTTTGACACTGACTCCCTGCACCCCTATTATAGGCTGAGTGCTACAGAAGGTGAAGATAATGGCATGCTCCTGCCCTCTACTCTCATCGGCTTATGGTGACCAGATATCCAAATAGGACAGCCTCGATTTGTGGGGAAATGACACTGAATAAGCTTAGGTGCAGGGTTGCCAGATGAAATAGGAAGCCCAGTTAAATCTGAATTTCAGACAAACTACCAATAATGTTTTAGCATATGTCCCAAATACTTCATGGAATATACTTACGCACACACAAAAAAATTCACTGTTTATCTGAAGTTCAAATTTAACAGGGTGTCATATTTTTATTTGCTAGATTTGACAACTCTACTTAGGGGATCTGTAGGTTATGTTGTGAGCTTTGCGAATTAGCCCCATCCTTAGGTTGCTCCCCACAAATGGGGAACCTGGAGTTGTTTTTCACTTGTGGTGGGGATCTGGGCTGAAAACTTCCTAGTTGCACTGAGTCTCTTTGTGACCAACGGCATATATCCCCAACAGGAGTTTTTAGTGATGCTGGGTGGTCATGTTGGGTTGAGGGTGCAGATTGTGATGTACTTACTCCTAAAGGCAAGACTTGCCTTTGAGGCCTGAAGCAGTGCCTGTATTCTAGAATCACTTGCTAAATGAGAGGGCACAGAATTTGCCTCCTCATCCAATATGCTGACCAGCTACATGCTTGGCTGAAATTCCTGGTGCTGGGCAATCTTTCCATAGCAGGAGGTCCTTGAGTGAGAATGTTAACAGGTGCAGGTAGCTCTCAAGGCTTAGTTGGTGTGAGTGAAGAGTCCTCTAGGAAGTTTTATAAAGAGATAGATCACAAGCCCAGCCCTACAGATTCTGATTCCAAGGTTCTGAATTTGGTCTCAGAAACCTGCGCTTTTTAACCAGACCACTGTGATGCTGACCGCAACAGCTGGAGGCCTGTGTCTGGCCTTGTCCTTCTCCTCTCAGGCCCTTGGGAAGATTCTAACCAAAGGCCCTCGGGGGTCCACTTGGGTGGGTGCTCCTTTCCACTGACCCAGTAGCTCAGCTACTGGGATTTTGCACAATGAGAGGATTCTAGCTTCTTTCCTGTGTCACCTTCATGCAGTCATTTCTCTCCTTATGTCTCCAGCCCTGACTACTGCAAAGGCTGCCAAAAATGTGTTTCTTTTTGCCAGTCAATTTATACTGTTAGCATTCCCAGACCTCGTTTTCCTATTAGCATGGCCTGGCATTTCACTGATGGTTGCCAAGGCAGCTCCTGATTCATTCAACTGGGAATGTCCTGCTCTCTACCATTCCACATCTAACCCCACATTGCTGAGGGGCCACATAGCCTCACTCTTAAAAACAAGCTCAGATCGATGCTGAGAAGTTGGGGGTGCACCCTTTTAGTCAAGGTCTCTGCTATGACAGGCGAGGAGGGAACCTACAGGGAATGGCATATCTCCCAGACAATCTTGTCTTTAAAAGAATAAAAGAACCCTACTGAGATGTCTTTAGTGACATTCTGAACCCTGGAATAAATTATCCCCAAAGACGAGAGACAGGTGATATGTGTAGTACATGAAAATTGTCAAAATAGAGAGAATAAATGCCTGCAATGAAAAGATGACCACTGCCCTTACCTGGGACAATTTCCAGTAAATATGCTGCATAACTCCGATTTCAGAAAATGCAAACCTAACCTCTCCTTGAACATTTCATTCATTCTTTTACCCATTTGACAAATATTTATTGAGCACCTGCCATGTGGACAGAATAACATATCTCACAATTAAAAGACTCATTTTAGTTAACCAGGAATTGAGAGCCTACCTGCTTCTGACAACAACTAGTTTTTTATTAAGTTACCAGAAATAGGAGGCAAGGTGTTCAGACCTCTGGGGAGGACATTCAGGTGGTAATTGGAGTCAGAGGCATTTGGCAAGGAAGTTCTGCCAGGTAATTGTGTGGGCAGTAAGCTCTGTCACCAGTGGCTCATGCTTTACCAATTTCCAGCAGGCTAAGGAGCCCAAGGATGACTGGAAACTCTATTCCAAGCTGTGGTTTCATACTATTCCTGTAAAGCAAGGGCTCAGTACAGTTAATGATACTTAATACAGTGTAAGCAGATCCTTTAATGTAAACCCAAGAAGGAGATTGGTATAAGTTTCAAGTCATGATTATACAGAACCATGAAGGAGCCTTTACTGACACCTATAGAACTGAGGCACCAGCATTTCTATTAAAATCCAACAGCTCTGATTAGACCTGTACTCACCGAACAAGGATATTCAGTGGCAAAGATCAAAGAACCCTGTAATTAGACTGCCACACAGAACAAAAGAAAATAGTAGAGATTAGAGACTGTATGTGGACAAACCAGTAATCTACAGCACTTTGGGAACAACCTTGACCAATTCCCCAAAAAACTATGCCCAGTTTGCCTTTGAGCCTTTGCCAATATTGCTCCTTCTGCCTGAAAGACCCTTCCTCAAAGAGAGAAAAGACAACTCACCTGTTCCCAAGGTCAACATCAAGCTTGTTCATTCCCTGCTCATTCATTCAGTAGTTACCCAGTTATTCAACCTCTATTGAGCACGTAACGCATACCAGCCCTGTGGTATGCACCGAGGATGCAGACGTGAAATGAGGCACCTCGTTTACCTTTGGGGAGCTCGGAGTTTAGTGGAGGAGGCAAAGAGGAAATTGTAGAGCTGTGTAGTTAGTGATATAATCGGGGTTTGTATTTACAGGAGTATTGGGGAAGTTAGAAAGGCTACCTAGTGGAGGTAGGGCTCGAATGGAGTCCTGAGGATGAGGCGGTATCTGTTGGAGGTTGATATTATGGGTCTGATGATGGAACTGGCTCATGTGACCCATTTCCTTTACTTTGCTCTCTTTGTATAAATGATGCATGTCGATCACATGGCCAAGTAGGGTTGGGAGTGCTGTCTGGGCCCTGAAAGAAACAGAAATGGCCTCGAGAAGAGTGAGGCATGTGCTATGACCCCATAGCAATCACTCACTAACACACTGAGACAACCTTTCTGAATGCTAATACATTCTCACTTTAAGATGCCAGATTAAGCATGGCAGTTTAATTGTCCTACCTCCATAAATCTCACCCAAGTGGTAGAAAATATGTGTGAAAAAGAATGATGTATAATAGGAATGGAAATCAGAAAAAGTTATCATTGGTAGACAGAAATTTTAAAGAATTTCTGGAAAACAGCAAACAGATTGAGCCAATAAAAACCACCATGTAAAATAGATTTAATAAAGAGCTGATAAAGAGGTGAGAATCATTCTTCCCAAGAGAACCTGAAGAATTCAGGTCTGGAGTCATAGGGAGAAGGATTGGTCAGGGTAATTAACAAAAGGGCTCTGCAAAATGATTTTTTCCAATCTCTTTCCACCCACTCCAAGCTCTGCACAGAAGAGCGATACACCAATGCAGCTCAGCACCTCCTCCCGCCCCCATAAAGTCTTCCTGACTTTAGCAGTTTGGGAGTCATATACTTGCCTGTCTGATTCTTACTCTTAAATGCGCCACTCGTGATCTTAACCGCCAGCCCTGACATTCATGAGAAGCATGGTAGAAAAACATGCCCATATATACGGCCAAGGAAATCCCACCAACTACCTTTACTAGTCAACCCAGCTCTTCATTTATAAATATGACTGGAACAGTCAAAGTCACCAGTTATTTAAAGAAAACCAAGAACATAAAAGAGAAGGATCTAGAAAAACAACAGAACAACTGATGTCAAAGGAAATGGTGTTGAAACAGGACATAGAAGATAACTTAAGAAAAAAGTACTATTGTTTTTAAGGAGATTTGAGAGAATATTGCATTCAGAAACAATAGTATGCTGCTATAAAAAAAAAGAGCTGTAAGAAAACAAAGATTTTATAAAATTGAAGAAAAAATTTTAAAAGAACTTCAGTAAAAGAGCAGAAAAATTATTGAAATGAAATGACACGAAAATGAATTCAAGATCTAGAAGACAAATCTGAGGAAATTCTCTGACCGTACATAAAAGGGAAGAGAGAGAAAATATAAAAATTAAGAACATAGAGGAGAGATCCAAGAGATCTAACATCTCCTAGAGCTAAAAGACCTCATATCCTTCCAGTAATAAGAGTTATTGGAAGAGAAGACAAAGAAGATAGAGAAGATGAACATTTCTAAGAGATAATAGAAGGATATTTCCCTGAGCTGAATAAACCTTCAGTCTTCGGATTAAAAAAGCCTGAAGAGGAATCATAAAAAAATACAAACCTGGATAATTCCTGGTGAAATTTATGCTCCCTGCGTACAAAGTGAAAATTCTGCAAGCTCACAGGGCCAGGGGCAAAAAGCTTCCTACTTAGGAATCAAAATCAAAATGGCAGCAGCTCTTGTATCTGCTCTTTAGGTTGCTACAAGACAGTGGAACAAAGCCTATAAAATTGTGATGTAAAGTTATTTTGAATCTACTTTTCAATTATGAGAGCAAAATAAAGATGTACAAGGACTTAACCCTTCTTTTGCTATTTTGAAAAAGACAACTAAAAATGTACTGTAGCAAAATGGAAAGTGAATTTAAGAAATAGGCAAACCTGGAAGCAATGGAAAGAATTCACTTATGATGAAAAGAAATCCTAGGGGAACAGCCTATATTTAGTCCAAATTAGAACAGCAGGACAGAGTGCTTGGTGAGGAACATCTTCAACTGGCAAAAGTTTCTCATGACCAAACTAGATACTTAAGAATTGAGGACTGAACTATGACATGCCACAAATGTAGTGAAGATTTAAGTCTTTCCAGGTCAATGAGAGAAGAGAAAGATAATTAGAAACCCTAGAAAGATAAATATCCATGAAGGGAAACCATGGCCTAAATAAGAAGCGAATTAAAATATAGTCTGTATCTAAACAATTAATGGAATATAAAAAACATTGATATCTGAAGCAAATAAAAGTTAAGCATCTATGGTCAAGGGAGAGGCCAATACATACAGCGAGTCCTCTAAACTCTCTCTGTGCAATGATTTATGTTTCTTTCTGAAAGTGGTTTGTTCCTTACAGATTATCCTTTTTATCTAGTTCTCTCTCCGCCACCCCGTTAGGAGAACATTCCTAACGGTGGAATTAAGTTTCGAACTCCGTTTAAAAACCATTTTTTCCCCAAAGGTATTTTCGTTTGATCTGTGATCTTTCCTGATCTTTAACTAAGCTATACTAATTGAAAATATAAACCTATCCCATTAAGAAACTAGTAGTGTCTAAAAAAATGCTGGTCCCAAATCTCTAAACATTTGATTGATTTTCAATTTTTAATTGGCAATTCACTTTACTTAGAAACCAATAATTCCTGCTTTAAAGAAATAGCTTTTGGAAGTTCAATTCCTCAAGTTGCTTCAGAGTTCTTTTCTTCTGTCGAAGAAAATATATATTTTTCTTGAAGAAATACAGTGTTGAAGAAATATAATGTTGTTTAATTTAATTTAATATAATTTTTTTGACATTTCTCTTTTTTTTAAATTGAGTTTATTGAGGTAACATTCGTTAATACAATTATATCATTTTCAGGTGTACATTATCATTTGACATCTGTATATTCTATTGTGTGCCTACCATCCAAAGTCCAGTTTCCTTCAGCTACCATATATTTGACCCCCTTTACCCACTTCATCCTCCCCCTATTAAAAATGCCATTTAATTTTAAAATATTAATATTGATTATCTTAGGGAGTAGGATATTAAGAGCGATGTCTATTTTCTTCTTTATATTCTTCTGTATTTTCCAAATGTTCTAGTATAAACATATATTAATTGTATTCTTGTTACTTAAAATGGGTATTAATAGAAGACTAATATAAGATTATTTGAGTATATTAGTGGGATCAGAAAGTCTCAAGTTCAATGGTTTTCTTTTGGACAAGCAAAGTGGTGAGCTGAGTGATTATATAAAAGCTGTACTGAATATGGTTTAAGTAGGTGGTTTGAAATACATGTTTCAACCCATCATCTCTGTTGTAGGACTGACATCTCTACATCATGGCACTCTGTGTGAACTTTGCCCACTTGAGAAACTTCCAATTATTTTGAAACTTTTAACAGGGACTTTACTAATTGAAGACCTTATGCAAGGAGAATAAAAACTAAGGTTTATCTTAAACTCCCTTAAAATATCTCTGTTTAAAGAAAGTGGAATGGTGGTTACCAGGGCCTGAGGGGGAGGGGGAAACAGGGAGTTAGTGTTAAGGATTCAGTTTGGGAAGATGAAGAAGTTCGGAAGATAGATGGTGGGGATGGTTGCACAACAATGTGAATGTGCTTAATGCCACTGAATTGTAAACTTAAAAATGTTTAAAATGGTTAATGTTATGTTATGTATATTTTACCACAATAAAAAAGTCTCTGTTTCTTAAATCTAGATATGATTTAATGTGATTTCCGTAAGACATTTTCCTTTTTTACAGTAACTCAAAATCGATATCTTTTTGTTAACCTGTCGTATAACTAAGTTTTATGCCTTTTACTTAAAGGCATAAAGACCTTTTGTGACTTTAACAAAGTAATTCTCCTAGCGAAGATGCTGACGGAAACTTTTATGGCCTCTTGGTTAGTTCATGGCATTAATCCCTAGGCTGTTTTGAGGGCTAGAGGAGAGAGTTATTTTCTGAAGAGCAATGGATGGTGCTTTTAAGGTGGAAGTTGACCAATAGTTTTGGAGGCGAGCAGAGCAGATTTTAATATCAGGTACTTTTACAAAGTGGAATTTGGACCAGAGGTTGCATCGTTCTTAAATACCTCCTATTTTGTGAAAACATCTTCTGGATATACCAGAAAAATAATCTCATGGAAACGCTTCTTTTTAAATTTTTGTTCGAGCTCTCTATAAAGAAAACTCTCAAGAGAGTGAATGGTTTGCTTTAACTGCCCCCAGCGGTTGGTCTTGTAGGAGAGCTGAGCTCACCAAGTTCATGGCCATTCACTCTTGAATGGCCAGGAGGCAGCAAGAGCATCAAGGTGGGTAATTTCCCCAGGAAACAAATCCATTTCCAAACACATAATTGCCAGCAGCAACGTTAACTGTTGAGAAGCGTAAAGCACATTTTTTACCCTCTATGAGAGACTGAGATAACTGACTCTCTGTCCTCAACTGATTTAAAATTTTTATGAAATTGGAAATTAAATATATATATATATACATACATACATATATATATACAATTTTCAAGATATCTTCAAGTCATATTTTAAAATTTTATACCTACATTTCTATGAAGATTGAATAGAGATATGCATATGGAATGGGTGTTATTTCCTTTTGAACTAATTTATAGAATCTACTCAATTTATATTAAATATCTAAAGAATGTTTCTTAAATTTAACTAGTTCTAAAGCAATTTAAAAAAAAATACTAAGAACATTTTGTAAAAGAAAAGTTACGAGGAAACATTAGGCCTGCCAGAGATTAAAGTATAATATAAATCAATGAAATTCAGTATGAGTTTATAGCAGGAGTAGACATAACAGACAAGTAGACTAGAATAAAAGCCTCAGTGATAGATCACGGCATGGAAAAAAGTTTAACAGAACATAGTAGGCCGACTAATATCTCCGTTCCCTAAGACATCTATGTCCTTCTCCCTAGAATGGTCCTTGTTACCTCATATTGTACAAAAGACTGTGCAGATGTGATTAAGATTATGGACCTGGAGATGGGGAAATTATCCTGGATTATACAGATGGACCCAATCAAATCACAAGTCCTTAGAAGCAGAGAACTTTTTCTGGCTATGAAGAGAAGAGATGCAATGATCGAAGGGTCAGATTAATGCAACACGAGGAGGGCTTGGCCCACAGGGCTTTGAAGATAGAGGGAAGGGGCCATGAATAAAGACAAGTGTGCACCATCTAGAAACTGGAAAAGGCAAGGAAACAGATTATTTCCTAGAAAATGTAGAAATTAAAGCAGCTTTGCAGATACCTTTCACATTAGTCCAATGAGACCTATGCTGGACTCCTCGTTTACAGAGATATAAGATGATAAATGTGTGTTAATTGAATTCACTACATTTGGGATAATTTCCTATAACAGCAAAAGAAAACTAATGCAGCTTTATAAATCCATATGGCAAAAGTGTTATCCAATAAATGGCACTGAGACAACAGGTTAAATTATTTAACAAGAAGCAAAATTATAGATTTCCTTCTATTCTTTACAATGACAAAATCTATATCAATTATGAAGTCGAACAAAAAAAAGAAGCAATACTAATTAGAAGATGATATAAAGACCCATTTGTTTTTTCTCAGGATGGATAAATTCTTTAAAAGAACAACAGTAATTAAAAAAATGATGAAAGAATATAACAATAGTTCATGAAAGTTGAAATGACT
Organism: Pteropus alecto; assembly: GCF_000325575.1. Taxonomy (NCBI): domain Eukaryota; kingdom Metazoa; phylum Chordata; class Mammalia; order Chiroptera; family Pteropodidae; genus Pteropus; species Pteropus alecto. The sequence continues at coordinate 20,711,485 of NW_006439568.1, read as the reverse complement.
GAACATCAAGAAACACTGTGAGGAATACTAAAAGGCAAAGAAAACACTAGGGGGAAAATAACTTTAATATATAACAAAGGATTAGCTTTCTTAATAGGCAAAGAGCTTATATAAATGAATAACATCAATATTCCCAATTTAACCTATAAATTAATTTGAAAAAGAAAAATATTGTGAAAAACAGTTAATCATCATTACTTTTCAATTCCATATTTATGAATTCACCTACCTGCTAAATTTTATTCATAACCCTAAAATCAATGTTTGTGGACACACATAGAGCAGCAAAAATTTTAAGTTACCAGATGCACACATTCTCAGCTGAGGTGAAATCAAGTGAAGCTCTGCCTTCTTATTGGCAGCTCTTATACTATAAACAAGTGTCCTTTTCATGATCTGTTTAGTGACACATTTTCACATTTGGGGGCTTTTGTTGGTTATTTTGCTATTTCAAATGCCCCCCAAAGCATAATATGGCCCCCAAATGCTAAAGTGCTGTCTAGTGTTCTTAAGTGCAAGAAGGCTTGATGTGTCTTATACAGAGAAATTACATGTATAAAATAAGCTTCATTCAAGAATGAGTTAAAGTGCTGTCGGCCACTTGCATTCATTGTTGATAAATGCACAATGTATGTGTAAAAGCTGTCTTTAAACAAAAATATACATTAAAAATATTACATAATGATCAGTTGAGGAAAATGTTTTGACCACAGGCTTGCAAAAATCTAATTCTGTATTTTCCCTGGGAGCAATGGCTCACTATTCACTAGTTCAGTGTTTACAATAACTTTATAGAATTAACTACCAAAAATAATGAGAATTGGCTATAATAGACACTAAGGAAAATATTCACTCTCACTAGTTAAGAAAAATGCAATTAATACAAGTAAAATATATTTAAATTTTTCAAAATAGATGAAATTATCTTTTCTTAAATATTAATGTAAAAATGATAGATTAGATGTGCAGATATACACTGTGTGTGGCAGTAGAAATTGGTCAAATCATTCTATTAAAAATGATGACCTTAAAAGCTCTATGCAGCTTGATACATTCTAAAGATGTAATCGAAGATGCAGATTCACATAAGCTTCTCTTCATTACAACAATATTTATAAAAGTAAAATTTTAAAACAAATAAATGTTTCACAATGGGGCTGTGTGATATATCTATACATTATAAATTTTTGAGACCAATGGAAATTGTCCATTTTATCATTTTGTTAGAAAAGCAAAATACAGAACTGTATATTTAACATTATCCAATTTTCTGAAGAACATATGTAATATATGTTATGTTATATATTTAACATATAATAACCTAAAAAAATAAAATATCACAAATAATGATGCATTAAAAATTAATAGTATTTATGACTAGTTAAAGTGGCTGTGAGTAATTCTATATTATTCTTTCTAAATATCTGTATTTTCTAAATTTTTTTCATATGCATATATTTTGGAAGACATTCCATAAGACTTGGTCAGTCCTTAATAAGCTAGAGTCAGTTGTTATAGCATCAGTCTGAAGATTTATTAAACTCCTAGGACACTGGCAGAGTGAGACACCACTCTGAATCCATCCCATTTTGGCCTGTTCTAAGAACTGAAAAAGCATGAGTGATGATATCACACTGTTCTTCCATTTAAATATTTTGGGTAAAATTGCTTATCTATAGATAGTCATTACTGTTGTTTTAGTTGCTGCTTTTGCCTAGCCTTCCATTTCGACCTTTGAGACTCATTTTGATTAGGTATATATGCCATATAGAATTGGTTTCACTCCGTAATCAACTTTGAAAATTATTTTTCTTTTAATAGAAAAGTTTAACATATACATTTATTAATATTACTGGCAATTTTCTTATCACTAACATTATTTGATCTTATATTTTTTTAAGTTTTTGTTGTGCATAAATCTTCATATATATAGGAAATTTTGTATTTTTGTTTTAGTGGTTGCTTTAATGTATTTTTGAACCCTTTCTTATTTAACAATATCTACTTCTTGCCTATGATATAAATAAGTATTAAATTAATTTGCCTTTTCCCTCCCTTCTCCCTCCTTCACTTCTAATTTAACCAATACTATTATTTTTCTTCATATTTCTCTTTGTACTGCTAAGGTGCTAGTACATCTACAGCTAGATTTCTGAGCTATCATATATGAGGCAATCAGCAAGATTATTCTTCTGACCATGTTCTTCCCCTGAGTCTATGCACCAATCCTCATTGTTATTATTTATACTCTTTCTATGATTGCTGGGTATATAACACCTACATTATGTTTAGTTATCCTTATACTCACCTTTGTTTTGTGTTAGATTTGGAGTAAAATATATTTGGACCTTTTGCTTCAGTGACTTCTTGTTTGGCTGAAGTTTATCTAGTTGTTTTCTAAAGAAAAGCTCATGCAAGCCACATCCCATGAGACCTCACATGTTCAAACCTCTTTTGTTGTAGCTTTCATACTGTAAACACT